>NW_020954641.1:5056056-5153560 GCF_900497805.2 Vombatus ursinus | reverse complement strand
TTTCTTTCTTTCTTTCTTTCTTTCTTTCTTTCTTTCTTTCTTTCTTTTCTTTCTTCCTTCCCTCCTCCCTCCTCCCCTCCTTCCTCCCTCTTCCCTTTCTCTTTCCTTCCTTCTTGTCCTTTTCTTTCTTTCTTTTTTAAAGAAAGAAGTTAGAGATAATCAGGAATGGAATAGCAGTGTCATTCTACTCCAGCTCCCTCCTTCCTTTCCCCCATTGCCCGATAGAATGTAATAGGAATTAATTTTCTTCAGGAAATGAACTCTACAATTAGAAGTCTGTGGCACCAGCTCTATTGTACACATCATCACTACTGGAGCCCTTCGATAGCAGCCCCTCTTGAACCAGGGAGAGACATCTACAAATTATCATGAAAAAGAAGATAATGGGCCAGACTGCCCCTAAAAGCAGGATCTGGGGAAGGTTTCTCTTTTAATGGAAGCTAAACGCTGGCCAGTGATAATCATTGAGCAATCAACATTCTTCCTCAGCTAAGCTGACGTCAGTCTGCTGCAGACAAACCAGCAATTACAATCCCCATCCTATTCAAGTGGACAGCCTCCCATTTGCAGTGGGAAGCAGATACTAAAAGGATCCAGGAACCACCAGCTGCCTTCACTGTGATGCACAATTTGCAGCAGGCTCAGGGTATGAAGGTTTCTTTGAGCCTATGAAGTCTTGATCCCCTTTCTAGCTCAGAGGTGCAGATTTATGGACAAAAGATTCTCTACTTCCTCCATCACTTTCTTTCTCTCCACTCGGGTCTCTTACCCTTGTTTGCATTTGTTTAATTCAAGGATACGTTAAATGAGAGTAAAATAAATTGAATTTGTTTTAGAAAGTAATGTGCTGCTTAAATCTAGCCTAGGGAGAAATGAGCCACAGAATGAATTTGATGTGAGATGATAAGAATTTAGACAGCATACAGAAAATAATCCTGCTACTCATCTGGACCAGATCTTCTGACTTGGAGAGAGTGAAGTGGGGGCAGGTGGTTTCTGTCCTTCCAGAGGAGATGATTATGGCATGGTCCTGTTCACTCATCCAGGTCAGTGAAATAATCGTCAATCACTTGAAACATTGATTTACTCCAGATCAGGCTTCCATCAGGAGATGACCACCTTTGCTAACTAATTTTCCAAAGCATCTGGCCAGTATCCCTTTGTGCAAAACCTACTTCTAACTTTAGTACCCCCCCCCCCAAAAATAAGAATCTACCATTCTTCATGATCCAGCTCCAATTCTTTATGGCCAGTCCATCAGTTAGTTAGTCAATAAGTTTATTAAGTGTTTACCATATGCCAGGCACAGTGTACATTGGATCATGTCAGTAAGTTCTACCTCTAACCTCACATGGTACTTATGATCCTAGCAATATATATCTACAATTAATTTGGAGGGATTCTACCTGAAGCCAGGTGGTGCGATTGATAGAGTGCCTGACCTGGAGTCAGGAAAACTCATTTTTCTGAATTCAAATCTGGCCTGAGACTTTTACTAGTTGTGTAACCCTGGACAAGTCATGTAATACAGTTTGCCTCAATTTCCTCATCTGTCAAATGAGCTGGAAAAGGAAATGGCAAACCACTACAGTATCTTTGCCAAGAAAACCCCATGGACGGAAGTCTATGGGATCATGAAGAGTTGGACACAAATGAAAAACAAAACCGTCTAGTCCAACTACCTCATTTTATAGAGAAGCAAACTGAGTTTCAGGGAGGTAAATGACTTGCCCAACGTCACACAGACAATAAGTTGACAGGTAGGATTTGAACTCAGGTCCCCTGATTCAAGAGACAGTTTTCTTCCCCTGTACTATAATGGCACTTAAGCATATACTTCCCATGCTTAATTATTTCTTACTTATACACATTCTTTATCCCACCAACAGAAATGTAAGCTCTTTGAAGGTAGGAACCACGCCTATATCCACATAGAACTTTATATATAATAGATATACAATAAGTTTTCATTGGTAAAATGGATGATGACTTATGTAGGCTGGAAAGCCCAACCAATTTAGTGAGGAATTCAATTTAGCAAAGATTTATTAAGTACCTACTATCTACAGAACACTCTGCTAGGTATACAAAGGCTAGATAAGATGGGATCCCTGCCCTGATGGAAGTCACAGTTTGCTTTGTAAGGCCTCAGGAAGGGGATGAAAAGCTTCTTGGAAAAAATATCATTTGTTATAGCTTTTAAAGGATGAGTAAGAATTCAACAGATGACAAGAATGGAGAGAGACACTCCAGGCAAAGGGAATAATGTGCACAAAAGGCATCATGGCAGGGATGCCCAGGGATGGGGCAGGAATGGAGAACAGTCAAATTTGATGGGAGCATAGAATACATATAAGGGAGTAATCTGAGATTAGGCTCCAGACATTTGGGAAAGCCAAGTTAGAGAGGGCCTTGAATGCCAGACAAATTTGAACTTTGTAATTAATAGGGGACCACTGAAGAATTTTGAGCAAATGATAAGACCAGATCAATATATACGGGGGAAAACGTTTGGGATAATTTTTAAGGATGGATCAGAGAGTAAAAGAGTAAATGGTTGTAGCCACAGACCAAATTAGTGAATTTAAGAGGAACATGTTTAGAAACAAAAAGATAGTTATATCAGATTGCGTGCCATCTTGGAGAAAGGAGAAGGGAGGGAGGGGAAATATTTAGAACTCAAAATCTTATAAAAGTGAATGTTGAAAACTAAAAAGAAAGAAAGAAAAAAAAGGACAGAGATAGGGACCAGACTTGTGATTTTATTGGTATGGGGAACTCCCAGATAAACAAACTTCCTCTACCAAGGCATACCAGTACATTCTTCACAATTTTAGTGAGTTGTCCAGTGAGAGCTCAAATGACTTGCTCAGAATCACACAGCAAATTTGTGTGAGAGTGGAACTTGATCCCATGTCTTCCTAGCTCCGGGACTAGCTCTCTATTTCCTACCTGGGAGACAGAATAATAAGCTTAATCTTAGACATGTTGAACAGCTAGGTGGAGCAGTGAAAAGAGCACTGGGCCTGCAGTCAGGAAGACTCTTCTTCATGAGTTCTAATCCAGCCTCAGACGTTTACTAGCTGTGTGACCCCAGGCAAATCACGTAACCCTATTTGCCTCAGTTTCTTCATCTGTAAAATGAGCTAGAGGAGGAAATGGCAAACCACTTCAGGATCTTTGCCAAGAAAACCCCAAATGGAGTCACAAAGAGTTGGATAAGACTGAGATGTGTGTGTGTGTGTGTGTGTGTGTGTGTGTGTGAGAGAGAGAGAGATGTTGAGCTTTAAGTTCTGGTGTCATAATCAGGTAGAAACATCTGATAGAGAGGTAGGGTTGTGGCTCTGGAACTTATTAGAGAAGTCAACTTGAGACATACATTGGAGGACTATCTCAATAGAAGCAATAGTTAAATCCCTGAGAATGAAAGTGATTGCTAAGATAAAGAGCATATGGAGAAAAGAAGATTAAGGACAGATCCTTTATAGACACCTACTTTAAGGGGTGAGGTACTAGAGAAATAAACAGAAGAGAGGTTAGAGAACTAGGAGAAAAAAGAGGAATGTGTGTCTTTAAACTAAATAGAAGAGAGAGTATCCACAAGTAGGTAGAGGTAAGCCAACAGTGGCAAATGTATCCACAACTAGGTAGAGGTAGGCCAACAGTGGCGAATGCTATAGAGAGAACAAATAGGATCCGTATTGAAACAAAGCCATCAGATAAGGAAATTAGGATGGCATAAAACTGTAATCATGGATGCAGACCTAGAAGGAATCTTAGAAATCATCTAGTCCAGCACTTTTATTTTACAGAGGAAGAAAGTGAAAATGTATATGACTTTTCCAAAGTCACACTGGTAGTAAGTAGCAGAATCATGATTTGAAAACAGGTCCTCTGACTCTAAATGTAATATAAATTCTACTGCGTGAAAGGTTGCTTAAAGGTCATTGCTGATGAAAGCAAGGAACTGAGAGAAAGGGAGAAATGGTAAGATGGTGCTGAAACACCTTTTGACTGGACCCCTGGAAGCCATAGTCTATAGAAGGTAAGTCACTCAACTTTGGAACTCTACCCCCGAGTCTTCTTAGTGCATTAAGAGGGTAAGTAACATGATGTCTGGATGGAAGATTATAAGTTCTTTGAGTTCAGGGACCATGACTAATTTAGCATTGCAATTCTTTTAGCACCTAGCACAATGGATTGTCCATAGTTGGTCTGTGATGTTCGTCGAATGAATGAGTGAATGAAAGAAAATTATCACAATGATGTTGAGCTGAGTCTCCATCATGGTGCATGACCACACGTACCATCTCTGCCACAAACTGAAAATGTTTAAAGAGTCAGAGCCAGAGTTTTTCATGATCATAGATAATGAGTTCAAATTCTTCCCTTTTGAGCACATGTATGCCATGTGCACAACAAAGAGTATCAGGCAGGCACATCACTGAAAGTGCATCTTAGTTAGCAGGGTAATTAATGCAGAAATTAATGCTGTTGTCTTCTCATGCTCGGTTGGTTCATTTCTTTTCTGGGCTCAATTAAGCCAAAGAATGGTATGTGTTTACAACAAATAGTTCTAAAGAAGGATGTTAGTTACAATGCTAGTGAGGTGAGCTATCCATGTAGTGAATTGAATTCTTATCCATTATAAGGATGAGGGATGATTGGGTGCAGTGGAAAGAGCAACAGATTTGTGGTCCAAAACTCCAGATTCAAACACACCATCTGAGTTCTCCGATTTTTAATTTTCTCTAATGTAAAATGATATTTAATTTTTTTTTGGTGAAGCAATTGGGGTTAAGTGACTTGCCCAGAGTCACACAGCTAGCGAGTGCTATGTGTCTGAGGCTGGATTTGAACTCAAGTCTTCCTGACTCCAGGGCTGATGCTCTATCCATTGCACCAGCTAGCTGCCCTGATATTTTAAAATTGATAAACTTGAAATTGATAAGATTTATTTTCTCTCCCTCCCATCTCCCCTGCCCTCAAAGTGAAAAAGAAGAAAAACAAAACCTTTTAACTGATATACATAGTAAAAAAAAAATTAAAAAATTCCCTCATTGGCCATGTTCAGAAATGTATGTTTCATTCTGCATGTTGAATCTATCACTTCTTCATCAGAAAGAGATTACATGTATCATCATTGGTCCTCTGGAATCATGATTGGTCACAGCATTGATTAGAGTTCCCAAGTTTGTTCTAAGTTATTTGTCTTTACAATGTTGTTGTCCTTGTATCAATTGATCTTCCATTTCTGTTCACTTCACTCTGCATCAGTGCATACAGATCTTCCCAGTTTTCTCTGAAACTGTCACTTTCATAATTCCTACAATGCAATGATATTCCATTATATTCATATACTTTGATTCTGTCACTATTCCCCAGTTGATAAGTACCCCCTTATTTCAGTCCTTTTCTACTACAAAAAGAACTGCTATAAATATTTTTGTACACATGATTCTTTTCCTTCTTTATTTGATTATTGTTGGGCATAGACTTCATAGTATCATTGGGGCAAAGAGCATATAGGCATGTTAGTTAATTTTTTGCATGGTTCCAAATTGCTTTTGGTAATATTTGTATTACCTCATAGGATCATAAACCATAAATCATTATAGAAATGTGAGTAATTATTATTTTTATTAGTATATGGAAACATTACTAGATTGTGTAACTGAATGTGCCCTGGAAAAACAGGGAATGTCTGCAGTATTTGCTTTCTCTAAGAGACTAGACAATTCTCTTGGATCCTGGAAATTAATTTAGTAGAGACAGTAGAGAAGAACCAGGTGCCTGACATCATATAAAAGGGAGGAGTTGGATGAAAGTTGAAAAGGGAGGTTTTTATGTAAAATATTTCACCTAGAACAAGACCAGGTTTTAGCAAAGGAGTAGGTAGACCCATGGAAAGAATAAATTTCTTGGAAACTCATAGATGATGGTAAGGCCTGAGATTTCAAGGAATAGAAAACAATTTCACCATAAGTTGATTTAACTGTAGGGTTTATTAACAGCATTCAAACAATTAGTGAAACACTTAGACAAGAAGGAAGCTAAATGTGTGGAAACAAGATGTTTGCATATGTTATATCACTATTCCAAGTCCTAGATTTGTTCTGGTTCTAGAAAATGAAGCCATACAGGCAATAACAACGAGAATTTTCTAGACAAATAGCTAAATACAAACAGCAGGGTGGTTTTAGGAGACTATTAGGGGCTATGTGCTTTAAAACTAAGGTAGACAAAGGGAACTAGGATATGTTTGTGTGTGTGTATCTATCTATCTATCTATCTATCTATCTATCTATCTATCTATCTATCTATCTATCTATCTATCTATCTATCTATCTATCTATCTCTCCTTCTGTCTGTCTATCTATCTATATCTCCAAACTAAAGTGGGTTGGATATAACTGATCACAGAAATTGTTAGAATTCATTTGGTATCAGGGCCTGTAGTTACACATCTTTATCAGATGCTTGACTTGTCCCTATCTATATGTGACCCTTCCTCCATCTAGGTGAAAGAGACCAGCCTAAATAGCTTGCATTACAAGATAAAATTTGATACTGATTTTGTGCTGTTGGTTTCAAGGACTGTAGAAGATTTATGAAGATCGAATAAAGATGCTAAGGAAAAAAAGCTGTTCCCAGACAATAAAAATGAAATGTCATGCTGGTTTTTTCCCTCCTTTCTTTGTATATGCAGTGCTTAGTATAGTGCCTAGCACATAGTAGGTGCTAGATAAAAGCTTGTTGATTGACTGACAGTGTGTCTATTCTCAATACCTGTCCTTACTTACTAGCTGTATGATGTCAAGCAAATCCCTTCCCTACTTTAGGCCTTACTTCTCTACATTGTAAAATGAAGAGATTGACCTAAAATATCTTCAAGATTCTTGGTAAACTAAATCTTAGGATTCTATGACTCCACTCTACATCTGTAGGAAACCATGACTTCTTTGTAGGTACCATAGTGTAATAGAAGTCTCAAGACCTGGGTTTGAATCCCATTTCTTCTAATACCTATGTAACTTTAGGCAACTTAATCCTTTAAAGTCTTTGGGCCTAAATTACTTGAACTGAAAAAACAAATGAACAAACAGGGGTAGGATTCAATGACCTTTAAGATTTCTTTAGGCTATAAAACTGAGATCTTATGATCCTATACAATTAAATGACTTCTTATTAACCTTCCAGTTTTAAGCCTACACACACTCATACAAAAAACACATATATATATATATGTTTATATGTATGTGTGTGTACATATATATGTGTACATATATATATATATGTATGTACACACACATACATGTGAGCACAGTTGGTAGAATGTCAGACCTGAAGTCAGGAAGACTCAACTTCCTGAGTTCAAATCTGGCCTCAGATACTTACTAGCTGTGTGACCCTGGGCAAGTCACTCAATGCTATTTGCCTCAGTTTTCTCATCTATAAAATGAGCTGGAGAAGGCAATGGCAAACCATTCCAGTATCTTTGCCAAGAAAACTCCAAATGGGGTCATGAAGAGTAGGACATAACTGAAGTAGTATATGTTTATATGTGTATATATACATACATGTGCTGTATGTTAATAAATTCCTGTATATAAGGGTTTATTATACACATACACACAATACTTTTCCAGCAGGAAAGCAGATTACTATTACTTCTCTTCCCATCACAGATACGGGAATACATAGGTTTTCCATTGGGAGCAGAAGCAGATTAGGACTTACTGATCTGCCCCATGAAATCATATAAAACTTGGAATATGGAACATTTATTTAATCTCATCGATGCCATTTCTCTTATTGTCAACATTGCTGCCATAGTAATGTAGTTTAAGACTTTATCAGTTTTTTAGGGTGACTCATCCCACTGTTGAGTCATGTTGAGCTTGCTATTTATTGAAACCTCAAGACCTTAATTATACGACTATGTGTTGCCATTTGTCTCCTATACCTATGAAGTTTGTTTTTGTTTTTGATTTTGACTTTGTTTGAGTCTGTGTGATGATACTTATTGCCAATACACTTTTTTTTCTTAGTAGATTTGCCCAACATTATCTAGAATGTCACAATCTTTTGGAAACAAGATTCTCTTGTACAACATGTTCACTGTCCCTTCCATATTTATGCCATTTGCAAATATAATAAGCCTAAGGTCAGCATCTTCATAGGACTTCTTCCTAAATCATTGTTAAAATGGTTGAATGGCACAGGGCCAATCATATATTCCTAGAGTGCTCTGCTAGAGCCCTCCTCCAAGGTGACATTGACTCATTACTTAAAAAGTTGACTCTACATCTGATTTGAAATCTCTTTACTTTATTACCTAGAATCACATTTCTCTGCCCTCTCTATGATGATAGTATTAGACGGTTTTGTCAAATGCTTTGCTGAAATTTAGTTATATTATATCTTCAGCATTTCCATGATCTACCTTTCTAGTAACTTACTATTAAAAAAGGAAAAGAAGTTAGTCTGTCATGATACATACTTGATAAAACTGTGATGGTGCTTTATGATGACTGCTTTCCATTCTAAATGATCACATACCTTCCCTTTTATATAAGTCAGCTAGCTGGTACAATGGATAGTGTACTGGGCCTGGAGTCAGAGAGACCTGAACTCAAATCTAGCCTCAGACACTTACTAGTTGTGTGACCTTGAACAAGTCACTTAATCTCTGCTTCAGTTTCCTGTAAAATGGGGATAATAATAGCACCTACCTCACAGGATTAATGTGAAGATCAAATGAAATAATATTTGTAAACCATTTAGTAACAGTGCCTGACACATAGTAAACACTATATAAATGCTAGCTATTATTATTATCAATGCATTTTAGAATTTTTCCAGGAATGAATGTCAAGCTTGGTGAGCCTATAATTTGAAAACTCTACCCTCTTTCCCCTTTTGAAAATCAGTACCATATTTGTCCTTTGCCATTTCTATGGGATCTGCCCACTCTTCATAATCTTTCAAAGATCATCACCAGTAGCACAGCCACTATATTGGCCAGGTCTTTCAATACCGTGAGGCAGAGTTTGTCTGGGCCTGGCAACTTGAACTAATTGAATGGAGTGTGATCTCAGTGCTCTCTGACTATCACCAAGCAGATGCTGCTCTCTTTGTCAGAGCATGTTCAGAATGTAACAGTTGTAACTTGATTATTTTAGAAAAACATAGATAGATTTGCACTAAATAATGAAGAGTGAAATAGCAGAACCAAGAGAATATTATATACAGTACAGCAATATTGTTTTAAGAACAACTTTGAGCAATTAAGTCATTTTGGCTATTAAAAACACCCAAATTAACTATAAAGGATGTATGATGGAAGACTGCATCTTTCCCTGCATCCAGGGAAAGAACTAAGAAATAGAAGTATATGTAGAATGATTTTACACACACACACACACACACACACACACACACACACACACACTCTCAGACACACACAAATATTTATGTCTAATGACAGCCATCTCTAGGGCAAGGGGAGGGAAGATAAAAAAGGAAAAAAAATTAAATGATAACTTATTATGTATTTAAAAGAATAAGAAATTGTACATTATAGATTTGCATTTTCATGAACAATCTTTTTAAAAATTATATTATGCCATGGAAAAGCTTGTTTTATTCCATACTATGCTATGGAAATGCTTGTTTTATTCCATACTATGCTATGGAAATGCTTGTTTTATTCCATAAATTAAAAATAAAATAAATAAACATTTTTTAAAAAGAATGTAACCATTGGAATCTTTGGGGTTCCCAATGAGAGTTGCCCCCACAGAACTCAGGTTTCTAGTAACAAGGCAACAGGAGTGGCTGTGACTTCCACCTCTGTTACCAAAAAAGAAATGCTGTGCTTGTTAGAGGTGTGCATCTTATAGAATGTAAACTCCTTGAGGGTGAGGACTGTTTCCTTCTGACCTTTGTATCCCTGGTGGGTTGTACATATTTTTTTTTGTCCAGACCTATGATTTCCTTGGTTCTGAAAGATCATGTTGAGGAAAGTCCCTTTATCAATACCAATTAGCACCTCCTCTGCAATTGAGAATCTTACTGATTTGGTGGCTTGAACCATGACCTCTTCCTCCAGAAGGATTCTCTCTTTTATACCCCATCCATTGCCTCTAATTATCAGGTAGGTTTTGGCCCCTCAATAGGGGATGAGGACTGAAAATCTGGGCCTTTTGTTGCCAGAATCTCAGCATTCTTCAGCACTCATCAGGTAATCTCAAGCTTTCAGGGGAATAAGAAGTATTTTTTTCCACCAAAAGTTTGGAGACCTCTGCTTTGTTCTGTGAGCTCTTTAACTAGCTCATAAGCATCCACAGTACAGGGTCTCTATTTAAATGTCTTTGCATGACATTTTCATCATAGCATGTGCTCAATAACAACATGTTGACTAATTAGTAGACTGCCTACATTTATGAATTCCCTTCCTATCTTGCTCTGTCAGAGTTTCTGTGGTTGACCTTTTGAATGTGATACAAAATCAATCTTTTAAACCACCTCTATTCTGCTGGGGTAGGAAGACAATAATAGTATCTATTTAGCCTCAGAATTATATGATTTTAAATTGGCCATATCAGCTAGTTAAACTGCTTCTCTTGACAAAGGAGGAAACTGAGGCTTATAGGAGGGAAGTGGCTTACACAAATTTATACCAGTAGAAAGTAAACAGTCAAACTCAGGTCTTCTGACTCCCAGTTCAAGTGCTCTTTCCATTGCTCAATACTCTCTATTATGCCTTCCCCGCCTCCATTCTGCCCCTTCCTCCCCAATCATGATTCCAATATTGGACTATGTTACTCTAAACAGAATACTTGTTCTCTGCATGGACCCTGGGGGAATTGGAAGGCAAGGGCATAATTAGAAAGAAGAAATCTAAAAATAGAGAAATTCCATTGATGCCCCAAGCTCTTGTGCTACTGGAAATTTTGTTTGGCACAAGCCACTTCATTTCCAGATGTCACACCAAGTCATGCTGGTTAAGCAAGGGCCAGGGGAGAGAACCACTAATTGGTAAGAACTCATTAGCTTTTGGCACTTCAGGCTACTTCTCATGATCTTCAATGCTGCTTTAAAAAAAAAAAAGTCCCCTTGTCCAAATGACATAGGGGTTGGTGCTCTGTACTTAATCTCTAGCCATGACTTCTCCATCAAATCTTCTCCCTTGGCAAGTCAAAACAAGGTTTTCCTAACTGCTAACACCACAGGCTCCATCTGGAATTTGAAAACCATGCTGTGTTCTCCACACTTTCTACCTCGCATCATCACCAACAGTGAAGATTTTGAAATCAGAATCCTGTCTGGGAGCCAGGGTTAATGAAGCATGATGTGGACCATAGTAGACATTTTTCATTAGAAACAAAAAATAATATCTTTCCCCACAAGCACATGAAAGGAATAAATGAGTTAGCTTGGTAATTATATAGCTATGGTAACTTTGAAGAATCCTAGGTATCTTTGACTGAGAACTGGAAGGGGAAGGGCAGAGCCAAGATGGCAGAGCACAGGCAACACCTCAGCTGAACTCTTCCAATATTCCCCTCCAAACAACTGTAAGGAATACCTCAAATCAAATTTTGGAGTGGAAGATCCAGCAAAAGGTGAGACTTTTTTTTCCAGCCTAAGACAACTTAGAAGGTCAGTGGGAGAGATCTGTGACACCAGGGTGTGGAGCTGGCCTGGAGTGCAGCAAGAACACCAGTAGTGGACCTTGGAGGCAACTGTGACAGCAGCAGTAGCAGCTTCAGGAGCTCTCAGTGCAGAGATGGTAAGGGGGTCAGATAACCGATCAGAAAGAAATCACAGGGGACCATTTGCTGGCATCAGGTTCAGCATTCAACTTTCATATGAAGTACTTAGTTTCCCATAAGCAGTTTTGTGTCACAGTTCCAGGGTGAACAGGAACACTTGTGGTCAGTCACAAGGGAACAGGGGTCCTTGTCACAGTTCTAAGTCAGAGAGGAATACTAGCCTCATGACTACAGGAGAGCAGGAGACCTGGTCATAGTTCCAGGGCCAAGAAGAGGGCTAGTAATTGTGTATACAAGGAAACAGGGACCCTCCTTGGGTAAAGACCAAAGCACAGACCAAGAGAACAGTGACTACAACTCTCCCTGGATCAAACTACCTTGGAAACACCAAAAACTTCAAGACTCCCAGATCTAGCTCTGAAAATAGCAGCATAAAAATACCTAAAGCTTGGTACAGTGCCTTCCTACCCCCAGAGTACCAGAGTTCAACTTTAACATAAAGTTCAAAGTCAAGAAATAGGCTAGAAAATGAACAAACAGTAAACAAACAAACAAATAAATAAACAAACCAACAAATAAGTAAATGGGCTGACCATAAAAAGCTAATAGGGTGGCAGTGAAGACTAAGACACAAATTTGGAAGACAACCACAATTTGAAAACAGCTATAAACAAACCCTTAAAAAATGCTAATTGGAACCAAGCCAAACAAGAATTCCTGGAAGAGTTAAAGAAAGACTCAAGAGCAGTAGAGGAAAAATTGGGAAAATAAATGAGAGTGATGAAAGAAAATCATGAAAAGAAAATTAACAGCTTGGTAAGAGAAAGAAATAAACAAAAAAAAAAAGAACAACACTGAGGAAAATAACACCATAAAAAAAATTAATTGGCCTAATGGTAAAAGAGGCACAAAATTTCACTGATGAAAAGAACTCCTTAAAAAGCAGAATTGGTCAGATAGAAAAAGATGAATAAAAGCTCTCTGAAGAAAAGAATTCCTTAAAAATTAGAATTGAAAAAGTGGAAGCTAATGACTCCATGATGCATTAATAAACAATAAAACAAAGTGAAAAGAATGATTAATAGAAGAAAATGTGAAATATCTCATTGGAAAAACAACTGATCTGGGGCAGCTAGGTGGTACAGTGGATAGAGCACTGGCCCTGGAGTCAGGATGACCTGAGTCCAAATCCAGGCTCAGACACATAACACTTACTAGCTGTGTGACTCTGGGCAAGTCACTTAATCCCAATTGCCTCACAAAAAAAAAAAGAAAAGAAAAGGAGAAACAACAGATCTGGAAAATAGATTGAGGAAAGATAATTTAAGAATTATTGGAATACCTGAAAGACATGATAAAAAAAGAACTTAGATATTATATTTCAAGAATTTATCAAGGAAAACTAGCCTGAAATCTTAGTTCAAGAGGGTAAAATAGAAATTGAGAGAATTTCCCATTTACTTCTTTGAAGAAATCCAAAAATGAAAACTTCCAGCAATAGTATAGCCAAATTCTAGAGCTCCCAGGTCAAGGAGAAAATATTACAAGTAGCCAGAAAGAAATAAGTCAAATAACATGGAGCCAGAGTCAGGATAACACAAGATTTAAGCTTCCACCTTAGCAGAGTGGAGGGCTTGAGATATGATATTCTGGAAGGCAAAGGATCTAGGATTACAACCAAGAATAATCTATTCAGCAAAACTGATTATAATCCATCAGGGTAAGAAATAGACATTTAATGAAATAGAGAACTTTCAAGCATTCCTGATGAAAAGACCAAAGTTGAATAGAAAGTTTGACATTCACACAAGACTAAGACAAGCATAAAAAATCAACATGGAAGAGTAATCATAAGGGATTCAATAAAGTTGAACCATTTTTCATTCCTATGTGGAAAGAGGTACATGTAACTCCTAATTACTTTATCATTATTAGGACAGTTAGAAAGATTCTACATATACAGAGGGCATGAGTGTGAGTCAATTATGTGGGGATGACCACCCTCATAAAAACGAAAGACTGAGAAGGGGAGAGGTAGAATGGGGACATTTTCTCACAGCTTTCTATCTACTCTGTGTACTTATTTACATATTAATTTTGAATGCATGCTCCTTAAGGGCAGATACTGTTTTTGCTTTTCTTTGTATGTTACAACCCTGGTATTTGTATCCCTATTGCCTAGCACATAGTGCTTAGTAAATATTTGCTAATCAATTATTGTTTTGTGTCTCTAGTACTTAGTATAGTTCTTGGCACATGGAAGATGCTTAATAAATACTTTTTGATAGATTCTTGATTTGTATTTTCATGACTTAGCACAGTGCCTGGAATATACTAAGTGCTTAATAAATACCTGTTGGCTTGAAAAGAAAAAGGTGGACAAGGAAAAGCTTTTACAGTAGAGGGGGAATGGGGGGGATGGGCAATGACTGAACCTCACTCTCATTGGAACTGGTTCAAAGGGGAAAGAATATATATACATATATAACATATACATATATAGCATATATACATACATATGTGTATATGTGTATATATATGCATACATATATTTCTATAGATATGTGTGTATGTATGTATGTGTGTATATGTATATAATATATATGTATATATATATTATATATATATACCTATCAGAAATGACAAATGCTAGAGGGGATAAAGGAAAATGGGTAGATTAATAAACTGTTGGTGGAGTTGTAAACTAATCCAATTATTCTGGAAAACAATTTGGAACTATGCCTGAAAGTCAATAAAACTGCATACCCTTTGACCTAGCAATACCACTACTAGGTCTATATCCAAAAAAGATCAAAGAAAAAACAAAAGGATCTATAGATACAAAAATATTTATAGTCTTTTGGTGGTAGCAAAGAGCTGGAAATTGAGGGGATGCTTAAAAGTTGGGAAATGACTGAACCAGTTTTGGCACATGATTGCAATGGAATACTGTTGTGCTATAAGAAATGATGAGGGGAGTGGTTTCAGAAGAAACATATGAGGACCTATATAAACTGATGCTAAATGAAGTGCGAAGGACCAGGAGGTCATTGTGCACAGTAATGGCAATGTTGTAATGATGATCAACTGTGAAAGACTTGACTACTCTGATTAATAAAATGATCCAAGACCATTCCAAAAGACTCATGATGACAAAATGCTATCCATCTCCAGAGGGGGAACTGATGAACTCAGTGCAAATTGAAATGTAATTTTCTAGCTTTCTTTCTTTTTTTTTTGCTTTTTCCCCTCAATATGGCTAATATGCAAATATATTTTGCATGATTTAACATATATAATTGACATCATATTGCTTGCCTTCTCAGCAGGCGTGGAAAGGATGGGAGGGAGGGAGAGAATTATAAAAATTTATTTTAATAATAAATAAATAATAATAATAAAAAAAGAAAGCAGGAAAGACCTAAAAGACCATCTACCGCAATCACTCCCCCACCAATTTTACAGGATATTGAAGTATGTAGAGGTTAAGTGACTTTTCCAGGTTCCCACAGCTAGCAAATATCCAAGGATTTTTACCCAGATCTTTCTGACTCCAAGGCTACCATCTTAGCCACTACATTTTCTAGCATTTATTTCTTTTGGCCACTGGCACCCTTGAAACAGCTGTCCTCATAAAACAAGACTGATTCACTTAGCAAAATGCTGAGATTTTCCCAGGACTTGCCTTGGGTTATATGGGGTTTGTTTGCCAATACCATATGGTTGGAAAAGAAATCATTCTGCTTATCATTTTCCAAACTGAAATACTTCTTGGTCCTGGTAGAGCCAGACAACCGAGGCACTTAGTGTGTGAGAGCTTGGTGCATTTCTTACATCATTGGTGCCTTGGTTCCTTAGCTCAACAAGTCAATGAAAAGGAGAAATTTTGTTAACTGTTGCTCCCCAAACTTGATAGAATCAAGGAAAAAACTTTCAAGTGGAACAAGATTATTGTGGATTAATTCAACCTTGATTTGGAGTTTTATGTTTTTATTAGTATGGGTCTTTCCTCCATTGACACAGACACTTATTCCTTCATTTTGTCTGGGGGTTGGGGGGTGATGGTGCAATCATCCTCTGGTGGCCAGTCTTGTTGTGAAGAGCCTTTTCAACCTTAGTTAAACTTGTTGCTAGATAGCATGGACATTGTCTATCACTGGACCATCCTTGAAGTCTTTTCAACTGATAGGACCTAAGGACTTGGAAAGAGAAGAATATGCTGTCCACTAACATAGCTTTCCAGAACCCATAGTCACCTGTACATCAAAATGAGATGTCAGAGGAAACAATAAACACTCTTATAAAGATGACTTGACTGTTCTCAGTCAGTTAAAACTTTGCACCTGAGAGGTGTCATGGTACAGTAGGGTGTATAATGAATAGGGTATGAGACTTGGAGTCAAGAAGACCTGAGTCTGAATCCTGATTCAAACACTTACTAGCTATATGACCATTGGTAAATCACTTAACCTCTCTGTACCTCAGTACAGATAATAATAGCACCTACTTTATAGGATTGTTGAAAGGGTCAAATGAGATAATATGTGAAGTGCTTTGCACACCTTAAAGTTAAAAAAACACTAGATGATGATGATGATGGATACAAATTTGTCTGGGATTTATGGAGACCTACATTGCCTGCCTCTGACATGTACTGGCTATGTTAACTTGAGCAAGTCACTTAAATTCTCAAAACCCTAGGCAACTCTCTAAGGAAATGCATTGTAGACAATTGCTGATCCACTTTGTTAAAAGTAGTTTCCTCATTGGATGAGCTTCCTACATAGAAGAAATCACAGTTCCTGATCCCTCTCCACCCTTCAAAAAATGCTCTTGGCTCAGAAAGGTAATGGTCATGAATTTGATCCCCTGATTCGCATATAGGCTAGTTAGTGTCCCTTCGTTTCAAGGCCATAGACTATAGCACTAGTTGTGAAAAGTTGTTACCATTACATGCCATTGTGGGGAATGTGAGAGTGATGAAGACAATGAAAACTATCCCCACTCTTAGAAGCATACTCTACCTTTTAACTCAGAGATCTCACTGCTAGGTGAGGAGGGACAGAGTTTGAGGCATGGAGGAGAACAAGCACTAATGGAGACAGGAGGTGGAACTAGCAAGTAGACCAGGATGGTTGGATTGTCACAAGCATAGAGGAAGTAATGTGTAAGAAAACTGGAATAGTAGATAAGAGGTCAGGTAATGAAAAGTTTTCAGTCTTAAACAGAGATATTCATATTTGATCCTAGAGGTAATAGAGAACGACTAGAAGTTATAGAGGAAGGGGCTGACATAGAGTTGCACCTTTGGAAAATCACTCTGATAGCTTTGTGGAGGAAGGATTAGATAACCCAGATTGTCCCACAAAAGACCATCTGAGGATGTGGACAGAGGCCAAAGATTTAAAAGGAGAGGGGAGAAAATTGATTCTAGGTGTCTTGAGTGGTTTCTGACTCCTGAAATCACAGTCAGGTGGGTACAAATTATGGAAAGCTGGAAGTTTCCATCACGGAACACTCCAGAGAAAGGAATGGGTAGGGATACCAGGAAGGAGGAGAGAGTATTCTAGAGTTTCAGGAAAGACTAGGAGTCCAGAAAGCAAGAGATATTTTTCTTTGATTACAACAGCTTTTTAAAAAAAAAAAAACAAAAAACAACTTGTTATGTGTGTCTCTTTTCTCCCTATTACAATAACATGCTGAGGGAGAATGAGTTTAAATGAAACTAGCAATAAAAGTATAAGATGTTGAATCCAAGTCACATCTGCCACTCTTTGAATCCAGGAGGCACGTTTAAAGTCTTCTCCCCTGAGCAGAAAGTATATAGCACTTTCTGCTCACATCCCAAACCTTGCAACAATTTAGCTTAATCCTTATTTACACTAACATTAGACAGCACGAGCAAGAAGAACCAGTTCCATGCATAGATTTTCGAGGATCTCTGACTTTGCCCTTCCCCTCTATTTTAACCCTTTACCCTCTCACTAAGCCAAAATAGCCCCATGAAGTTGTGAGTAATGAAGATGTGTGTTATCACTTTCATTGGGTGTGGGTAACAGATAACCTCCACCAGGGAAAAACCATGGAAAGATGCTAATGATGTCCTCCTAGGTCTCAATCTCTTCCGTCCTCTTGGGATCCAAAGGGTTTTAGTCTAATCAGTTCTCTTTATCCCTGTCCAAGATGCTAGTCCTTAATCTCTTACCCTAATAAAGCGGGTGTGTTATAGAATCCCATTCCTTTTCTCAAATGAATTAGGGTTATTTGGGAAGGTCTGTGGGAAATAATTGAAAAGGAGAAATTGATCAGATTCTACTGTCATAAGACTTCCTGCATTAAAACTACCTGGGCAATGCAGAAGCCTGTGGTTTCAGATTAGCAAGTCAAGGAGGGCAACTCCCAGATGGCTTATAGCATTGCAGCCTCAAAGATAGGGAGAGAGTACTCTCAATGGGGTGCCAGTGCCAAGGAAGACTTGTCAAATTTCCTTTTTTGTGTGTATGTGTGCAGAAAGGATCCCATTTCTAATGCTGCAGGAATGTTTTGGTTTTCTGGTTTCCAAAGATTCTAGGGCTGTGATTGACTAGATGAGATGACACATTTAGGATCAGAAGGCATATATTTCTTGCCTCCACTTAGGATTCAGGAAATCTGTTGTTTATAGGAACTTGGATTACTACAAAATTAAAAAAAAAACATGAGAGAGCAGTATGATGATGTTCTAGCAACATGATTCTAGATATTCCCAGAACTTTGGGATATAAGGAAAGATAGTGAAAGTGAAGAACAACATGGCTATATAAGGAAAACTAGCCTAAGGAATTTTCTTTATCTTCTTAATAGCTTTTATATTGCCAAGGAAAATGGCCTTAAGGAAAGTTCCTTTGGGGAAAATAATAGAAGCTTTCCTAAGAAGAGTTTAGAGCTTTCCTTATTACATTTTCCAATAAGCAATGTTAATTCATTCAAAAGGGTAGCATTGAAGTTCTGAAAGTCCTATATAGCAGATACATCTTTCTATGTGTATTCAGTTATTTTGATTGTGTCCAACTGTTCATGACCCCATTTGGGGTTTTCTTGGCAAAGATACTAGAGTGGTTTGCCATTTTGTTCTTCAGCTCATTTTATAGATGAGGAAACTGAGGCAAAGACAGTTAAGTGATTAGTCCATTGACACATAGTTAGTAAGTGTCTGAGGCCAGATTTGAACTCAGGTCTTCATGACTCTAGGCCCAGCACTCTATCCGCTGCACTCATTGAGCTGCCCCACATCTTTCTATATTAGCACACACTTCTTCCCTTATGGTTCTTGTTGACCTGAGGGGTTGTGAGTTTTTGCTCAGGAACCTATTTACTCAGGAACCTTTTCCTATTGCTCAGGAAGCCCCATCCTCCAATATCGTTTAATCATTTAACATCTTTCCAATATCATTTAACCAATTAAAATTAATTAGTTTTTACCAAGGAGTATTTAATGAGAAAGAAAGGACCAAATTACAAAAAACATCCTATCAAACTTGGAAGTGAACCATTCTGTCTTCAAACCTACTTGGTCCATAGAGGGAGTAGACTTAAATTTAAAGTAGTTGCTAACTAGATATCTATATATATCTATATAGATATATGTAGATATATATAGATATATAGATATATAGATATATAATATATAGATATATATAATATATAGATATATACATATAGATATATATAGATGTATAGATGTATAGATATAGATAGATATAGATATAGCTATAGATATATAGATAGATATAGATATAGACAGATATAGAGATAGATAGATTATATATATACATATAGATATATAGATATATTTCTTCCCCCATGGGAGTGGGGAGAGGGAAGTATTTTCATGCCTTGGAAATTATTTTATCTCTTTAGGAATTCTCCATTAAGTTTACTACTGGGAGGGGCATAGCCACAAGACAGGTCACTCTTGCTTACAATACCTGGTGTCTCAGTTACCAGGTTGATTCTTTGCAGGGCTGAGTCAAAAAAGATGTTTCTGGGCTGGTTCCTTACTGAACTCATCCACTTCTACTGTCAGCTCTGGTTACGGAAGGAACACTTTATGGCCCCTCTGACCTTTTGAAGCTCACAAGGTCATAAATTTGTTTGTTCTGTCTCTGATACTCATTCACCTAAAATTAGGGGGAAAATAAACACAAAAGACAAAAGAAAGAGAAGTGTCATGCATATATGGACACCTGGAAGCTATGTAGGAGTTAGTGCCTAATATCTCTCCCATTTAGAGTCCCATAGAATTTCTCCCTGCTCATTTGAAAACTACTGGGGGTGGGGGGAGGAGGAGAAGAAGGAGGAGGAGGGAGGGAGAGGAGGAGGAAAGAAAGAGAGAGAGAGAGAGAGAGATTGTTTATTTGAGCTTCATATATGCACATTCATTTTTGGTGTTTTCAATCACCACAGTAAGCTAATAGGAAATAGTCAGAGGATATCTGTATGTAATCTAAAGTAGGGAGAGGGAATCTATCACACATACCTGAAAGCAAGTCTACCAAGCCTGATTAGTCTTGGACAGGGCATATTGCCCAAACTCTAAGGCTGATGCCCTCATTGGCTATTGCCCCCATTTCATGTATAATATGGTGAGTTCTCATAGTCAGCTAAAGGGCTTGAACCTGATGGACAATAAGATCCCTTAAAACTCTGGATCAGAATTGTCGAAAATGCTCCTGAGAAGGCCAGAACCAGATTAAAATGTAATTGGGAAATATTTAACAAAATAAATAAAAATACCATAAAACAGATCACACTACCTTTTCAAATTGAGTCAATATGTATTCCTCAAGAATCTTTATGTTTGGATTAGTGGCCCCCATTTCTATTTGAGTTTGACACCACTGCTCTAGACCTATGATCTTATGATTTGTCACAGAAGCCAAAGTTTAGTTGGCTCTAACACAAAATGCAGGAGTGAATCCTGCCTGATCTCCAGGTCCTACTTCCTGGACCCAGCATAGACAAATTATCAATTCTAAAGTCATTAAATGTTTTGTCCTCATTCATGAGACCTGGAGATTGGTCAGGGTGAGCTACAGAGAACTAGAGAACCAGGGATATTAACATCATCTATCTATATGGTTCTACTTGCCATCTTCTTCCTTTTCCTTGGTCTCTGAACCCAGCTTCCTTATTCTGCTGTGACAAATTTTATTGATTCCTGATGTTAACTCAGACTTGAATTGGTTTCTAAACTTTATTATGCCCTTTGGTTTTCCCAGAAGGGTTTCCTTAAGGGAAACTCAGCCTGGCTGAGGCAATTTTTTAATCCCCTGTGTGAAGGAAAATGCTAGATGCACTTCTCCCTGAGGAAGAGTTAGGTGAAAGAAGTAGGACCTCTGGCAGTTTTTCTAATACCATTTCAAAAGAAGCAAGAGACTCTCCATGGATCTTGCCTGCCCCTGACTTCCCAAGTTCTGTCAAGGATACAATTACCTTCCCACTCACTCTGAGCCATCCAGGCTTAAAACCTTAGTGAAATATTTGGCCTTTTTCTGTCTTTCACCCCACCGCCTCCATACAAATCAGTTGCTTAGTCCTGTGGATTCTACCTACACAATTTCTATCAAATCCATCCCCTCCTCTGCATTTGCATTACAAATGCCTTAGCTCAGGCCCCCATCACTTCTCACCTGGACTATTGTGATAGACTCCTAGCTCGTCTCCATGCAACCACATCTCTCTCCTCTCCCATCCATCATCCATCCTTCACAAAGCTGTCAGAATAATCATTCTAATGCATCCATCTGACCGTGTCAATCCCCTACTGATCAAAAACTTTCTGTAGTTTCCCGTTGCATGTAGGATAAAATTTAAAATCCTTAGCCTGGTATTTAAGGCCCTCCACAACCCAGCGCCTGCCTATCTCTCACCCTATATTCCAGTCAAACTGGCAACTAGCTTATCTTTCACTTACTCTTTCCTTCTCCTACCTTTGCACCTTTGCTTTGGACAACTCCCAGGCTTAAAATACATCCCTCCCTCCCCTATCTCAACATATTGAAATCCAAGAGCCTATAAAAGGGCTAACTCTGAAATTCTTTTTTTTCACCATTAGAATGTAAGTGATTTGTGAATAGGGATTCTTTCCTTAGTGGTACCTGAATCCCTAGCATCTAGCACAATGCCTGGTAACCCACCATCCTCTTAACACCCCAAACCACTCTGATTCTGGGATTAGGCCATAAGCCTAGTTTAGGAGCTTCATTTTTGTGCTTGATATAACTATTGAGAATCAGCATGACATTGTAGGCAGTGTGCTGGCCTGTAGTAAGGAAGACCTGGGTTTAAATTTTGTCTAAGATATGTACTAGCCATGTGATACTACTGCGAGTCATTTAATGTCTCTTTGCCTCAGTTTTCTCATTTGTAAAATGAGGATATTGGACCCAGTGACCTTTAAGGTCTCTCCTAGCTTTAAAGCTATTCTATTATCCTAAAATCCATGTACTGCTTATCAAGTACATACAGGTGTGACCATCTCCCATCCTTCCAATATGCCATCCATCAGCATAGTATAAAGAGGTGACTATAATTGTGTGCAACAATGTACAGTGTGCTTATGATTGGTGACACTTAAGACTTGACAAGCTAAGATTTTCTGGCAAACCAGTCACTCCCAAGGCACCAACAATAGAGCATAAAATAAAGGGCTTTGAACCTCCTAATGTGTGCTGTCTACCTATTAGATACTTGATGTTCCAGTGACAAGTGTGGCTCTGGCTCAAGGACTCTCCTCTAGCCTCAGTAACTCCACAAAAGTAAATACCTTCACTTGCCCTTGGGATTATCTCCAGCAATTTTCCTACCCTCAAGTCAAAGGCATGTTGGTTTGTGGGACAAACTATAACCACTGACTAATCCCTCACTATGGTGTAGTCCCAGGACATTTCCTAGACTCTTCAGGACCTTTTGGGGTCCTTGTGGATCTACTGTGACCACTGACTCAATCCGTAACTATGCTGTTGGTCCAGAATATTTCCTATACTCTTCTAAACCTGGCGGGGTCCAGAACCCAGCAAGACCAATGAGACCACTGTGGGCTCATTCATTCCTGCTGCTAATGAGAGGTATTACTGGATAAAGGGAACAGTCAGGAATGGGAAAGAAGGTATTTAGGTGATAAATTTCTACCACAGAAATGTGTTCCTGGCAAGATAAGCCTTGGGCATGGCAGAATTCCATAAATAGAGCTGTGTGTATTTTAATGTTCCCTGGGTACAAAGTCATTTCATTAATCCTGGAAAGAACCTGGCCTGAATGGCAACAGAGGTCCAGATTAGTTGCCAGCACCTCCAGAAAGTCTTTCTTGACATTATGACTAAAAAGTCCTTTCCCTTCCCAAATGTCTTCAAAATACTTTGTCTAGCTCTCTTTTTTGTCCATCTAACTTTCTACATTGTCATACTTATTTGAGTATATGTCATACCCTCCTTCCTAGAGTGCAACCTCTCTGAGAAGAACTGGACCATTTTCATTTTTGTACCCCCAGTACTGAGCATAGTGACTGGTACATCCTGATTTATTAAATGTTTGTCAAAATGAATTAAAGAGCTTTGCTGGATATTAATAAATGTCTCTATCTGTAAAAGCATCTCTGGCAGAAGGTGTCTTATATTCCAACATTCTTTTCCAAGTATCACTCTAAGTGATTACCTGCTACAGGCTCTGATTAACTAATCAGGAGTTAGAATGGTTAAGTATTTGACTACTGGCCATGGGCATCAGACCAATTTCTTAGCTAATCAAAAGAAATACTCTGCTTTGCCAAGTGCTCCATCCTTCCCCCCAACCAAAATCCTCTAGAGATTTTTTGCTTTGGGTATATTCCTTCCAAGTGGAAAAAAAAAATCAAACCTATCAAGAAATGCAAATTGCTATAACAGTTTAAAAATCTGCAATTTTTGTTCACAAGGCTATGTAACAGCCTA
This sequence comes from Vombatus ursinus, assembly GCF_900497805.2. NCBI lineage: Eukaryota > Metazoa > Chordata > Mammalia > Diprotodontia > Vombatidae > Vombatus > Vombatus ursinus. The sequence goes on along the minus strand of NW_020954641.1, from coordinate 5,129,811 downwards.
TTAAGTAAAAATTAGATCATAAAGAGTAATTATAAGAAAATCAGAGAGACATCATTGTAATGTGTAACCCCAAGCAAAGACAAACTCTCCCCAGAAACTCTTTGTAAACAGCATCTGCTGAAAAATTAAACCCCATTACACATTTAGTCCTATTCTTTCAGGTGCATAAAAAGTACTATGCAGCTTGGGTACTTCGGGGCAGAATGGTAGCATATGTAGCCATCTGGGCATCCTATGGTTCATAGAACATCTCACAGAATATGAGGAATCCTGAGAGGTACAGTAGAAAGATAACTGGTTACGAGGTCAAAAGACCCAAGTTCAAATACTGACTCTGGCACATACTTGCTTATGTGACTTTGGATAAGTAACTTGAACTTTCTGGCCCTCAGTTTCCTAACATGTAAAATGAGGAGGTTAGACTGGATGACCTTTAAAGTCCTTTTCATCTCTAATACTATGCATGAGAGAGGACTATTTTGTGCCAAAATTTATTCTGTATGTTGAGACTTGGAGAGAACCACAGGGAAGGACTTTATATTTCCACATGGATATTTTGGTCAAAAACCTTACAGTCAATCACTTTACCTGAGTAAACAGTAGTGTTCATGATATGGTCTATTAGTCCAGCATGCCAGATTGATATACACTACAAAAGTGTATAATTAGAAGGGTCCCCTGAAGTCATATGGTCTACACCTCTACCAAATTCAGCAGCTGTGTGGTACAGTGTATTGGACTTGGAGTCATGAAAACTTGAGTTCAAATCCAGCCTTAAACCCAAAGCAAGTCATCTAATCTCTGTCTGTCTTGGTTTCTTCATCTGTAAAATTGGGGGTAATAATAACACCCACATTGTAGGGTTGTTGTGATCATACAATGAAATAACATGTGTAAAATGCTTTGCAAATTTTACAATGCTATATAAATGTTAGCCATATTCGTCCCATGCTTTTGTTCATTATATTTTCAAAACTGACAAAGAAACACCCAGAACTCTACTTCATTCCTGAAAAGTTGGGTGCAAAGCAAAACAATGTATAGAGAATATGACTTTCCCTTTTGTTTCCATATGAATTTCAGAGATGTATTCTCTAAAAAATTAGAAAATCTAGCTGTTATGTTGAGAATTTTAACATTTATTTACAAGTATGCTGATTTTGTTAATGCCCAACTTATGTGCATTTATTTCTTTCCCATATCACATTCCCTCTTAAAAAAGATAGCTCAACAGCCTATCAGTCTTCATGCTCTTTTAGACTCATTAAAAGCAAATGTATTCATTGTAATGCATAGTATTACCATTGTATTGGGAGTTCTCCCTTTTTTCATTGGATGTGAATGTTTAAGTTGCCATAGGTACTGTACATCAAGTGAAGAGACCTAAGGCATAGCAATGATATCTGGGAGATGGATACCATAAAAGAGTGGTTTCAGATGCCAGATATATTTGTACAGTGACAGGTAAATGTACCTCTGAAATTGACAATCTTCACCTAAATCTCCCAACACCTCTCCTCCCCTGCTAAGAATGTAAGCTCCTCATGGAGAGGAGATGCTTGATTTTTCATCTCTGTATCCTCAGCTCCTAACACAGTATCTTACACAGAATAAGTACTGAATCCATGTTAGCTGAATTGAATTAAATTAAAGATTTATATTTTTAGCTCAGTCCAGGAGGAGATATCAAGGGCATGCAATTTCTAGTTGTCATAATATCTTGTTAGAAAAACAGTAAGTTTAAAAATTAAATATCCTACTTAAAACCCAAAGTGAACAAAATCCCAAAGAAATATAACATGGACACAGTCAGTCAATAACCTTATATTTATTAAACGTCTACTATGTGCCAGGCACTGTGCCAAGTGCTGGGCACATAAAGAAAGGCAAAAAACATTATTTGCTGTCAAGGAATTCACATTTTAATGGGGGAAACAACATGAAACTGACTATGTAGAAACAAGATATACATACACAGGATAAATGCTAGATAATTAACAGACAGAAGACAACATTGCTTATGTCTCTGGTGGGCTGACCTATGCAGTGGTAGGCAGTGGTGGCATGGTGGGAATTACTGTAGGGGTGACCTCGGCTTCCTACTCCTGCATCAGTGAGAGTAGGGAATTAGTGACAATAAGGGCAGGGAGAGAAGACTCTGGATTACAAAGGCCTACATTTCTGGAAAATAGCTTGAGCCCTGACAGAGTGGCAACAGCATGCATTTGATGTGTTTTGGCTTACTCAACTTTACGATATTGACTCCGACTTTTAATCAACATGCCCACTTGTCAACCCCTTGGATATCAATTCCTGGCACTTTCAGGCTCTACCCCAGGAGATGGTTAACCTTCCCATGCCCCATGCAGGGATTTTCCTAATTACTGTCGTTTGTTGGCTCTGCTTTGGGGGGTGAGGAGAGTGCAAAATATCTATCCCTTTATGATGGTTTCCAGGAAGCAGTTCCTTTCACCTTTTTTTTATAGCAAGAAGATGATAGCAATCTTAAGATTTACTTATGGAAACTTGTACTCAGGAAAGCTGTGCTTCCCTGAACCTACAATATTTCTATCCTACCTCACCTCACTCTACCTCAGGAATCATTAAAGTAGCCTGACCATGGTTGTTTATCATTTAAATAATCACACATGAACCAAGCTCTTTTCTTGCCTCCAAAGCTTTGTGAAAAGAAGCATGACAGGGACAAATACAAGGAGACAATGATGAGTAAGGCAAGAAGATTGCTCTGTACCTTTTTAAGAGTCAAGAGTCAGACTATCGGGGATGGAGCCAAGATGGCAGAATGAAAGCCATGACTTGCTTGGGCTCTTCCCCAAACCCCTCCAAATATCTGTAGAAAATGACTCTAAACAAATTCTAAAGCAGCAGAACCCACAAAGAGAGAGAGTGAAACAAATTTTCAGCCCAAGACCAGGTGGATGTTTGATCAGAAAGGTATATTGTGCCAGGCAGGGAAAGGAATGCGTTCAGCATGGGCATGGGCAAAACAGGCCTCAGCGGACCTGTAACAGCCCTCAGACACTGAATCATGGACAGCTGTGGTGGTTTCCAGACTTCATAACCCGTGAACACCAAAGACAACTTATAAGGTCAGTAGGAAAAGTCTGTGAGTATGGTTAGAGAGAAGCTTGGTCCCAGCCCCAGTCCTGGCACAGCCCTGGGGTGGTGGCTGCTTCTAGAGCTCTTGACCTATGGACTGAGGGGGAATTGAGTGGCTGATCAGAGGGGGATTGCAGGGATCTCTTTGCTGGTGCAGGATTCTCTTGCTTTGCCTGTGCTTGGATCTGGGTCACAGTTCTGGGTGGTGGTCCTGGGTCAAGGAGGAGTGCTGGCATGGTGGAGCTTGTAGTGACTGTGGAGAGAGAATCCTTCTCACAGTTCCAAGGCAGAAAACAGTGCTTGTGATCACTCATAGACCAGAACACAGGCCAGGAAAGGAGTAAACACCTCACCCCTTATCATGCCACCTTGGGAGAAATGAAAATTTACAGGTCCCTAGAAGTATCTCTGAAAACAGCTGCACAAAATCCCCAAAGTTTGGGACAGTACATTATCCACACTGGAAGCAGACCCCTACCTTAACAAAGAGTTTAAAACTCAAGTAATTGGCTGGGATCATGAGAAAACTTCACAAAAAAGTCAGACCATAGAATCTTTCTTTGGTGACAAAGAAGAGCCAAACATACAACTAGAAGAAGACACCAAAGTCAAAGCTCCTACATCCAAAGCCTTCAAGAAAAATATGAATTGGTCCCAGGCCATGGAAAAGCTCAAAAAGGATTTTGAGAAGCAAGTAAGAGAAGTAGAGGAAAAACTGGGAAGAGAAATGAGAGTGATGCATGAAAATCATGAAAAACAAGTCAATAGCTTGCTAAAGGAGACCCAAAAAATTACTGAAGAAAATAACACCTTAGAAATAGCCTAACCCAAATGGCAAAGAAGTCCAAAAAGCCAATGAGGAGAAGAATGCCTTAAAAAGCAAAATTGGCCAAATGGAAAAGGAAGTCCAAAAGGTCATTGAAGAAAATACTTCCTTAAAAATTAGAATGGAAGGGGCAGCTAGGCAGTGCGGTGGATAGAGCACCGGCCCTGGAGTCAGGAAGACTGAGTTCAGAACCAGCCTCATACCAAACACTTGACACTTACTAGCTGTGTGACCCTGGGCAAGTCACTTACCCCCAATTGCCAAAAAAAAAATTAGAATGGAGCAATTGGAAGCTAGTGACTGTATGAAAAATCAAGAAGTTGTAAAACAAAACCAAAAGAATGAAAAAAATAGAAGACAATGTGAAATATCTCATTGGAAAAACAACTAACCTGGAAAATAGATCCAGGAGAGAGAATTTTAAAATTATTGGACTATCTGAAAGCCATGATCAAAAAAAGAGCCTAGATATCATCTTTCAAGAAATTATCAAGGAAAACTGCCCTGATATTTTAGAAACAGAGGGCAAAATAGAAATTGAAAGAATCCACCGATCACCTCCTGAAAGAGATCCCCAAAGGAAAACTCCTAAGAATGTTGTAGCCAAATTTCAGAGTTCCCAGGTCAAGGAGAAAATACTGCAAGTAGCCAGAAAGAAACAATTCAAGTATTGTGGAAACATCAGGATAACACAGGATTTAGCAGCTTCTACATTAAGGGACTAGAGGGCTTGGAACATAATATTCTGGAGGTCAAAGGAGATAGGATTACAACCAAGAATCACCTACCCAGAAAAACTGAGTATAATTCTTCAGGGGAAAAAATGGTCATTCAGTGAAATAGAGGACTTTCAAACATTCTTTATGAAAAGACCAGAGCTGAATAGAAAATTTGACTTTCAAATACACGACTCAAGAGAAACATGAAAAGGTAAACAGTAAAGAGAAATCATAAGGGACTTATTAAAGTTGAACTGTTTACATTCCTGCATGGAAAGATGATATTTGTAACTCATGAGACCTTTGTCAGTTGGAGGGAAAAAATTATATATATGTATATATTTAGATAAATAGATAAATAGAGGGCACAAAGTGAGTTGAAGATGAAGGGGTGATATCTGGAGAATAAAATTAAGGGGTGAATGAGGATTATACTTTGAGAAGGAAAAAGGGAGAAGTAGAATGGGATAAATTATCTCACATAAAACAGACAAGAAAAGGCTTTTACAGTGGAGGGGAAACGGGGGAAAGTGAAAAGGAATGAGTGAATCTTATTCTCATGGGATTTGGCTTAAGGAGGGAATAACACACACACTTAATTGGGTATGGAAATCTATCTTACCCTACTGAAAAATGAGGGAGAAGAGGTCAAGAGAGCAGGAGGATGATACAGGGGAGGGCAGATAGGGGGAGGGGATAATCTGAAGCAAACACTTCTAAGGAGGGACAGGGTCAAAAGAGAGAATAGAATAAATGGGGGGAGAAAGAGAAACAAAGTTAAACCAAGGATACTTAATCTTTTTCTTTTTGATGTAAGCTGTATCAAAAATGTTGACCTGGCCAAAGAGGAACTCATTGATTTTAGGACAGAAAAGAGATAGCCAAGGTATTGTTGATTTTTTGATGATTTGAAGTTTTAATTTTTTTTAAACCCAAGTTTAAGGCTTATCTATTCCTTTTCAATTTCTTCTTACTGGTTTTGGTTCAATGCTCTGGGCAAGGAGTGGGGAAACTGTGGCCTCAAGGCCATGTGTGGCCCTCTGTGTCCTTGGGTGGGGCCCTTTGAATGGGTCTGGGCTTTGCAGAATGGATCTCCTTAATAAGAGGATTTGTTCTGTGGGGCTTGGGCTCAGGCAGGGGGCCACCACTTGGGCACGTGGAGAACCATATGTAGCTTTGGGGTCGTGGATTCCCCACCCCTATTTTAGGCTGTCAAGATATTTTTGAATCCTGATTCTTTCATGCAGTACCTTGGCTATCTCTTTTTTATAGTTGGAATTTAACTCAAAAACTTAGGAAATTCTGGTATTCCTTGAAGGAAACCTGTCCTTCCTTACCTTATAAAGCAAGCTGTGGCAGCTTTAATTCTATTTGCAACAATATGTCTTTATGAATTAGGATTTTCAACACTTGTAGTCATTAAAACAAAAAAAATCAAAGTTAGTTGGATGTCCAACATGATGTATATGTTACCTTGTCAAGTACCACACCAAAGTTTAATGTTCTTTTTCAAATTAAATAATAGCTTCCTACTTGTATTTATTTAAAAAATGAAACCTAACTTTGACTTCTCCTTGTTTAAAAAAAAAAAGAATCAGAATATCTCTCACTTGAAATCAGTGGACCCACACCAGTGCCTGAGTATGAGTGACATCCCAGACACCTAGAGACCTCTTCCCCAAGAGAGCCCAGTAAAGCCATTTTCTTGGTTCTCTGAAGTCTACCCCTATATCTTTTGTCTATCTTATTTCCCAGTTCTCTACATGGAGACTGTACTCCAGTTTGCTTGTTTTCTCACTGTCTCTGCACCTGAATTATGCCAACAGAGTGATGGAATCCTAGAACATAGATTGTTGGAGTTGTAAGGGACCTTAGAACAAAGAAGTTAGAATGTCAAAATTGTAAGAAACCTGACATAGAATTATAGCATCATTGACTTAGAGCTGCAGGGGACCTCTTAGAAGCCATCAGCTCCAAATCCCTCATTTTACAGGTGACAGAAGTTATATGCCATAACCTTGGATCACAAAGCTAGTAAATGTCTGAGGCAGAATTTTAACTCAGGCCCTCCTGACTCCAAGTCCAATGCTTTAAAGAATAGAATGTGATAACTGGAAGAAAGGACTCTTGGAACATAGAATGTAAAAAACTGAAGGCACCTTAGGAGTGATCTAATTTGATACCTTCATTTTATAGAAGAGGAAACTGGAATTGAGGTCAGAGAGAGAAAGTGGAATAAGGTAAGTGATTGGATCTACGAGGTGAGAGAGAGGACAGAGCCCAAGAAAAAGCATGAGGATTTGAGCACAGGACATAGGATGAATGGTGGTGTGCTCATTGAAATGATTCATGACATCTAGTTATGCCAGAACTGGAGATTTATGACTTGTGTCCACTTGGAGTTTGCTTTGTCTCATTTGCTGAAGAGCATCAGGAATGATCTCATAGCTCACATATTAAGACTTAAAATGTCACCATTTCCTGAGTCTAAATCTTATCAACAAGCCGTTTATCTTCCTAAGAAATCTCTCCAGATATAATCTCAGTTTACACAACAGATGTGTCTCTAAAACATGTGTGTATATTTAGAAAAACAAATCATTCCAGAGATACCGTAATTTAATAGGAAATATACTTCAGTGTAGTGAATACTCACAAAACTTTGACTTGTTAAGGGACAATATCCCTGACAAGAGGTCATTGTCAATTGTCTAGAGACCTTTGATGATGAAGAACCCACTACTTCCTGAAGCACTCTAGTAGCAGGTCTTTTTGTCATTGTTTGTACATTTTCACTTACATTGGGACAGTCTGCCTTCCACCAGGACTCCAGGTTTTGGTTTCTGAGGATAAGCAGAAGCTTAATCCCAAATTTCCCATGACAGCCCTTGTAGGATTTAAAGACAACGATTATGCTGCTGCTCCCCTGGCCTCCTCTGCCCAAAACACAACAAAAATTATTCTTCTTTCAACTGATCCTTAAATGGCGAAATGCCTGGTCCCTTTGCCATTTTGATCACCATACTCTAAACATGCTTGTTAATACTCTCCCTCAAATCTGTTGCCCAGAACTGAACACAATAGCTCTGGTGGGGTCTTATCCAGGTAAAACACAGTGAAAACAATCTCTTTTCTCCTTGTCATTATATTTATGCTGCTAGTAATAAAGCCTAAGATCATAATTGGTTTTGGTTACCATGTTCTTTTGCTACATCATACAAACAAGGTCCACTAAAACTTTCAGATTTTTTTTACAGTAATTGTTGTCTGCCGTGTCTTTCTTTCCTTGTACGTTTTCTATTCACTGTTTTGAAACTAAAGTATAGCTTTACTTTTTAACTCTCATCTTGCTCATATAGCAGGCATGGCTGAGGCAAAAAGCCTCTTGTACTCTGTTGCTTATGACCCAGAGAACATTACTCTTTGGGAGAAATTCACAGGAATCCACTGTCTACGAGACTGCATGATTGGATTCAGAATAGTTTTGTCTCAAGGCAAAGATTCATTCATTAATTCAGTTATGGAATTAGCAAGGTGAATGCCTATAACTGAGACTTCTGCAGACCTCTGTTTTGCTTCTGAGTCCAAGCAGAGAGAAAATATAGAATAATTTAATTTTTCCCTCTTATCCCAACTGCCTGAATAGAAGAGAAAGATTTCTTCTTCTTATATGAGTTTTCTAGAGAATCATTCCCTTCCTTGGTAAAGCTTAAACCCATAGGAGAATGTTCTCATTTGTGAATGTGGGAGAAGGAGATTGAGAATCACTCTACTACTTGATTTTCCCCTTTTATTGCCTTGCTATCTCTTTCAATTATATACTTTTCTATCTTATTTAGCATTCCTGCTTGGTTTGTGAATAGAATGTGCACTAGAATTGGGGCTCAAATTATATTTGAATGCTTATGAGGTAAGAATTCTGATTAGTTTCAAATCCCTAACAGATGAGATTTGTGAAAAGGAATGTCTAGCATACGGGGATTAGAGGAGTAAGAAATGACAAGTTAGGCTTCTATCAGAGGAAGGAGAAGAGGAGTTTCATAGAGTAAAACAGGCATGGTGTCCCAGAACCCAGGAATCCCAGCAGACTGCTGATGACCCTGAAGCCAGACAAGGCATCTTAGAGGTTTTCTCATACCTCCATGCTAGCTATGTTGAGAGGAGATGTGAAAAGACTGAATCTTTTCCCTTCCCTGTCTAACTGCACAAGAAAGACAGTTTCCTTATCCCTCTATGCATTTCCCAAGGAGTTTTTCCTTTTATTGCCAGTCTGTGATCCTATATGAAATAATAAGCATTTATGTATTTGAGGCAAGGATGATTATATTGTTTTATTTCCCTTGTTATTTATCTCATTATTCTGTTTCAGTTAAATGTTTTACTATTGTATTTTAGGTTCTTACCTAGCCTGCGAGAAGATTGTGCCCTGGAATGGAGGATATGACTGTATTTGTACAATTATAACTACCCTTCATTGAACCCAGGTGGTGAAAGGTTGCAAAATTGAGTGGGACCCCCTGTTACATTAGGTTCTGCCCAAGTGTATAACTTGTCAAGATATTTTTAGTTCCTGCTGTTATTATTCAGTATGTTAGCTAATCCTCCCATTTTATCTGTTATGAAAGAATGGATTTATATGCTCACAATGAGCTAGCCCTATATTAGAAAGATGTTATTATTTTTCATTGATTCGACTTTTAGAGTCCAAGTATTGCTTGCCTTGATGTCTTGCTTTAGGAATGGACTTTATGGAAAGTCAATTTGTATTGTGGTAAAGAATGAATACCATTACTGTGGAAAGAATCCATGTTCTTCTTTCAGAGATCTTCCAAAAAATTGTATGACCTAAGGAGGCCATAAACAGAAAGAAATATCCCATATATACCAAATATTCATAGTAGCACCTTTTGTAGTAGCAATGAACTGGAAACAGTTGCTCATTGACTGAAGAATGACTTTCAGGTTATCCAGAACCCCTGAAATCCTATCATCTTCATAACCATGAACTTCAACTGTAGCTATGACTCTTTTTCTATGAATCAATGCTAAATTAAATTCAATTTTAAAATATTTATTAAGCATTTACTATGTACAAAGCCCTATGCTAGGCACAATAAATAAAAAAAATTAAACAGTCCAGTGCTTCAAGGAGGTTAGAATTTACTCAGAGATACAATGAGTACACAATAAATAGATACAACTAAAGTAATCTGAAGAGGGAGAGAGCATTAATAACTATTGGGGGGATAGGAATAAAAAAATGCCATGAAGAAGGTGACAGCATAATTAGGCATTGAATGAAGACAATGAATCTGAGAGCAGCAGTGAGAAGAATGGAGTTTGTAGGTGACACCCTGTGTTATGACTGAATTTGGCAAACAGCTAATCATCAAATGGTATTGGAACATGCAGTAGAGTAGTTTATGTAGGAAATGGGATTGTAGAAGTATATTGGAAATGGTTTCTAAAGGGCTTTAAATCATAGGATAGGGAGTTTAGTTTTTATCCTAGAGGCCAGAGGGAGCCTGACTGCCAAGATGAGAAGGAACTGAGCCACTTCTGTTTTTCTGGGGCCAAAGGTTGGGGATCAAAGCCCCCATACAAACTTCCTGCCCCTTAGATTCCCACTACTTACACAATATGGCTTCCTTTATTATCTGCTCAAAAGGGCATCCCAGGCAAAGGGAGATACAGGAGAAATGCTGAAAGTCATTCTCCATGGAGGCTAGCAGAGCAAGAACACTGTCCTAGGCAGGATGGTGAATCAAAGAATAAACATAGATGTGGTAAATTAAGATAGTTTACTTTGATTTAAAGGAGGTGTGGTAAAGTCTCTGAAGCTTGCTTCTAATGTGTCATTGCAACCAGTCAGGGACCCTGATTTCTTAAAGGCTATATCTTCAGAACACAAGCTCTGGTAGGTCTTATTGTACTTTGAGTATTAGTCTAAGCAATGGTTTTTGTGTCTGTCCTGTGAGAGTTAGCCTCATTAAGAATGAAGAAGCCCATAATTAGAAAGTGAACAACCAGGGGATGAATTATTTTTGTTAACAGAAACTCATAAAGATAAAGGAATGGAGGGGGTTGTGATCTGCACTGGCAGAGGGAGGATCCATACAGATGAAATCAAAGACTAATAAAACCATGGAATGGTTTATGGACTCAGAGTTGGAAGGACCTCAACAGACTTCTAGTCCAACCTCCCGTATCCAATTGATGAAGGAATTTCCTCTGTAACATCAATCAATCAATTACACAATAAACATTTATTAAGGACTTTTTGTGTACTAATAATAGTTCTCTGGACACAAAGACAAAAGCAAAATAGCTTCTGCTTCCAGTAACTTTCATTCTAACATCCTTGAAAAATGATGATCCAGCCGCCGCTTTATTTCCAGAGACAAGAAAGTCTCTACCTATCCAGGTGTATATTTCATCATTGCACCCTCCCCTAGAGCTAAATCTGTTTTGGGGGGTAGTTCCGCCTATTTGATTCAGGCCAGACAAAGAAGAATATACAGTCAGGCTACTTAAATATATAACACTTCTTATTACCTTATGCCAAAATTTAGTTGTCTATTGCATGTGGTAGACCAAGTGGGAAATAGGATGAACACTAGAGAAGGAATCAAGGGCATATTCTTTGATGAAGAAGGAAATATGCTGCAGTGGAAAGTGTGTTGAGCTTGAAGTCACAGGTCTTGGGTTCTAATCCTGGTTCTGCCCTCTTGCTACTTATGTGACCTTGGGAAGTCACTTAACCTTTTTAGGTCTCAAATTCCTCATCTGTAAAATTAGTCCATTGGATGACATGCTCCCTAAGATCCCTTCCAGCTCTATAATATCTATTATTTTTATCCTTAGAAGTGGCAGTAAAAAGCATCCAGGAAACCCAGCCAGAGGAAAGGACAGCTCATTCAATCAAAAAAGTGGTGGCAATGGGGAGGGAATATGAAAACAGTCACTGATTAGATTTCTGCATTCAGCGATGCCAAGCTGCTGGAAAATGAAGAAGTAAATAAATTCCCACTCAGCCTCATAACTTGGAAATCAAGCCAGGCAGCAACTCTGCTTTGCTCCATTCCTGTTATATTCTGCAGCAGCCTTTGACTTCCCACACTTCCTCCCACATTGGGCTGAATTTGGGATGCAAATAGGTAAGGAAAGCTTTGGTGTCCTTCTAAAGCTACAGCCAGAGCAGTGCTTGCTCTGACCCAGGATGATCCAGACAATGTTTCTGAATCTATACCCACTTTCTACTTTACTCACAAACAAAATACCAATCCGAAGCTCTGTGTCAGGACTCCTGGAATCCTTCAGCACCCTGAGCTAAGAACAGCACCTTTTGATAAGTTCAGAAGACATAATTCAGATAGTTAAGGTCTTCTTGCCACTTCCTTCAAAGGCTCTGCATCCTCTGCATCACAACTTTGCAAAATGTGTGCTCTAAGAGTCTGTCCTTGATCCACCTTTACTTTCACTATTGTCTTAATAATATCATCCATTCCCAAGACTTCAGCTATCTCTTCTCTGTAAGTGATTCCCTGAATGATATCTCCAGCTCTGACAGTTCTTTGGGCTCCAGACTCACATCCACACCTGTCCAAAGGACATTCTCAGATAGATGTGCCACCAGAAATTAAAGTTCAACAAGTCCCAAACTAAGGTCATAGCAGTATCTTTTCCCCTTAGACATCTATTCCTTCTGACTTCATTATTTCTGTCTGTGGTAGCAACATTCACTCAGTCTCCTATATTTGAAAGCTTTGGGTTATAAAACCATAAGTTCAAAGCAGTAAGGAATGTTAGATGCTATCTAGATTAACCCCCCTCACAGACCAGGAAACTGAGGCCCAGAGGGGTTATGCTTTATCCGAGGTCACATAGTAAATAGTAGAGCTCATATTTGAATACATGTCACAGGATCATAGATCTAGAGCTGGAAGACAACTCAGGGACTATATAGCCCAACATCCTCATTTTACAGATGAAGAAATTGAACTATGGATCACACAGAACCAAGATAATTTAGGTGTTTAGTATAAAAGGTAAGACTTTAACTCATGTCCTTTGACTTCAGCGTCAGTGTTCTTAGATCTTTCATTCCTTCCTCTCCCATATTGCTTATATGCAAGCTATCATAAATTCCTTCCAATACAAACTCCATCACAACCCTTGCATTTTCCCCTGCTGAAACCTTATTATAGTTCACCTAGACTATTCTGCTATCATTCTACTAAGATCTTACCTTCATTTTTTTCTCCTCTTCTTGTCCAGTCTTCATATTGCTCCTAGATGAATCTTCCTCATGAGCAAATTTTCTAATTCTCCTCCTTTGGTTAAAGAGTGAAGTGAGTACCAGCTTCTGAGGAAAGGGACTTGGGTTCAAACACAACTTTTTAGGGCTCTCTGTATGGTCTCAGGTAATTAATTTATCCTCTCTGGGTTTAAGTTTCCTGATCTACAAAATGAGGAGTTAGACTATAACCTTTAAGATCCCTTTCATGTCTCTGTCCAAGATCCTACTGATTCTGAATAAAATTCAAATGTATTTGCCTCACATTCAAGGTTCTTTATGATCTTACAGGACTCTGTGATTCTTTTTAAAACATATTTTATTTTTTTCCAATTACATGTAAAAATTATTTTTAACATTCTTTTTTTTCAATTTTGAGTTCCAAATTTGTTCCTTCCTTTCCCTTCCCCAAAACAGCAAGAAATTTGATACAGATTATACATGTTCAGTCATGAAAACCATTTTTCTGTATTAGTTGTGTTGTAAAAGAAAACACAGACCAAAAATAAAAACCATCAAACAAAAAAATAAAGTAAAAAACAGTGGGCTTCAATATGCATTCAGACTCCATCAGTTCTTTCACTGAAGGTGAATAGCATTTTCTATCATAAGTCCTTCAGAATTGTCTTGGATCATTATATTGCTGAGAAAAGCTAAGACATTTAGTTGATCATCATACAATATTGCTGTTATAATATGCAATGTTCTCCTGGTTCTGCTCACTTCACTTTGCATCAGTTCATGTAAGTCTTTCTAGGTTTTTCTGAAAGCTTCTTACTCATCATTTCTTATAGCAAAATAGTATTCCATCATAATATTCCATCATAAACCACAACTTGTTCAGCTATTCCCCAACTGATGAGCATTCCTTCACTTCCCCTTTCTTTGCCATCACAAAAAGAGTTGCTATAAATATTTTTGTATACATAGGTCCTTTTCTTTTTTTGAGATCTCTTTGAGATATAGACCTAGTCATGGTATTTCTGGGTCAAAGGGTATGTGCAGTTTGATAACACTTTGGGCATAGTTCCAAATTACTCTCCAGAATGGTTGGATCAGTTCACAACTCCACCAACAGTACATTAATGTCCTAATTTTCCCCCATCCCCTGCAACATTTGTCATTTTCCTTTTTGTGGTATTAGCCAATCTGATGGAATGAGGTGGTACCTCAGAGTTGTTTTAATTTGCATTTATCTAATCAATAGTGATTTTTAGTATTTTTTCATATGACTATAGATAGCTTTAATTTCTTTATCTGAAAACTGCATATTCATATCCTTTGAACATTTATTACTTGGCAAATGACTCATATTCTTTTAAATTTGACACAGTTCTCTATATATTTGAAATATGAAGTGTTTATCAGAGAAATTTATAAAAATTATTTCCCAATTTTCTGCTTTCCTTCTGATCTTGCCAGCATTGGTTTTCTTTGTGTAAAATCCTTTTAATTTAATGTAATCAAAATTGTCCATTTTACATTGTATAATTTTTTCTATCTCTTGTTTGGTAACAAAGTCTTCCCTTATGCATAGATCCAATAGGTAAACTATTCCATGCTCCCTTAATTTGCTTATGCTATCACCCTTTATGTCTAAATCAGGTACCTATTTTGACCTTATCTTCATATATGGTGTGAGATTTTGGTCAATGCCTAGTTTCTGTCAAATTGCTTTCCAGGTTTCCCAGCAGTTTATATCAAGTATTGTTTTTGTCCCAAAATATGAGATCTTTGTGCTTATCAAACACTAGATTACCATGGTCTTTAATTACTGTGTGTTGTATACCCAATCTATTCTACTGATCTACCACTCTATTTCTTAGCCAGTACCAGATTGTCCTGATGATTATTGCTTTGTGATATAATTTGAATTCTGGAACTACTAGGCCATCTTCCTTCACATTGTTTTTCATTAAATCCCATGATATTCTTTAACTTTTGTTTTTCCAGATTAATTTTGTTATTATTTTTTCTAGCTCTATAAAGTAATTTTTGGTAGTTTGATTGGTATGGCACTGAATAGCTAAATTAATTTAGGTAAAATTGTCATTTTTGTAATATTAGCTTGGTCTGCCCATGAACAATTAATATTTTTCCAATTATTTAGATCAGTCTTTGTTTTATGAAAAGTGTTTGTAATTGTGTTTATATAATTCCTCGGTTTGTCTTGGCAGGTAGACTCCCAAGTATATCACACTGTCTACAATTATTTTAAATGGAATTTCTCTTCCCCCTGTTTATCCTTCTCTCTCTCTCTCTCCTTTTGCTCTGTCCCTCCTCAAAAGTGTTTTGCTTCTGACCACCACACCCCTCCAACTGCCCTTCCCTTCTATCAGCTCCTCTCCCCCCTTTTCTTATCCCTCTCTCCTACTTCCTTATAGGGTAAGCTAGATTTCCATACCCAACTGAGTGTTTCAGGCAATTCCAATAAAAGTAAGATTCAATTAAGCATTGTCCATCTTCCCCCTCTACTATAAAAACTCTTTCATCCCTCTTTAATGTGAGATAATTTACTCCATTCTATTTCTCCCTCCTCCCAGTACATCACTATTTCTCACCCTTTAATTTTTTGGGAGATATCATCCCCTCCTAGTTAACTCATACCTGTGCCTTCTGTCTATGAATATCCCTTCTAACTGCCCTGATAATGATAAAGTCCTTAGACATTAAGTATCATCTTCCCATGTAGGAATGTAAACAGTTTAACCTTTTGAATCCCTTATGATTTCTCTTTCTTGTTTAACTTTTTATGACTCCCTTGAGTTTTATATTTGAAAATTAAAATTTCCATTCAGCTCTGATGTTTTCATCAGGAATGCTTTAAAGTCTTCTCCTTTGTTAAATATCTATTTTTCCCCTTGAAAGATTATATTCAGTTTCACTGGGTAGATGATTCTTGGTTGTAATTTTAACTTTTTGCCCTCTGGAATATCATATTCCAAGCCCTCCAATTCTTCAATATAGAAGCTGCCAAATTCTGTGTTATCCTGACTATATTTCCTTGATATTTGAATTTGTTTCTTTCTGGCTACTTGAAGTATGTTCTTTTTGACTTTGGAACTCTGGAATTTGGCTATAATATTCCTGAAAGTTTTCATTTTGGCATCTCTTTCAGAAGATGATCAGTCAATTCCTTCAATTTCTATTTTACTCTCTGGTTCTAGTATATCAGGGTGGTTTTCCTTAACCATTTCTTGAAATATGATGTCTAGGCTCTCTTTTTGATCATGGCTTTCAAGCAGTCCAATAATTCTTAAATTTTCTTTCCTGGATCTATTTCCCATATCAGTTGTTTTTCCAATGAGATTTTCACATTTTCTTCTTCTTTTTTTATTCTTATGATTCTATTTTAATTTTTTATGATATCTCATGGAGTAATTTCCTTCCAATTGCCTACTTATGATTTTTGATGAATGATTTTCTTCGGTGAGATTTTGTACTTTCTTTTTCATGTTTTTAAGGAATTGTTTACTTCGGTGAATTTTTGTATATCTTTTTCCATTTTTTTATGCATCCTTTACCAAGCTGTTGACTCTTTTTTTCATGATTCTCTTGCATCACTCTCATTTCTTTTCCCAATTTTTTCTCTACTTCTCTTATTTGGTTTTTAAAGTCCTTTTTGAGCTCTCCCATGAATTATTCTTTGGGGAGCCTGAGACAAATTCACATTTTTATTTAAGACTTTGTGTATACCTGTTTTGACATTGTTGTCCTCTTCTGAGTTTATGCTTTGATCTTCCCTGTCACCATAGTAGCTTTCTATGGTCTGGTTCTTTTTGTTGTTGTTGTTGTTGTTGTTTGCTCATTTTACAATCTATTTATTTACTTTTAACTTTATGTTTAAGTCAGGCTTTACTTCTGGGGTAGAGGGGGCACTGTCCCAAGCTTCAAGTTTTTCATGCTGCTATTTTCAGAGCTAGTTCTGGGATCCTGTGAGTTTTAAGTGTTTCCAAGGTGGGATGATCTGAGAAGTATGGTCACTGCTTTCCTGGCCTGTTCTCTGGTCTGTGAGCAGCCACAAGCACTTTTTTCCACCCTGAAACTCTGACCAGGCTCCTGGATCCCCCTGGCTATGAGCTCTAGTGTGCTAGTACTCCTCCTCTCCCTTGAGCCTTTGACCTAGATTCCTTTATGGTCAATGCAACAGAGTCCTGCACCCAGTACTAGCAAAGTGTCTCTTGTAATCTCCTTCTGACTAGTTGTCTAGCCCCCTTAAGGTCTGTGGGCTTAGATCTCTGAAAGTCACAATTCCCATTCAGTCACTCCCAAGGCCTGCATTGGGTTGCCATGGCTTAGCTTGCTGCTAGCTTGCTGGCAGTAGCCTGTTGATGGTTGCCAAGGTGCTGTCTATGCTGGCTTGCACTCCACTTTC
The DNA here is from genome assembly GCF_900497805.2 of Vombatus ursinus. NCBI lineage: Eukaryota > Metazoa > Chordata > Mammalia > Diprotodontia > Vombatidae > Vombatus > Vombatus ursinus. The sequence continues at coordinate 5,112,475 of NW_020954641.1, read as the reverse complement.
ACTTCAGTGAAACAGACCTTATAGTAAGACAGACATTATCCTCCTCCCCCTCCCCGTTTTCTCTTTCCCTCTCCCCCTTCTCTACAAATCAGGAGAAAGACAGGAATTAATTGGGAGAAGCATACAAATGATAGTTACCTTGGTCATTGGTATACTGATTCCTTAGGTAAAGATAAAAAGTATATAGTTTATCTTTTATACCTTTCCCTTCGGGAACATTTCTTCCTTCTCCTAAGTTAGGAAGACCTGAGTTCAAATCCATCCTCAGATACTCACAAGTCACTTAACCTCTATCTGCTTCAGTTTCCTCAACCATGAAATGGGAATAATAATAGTGAGAATCAAATGAAGTATTTGTAAAGTACTTTAGGAACCTCAGAGTACTATGTAAATACTAGCTATCATCATCACCATCATCATCATCATCATCATTATCATTACTTTAGTACCTGTTTCTTTAAGTTGTTATGAGGTTCAAATCAGATATGATTGAAGCCTTTTGCAGTCTTCACATTGCTATATAAATAAAAGCTCTTCTTGTTGTTACCAGTAGCTGTCTTTTTCTCTAAGAAGTTGCCCAAAGACAGATTTTTTTTGCATTGGAATAATACTTATTACTGATATAGTCATATAGATTTGCTGGTATTTTTTTGCTTCAGACTTGTGATTTCATTGGTTTGGGGAAACTACCAGAGTGTAAACCCTTTACTGATGCAATAAATTCATTTATAACTAAGAGAGTTCCCTAGGACACTGAAAGACTAAGGTACTTGCCCATGACCATACCTTTATGAGTTTAATGTATTAATTTGATCAAATTACATAATCAAATTATATAATTTGGTGATATGCATCCATGAGGGGATAGTCACATTGAACATTTCATAGGCACTGAAATAATGAACTATTTCTAATTCCCAGTACACACTGGACCAGTGAGGAAAACTTCTCTGGGTCATTTGGCTGAGCTCCATACAAGCTGAAGCTACAGTTATACCCCATGAATTGATTAGGATTTTAGGTGCCTTATGTCCCAGGATCTTAGAAGAGACAGAGCATAACCTTGGAGGCAAATTCACTAAGCAAGCATTCACTAAATGAAAGAAAAAAATACAATAATATATTATCTCCTGTTGCTACGTGATGGTAGGTTGGTAAAGCACTTTCCTCACAGTAACTCTGTGAGGTAGATCGTGCTAATATTATTATTCCCATTTTATAGGTGTAGAAGTTGAGGCTTAAGACAGGTTAAATGACTTAGGGTTATAGAGCTAGTAAAGGCTAGAGTCAGGTCCTAAATGCATGTCTTCTAATTTTTAATTCAATTTTCTTTCCACTTTACCATGGTACCTTGGATGCTCCCTCCTACATCATCCACAATCTTGTCACCGTATCTAGTGAAACATAAGCTCCTTGAAGGCAAGGACTTTTGTCTTTGTATTCTTTACACGTATCACCACATTGGGCACACAGCAGGCACTTAATAAATTCTTTTTGAATTGAATTGAATCACACTACACAAGTGGGGTTGCTGTGTTAGTCAGGCCGACTTAGCAGATACATTCATTCAAATGCTCCAACTAGTCAAAATGAGTTACTAGGAATAATGTTGCTAGTAGTAAGTCTTTCAAGTACATTGTGGGTCCTTTACTCTGCCAGGTTTTCTAGCTTTCATCCCCTTCAAGAACCCAGCATATGAATGTTCATGGAACATGTGATTCTAAGACTGACACTATCAATGAATTAATAATAAAGTTTTTTCCTTAACTAGGATTGTATTTGTGTGTGTGTGTGTGTGTGTGTGTCTGAGAGAGAGAGAGAGAGAATGAGCATAATTTAAAAATCCACAAATCAGTATTACATTTTAATCTTTTTCTTTCTTTTTTTATTCACATATTACTTACCTCTTCCACTTGGTTATAAGCTCCTTGAAGACATGAGTTATGTCACCTTTGTAGTTGTGTCTCCCCCAGCCCTTAGTATGGGGCCTCACACATAGTAGGTGTTCAATAAAATCTTGTAGAACTAATTGTTTAGTTAATTTATTGTTTGAGGAGTGTGTTGAAAATGGATTTTCTCTATTCCTAGAGCCTATAGTGTAAAACAAGGAAATTTATGGGAAGATGGCAAAGAGAACTATATTCTTGGGATACCTTTCAAAAACAGTAATATAAATTGTGAAGAGAAGCAAAAATTGTCAGAAATCTTCACAGCAAAATAAAACCTCCCAAACAATCAAACTGGAAAAAAACCTCTATTAACAATGAAAAAAATATATAGTAGACTAGAGAAGCACAAACAAAATCATCCAAAATGAGATATATTAAAATAGCGTTGACAATTGCATTAGGAATAATACAAGAAATTCCTAAGGAGACGATTAAATGGATAATAACTATACTCAAGGAATTAAAGGAAGAAAGGAAGACAGGAGGGGGAAATCACAAGAGGAATTAGAAGAATATCCAAGCATAGTTAAGGAATATAAAGAGAGCATTTCTCAAATATATAGAGAATTGAGTCAATTTTATTAGGACACGATTCATTCATCGATTGATAATGGTCAAAGGACATGAACAGGCAGTTTTCAGAAGAAGAAATAAAAGCTATGAAAAAAACACTATCGGGGCAGCTAGGTGGGGGAGTGGATAGAGCACCGACCCTGGATTCAGGAGGACCTGGGTTCAAATCCGGCCTCAGACACATAACACTTACCAGCTGTGTGACCCTGGGCAAGTCATGAAACCCCATTGTCTATCCAAACAAACAAACAAACAAACAAACAAACAAAACCCAAAATATAAAGTACTGTAAATCACTATTGATTAGAGAAATGCAAATTAAAAAAAAAAAGCTCTGGGATATCAATTCACACCTAAAAGATTGGCTAATATAACAGAAAAAGAAAATGACAAATGTTGGATGGAATGTGGGAGAATCATGCACTGTTAAAAATTATGACATTAAGGCGATGTTGGAATTGTGAATTGATCCAACCATTCTGGAGAGCAATTTAGAACTATACCCAAAGGCTATAAAACTGTACATACTCTTTAACCCAGCAATACCACCACTAGGTCTGTAACCTAAAGAGATCAAAGAAAAAAGAAAAGGACCTATAGGTACAAAAAATTAGTAGTGGCTATTTTTGTGTTGGCAAAGAATTGGAAATTCAAGGATGTCCATAAATTGAGGAATAGATGAACAGTTGTGGTACATAATTGTGATGGAATATTATTTTGTTATAAGAAATAATGAGCAGGGTGGTTTCAGAAAAACCTGAGAAAACTTATATGAACTGAGGCAAAGTAAAGTAAACAGAACCAGGAGAACATTGCACATATAAACAGCAATATTATGTGATGATCAATTGTGAATGACTTAGCTATTCTCAGAAATACAATGATCCAAGACAGTTCTGAAACACTTAAAATAAAAAAATGCTATTCACCTCCAGAGAAAGAACTGATAGAGTCTGAATGCATATCAAATCATACTTTTTTAAACTTTACTTTTCTTAGGGTCTTTTTTTTTGTCTGTGTTTTCTTTTGCAGTATGGTGAGTATGGCAATATGTTTTGTAAGACTTCACATGCATAATTTATGTCAAATTGTTTACCTTCTCAAAGAGGAGGGCAGAAAGAGAGAAAGGGAATTTGGAGCTCATAATTTTTAAAAATGAGTATTAAATATTTTACATGTAATTTAAAGATAATAAATTTTTTTAAAAAGAATCTAGAGAGAGAGGCAGTATGTCATACTGGACAGGGCTCTGGACTTGGAGTGAGGAAGACTGAGGTTCAAATTTCACCTGAGATACCTACTAGCTATAGAATCCTGTGCTACTCATTGAACCTCTTTCAGCTTCAGTAAACAGGATTGGAAAAATAGTATATTTTTCACAGGTGATTAGGATCAAAGGAGATAATATATGTAAAATATACTGCAATCCTTAAAGCACTATATAGATGCCAGCTACTCTTGTTAGTGTAAAAGTGGTACTGAAACTCAGCTGTTTGGAAATGAGCATGGAGCAGATGAGAACAACAATGGAAGCACTTAAATTTTAATTAATGGGGTGGATGGCAGAATAATTAAAGACATATTTGAAATGAAAGAGAAAAACAAGCTCAGAAAGTGACTCTTCTGAAACAATTTGTGATATAACGCTTATGAAAATGACACATTTGGAGGACAGGTCAGAAAAAGGAAAATACCTTAGTAGTATTTCACTCTGAGAAAATATTGAGGAAAAAATAAGCTGAACATAATATTTCAGGGAATCTTACAAGAAAATTTCTTAAAAATAAAAAAATCATACTACATACTGCAAGAAGAAAAAATTACAGAACCCCAAATTCAAAATTCACTCAAGTATATCATTATCAAATTTCAAAACTACAATAATGAATTCCCCCCCTCCAAAAAAAAAACCAAACCTTAAGCAACTAAAATGAAGGTCAAAGGACTTTAGAATCATTGATTTAGAAAGGGAAGGGCTTTAGAGGTCAACTACTTCAACCCCCTTATGTAAAATGAGGGGGTTTTACAATGTAAAATGTAAAAAGACGTTACTTATCAAAAAAAATCTATTTCTGTTTTACAGTATTTGTCTATAGAATTATAACTGCCCAAAGGAGCTGGAATCTGACTGGCATAAAATTAAGAACCAACAAATAAATACATGTCACACAATCCCAGGATCAGTTTTCCAACAAATCTAAGTACTCTTTTGGAAGACAAAGTATACCCATTACAAATCAAGAGGACATTAAAGAATTCACAGAGAGGGGAAAAAACTAACAACTTTAGAGCAGCTTTTGAAGTAAACTTTAGAGAAATAACAAGAGTATCCAAATGTTTCATTGAGTACTCCAAAAGAAGTAAATCTGTTTTTATCTTCGTTGACCTTTTTTGAATCAACTTGGCACTTAATCAATATTTGTTCTATTGAGTTGACATCAGTAAGTCTAATTCAGAATACTAAGCAGAAAGTTGTTTGAAGGATAATTGTCCCTATGTGTCATTTAAGAGATATTTCAGCTCTTTTGTGTGTTAAACCTGAGAAACAACCAGCCAGTATAGCAAAAAGAAAAAAAATGCTTCTTTTTTCATCTACTCTCCTTCTCCTCAATGAAAATTCCTACAGATCTGCTTGATTTTGGGGTTGAGGCAAGTAAATTCCTTTTAATAGCCATCATTTCCATGGCGACTAATGCCACTCGTGCACATTACAACGGAATTTTGCTTTGTAAGGTGGAGGAAGCAGCAGCGCAGGCAAAACTCAAGATCTTTTTCATGCAATCCAGAAGTTAAATCTAAATTACTGCCCTCTTTCTATTAAAATAGAGGTCTCAAGATTTAAAGCTAGAAGAGATAGTAAAGATCATCTTGTCTAACACCTTCATCCAAAGGAGAATGAAACTGACACACAGAGAGATTTGGTAACTTCCCCCAACGTTAGCCAGACAGTATGTAACAGAGAAGGAGCTTGAACCCAGGTTCAGATCCCAGATCTAGTGCTCTTTTTCACTATATAACACAGCCTACCTTATAGGCTTTTGTAAGAAATGATTAGACTCTGAAGACTACGAATCCCTCTATAAACTGCAAGGTAGGATAAGAGGAGAGAGGCAGGAAAAGGAGATAACAGTTGCCACTGGGGAAGGAGATGGATTCCAAATAAAAGCTGTGAGTCTTCACCTTTGTGCTCTTAACAGAAGCAAGATAATAGGAAGGAGCTCTTGTTTCTGCTGTTTTTAATAATGTATGTAGATAGCTGATGAATCTGCCATTTTCACGCTTTTAATTGCCAGAGTGTTCTTCTGTATCCCTAAGGCGTTCTTTGCCCAGCCTGATAAATTATTGTTTCTTTCTCTTTCTTTTCTGAGAAGTTTAAAATTTATAAAATCTCATAGAATATTAAATAATGGAAAGTAGGAGGAAGGAGGGAGAAGGAACAGAAAAAAAGGCATTTAGAGCAGAGAATAAGGAAAAAGAAACTTGAAAGGGAAATGATATGTCAGTGAACAAAAGAAGAGCAGAGATTTGAAGTGTTAAAGGAAAATGGAAAAGAAAGATGAATATATGTATGGGGGGTATATAGCAATAAAAGAGAGGAAGAGAAAGAACTTAAGAAAGAAAAGACTAGAAGAAAGAAAGAGATACAAGGATGAGTGGAAGAAAGGGGAAGCAGAAATAGAATTAGTTGTGACCAATTTTTCCTTTTCCCCACAGACTAGTTTCAAATCCTTATCAACTTTTGTCTGGGTGATAAAATGTTAGATGTAGTTCTGGAAGGGAATTTAGTAGCTGTGTGGTCCATCTCCCTTATTCCATAGCTAAGGAAGTATGGCCCAGGACAGTCAAGTGATATTCTCGCGGTCACACAGCTAACAGGTGGCCAGGCAAGATGGCGCCATCTCAACTCTGAGGAATTAGTTGGAAAAATGAAGGGCAACTGCAGGTGTAGTGAGTCAATTTTTAACATTTTCAAATGGGTTTGGTTACCTTCTCCAAATTTGGCTGGTTCTTAGAATTCACCCAAGTCTAAGCCCTTGAAAGTTGTACTATTGAACTCAGATAGAAGTGGGGACCACTAAACCATATTTAAGGATCTCTGCTGGCTGCACATTGACTTAGTTTTAAAATGTGACATAATCTATTTTTGTACTTTTATTTATTTTGTTAAATATTTCCCAATCACATTTTAATCTGGTTAAGCCCACACTCAGGAGTGTCATGGGCCTCATGTGCCTTGTTAGACACCCCTGCTTTAGAGCATGCATAAAATGCCATGCCTGGTACCAACCCACATAGAGGATTGGGAAGCTTATTTCAGACATGTATAAGGAAGGGGTCCTCACCTAACTTCAGAACATGTATAGGTAGCCTCTGACTGCTTCTTGTGGGCTTTAACCTGATGAAAATCAGCTTTTAATCAGCTAAGTTGGACCCTGGTGTGCATGCAAAAGGCTTGAGGGAATGCATTTTTCCTCTCTTCTCTGTGGGATGAGAAAGACGAATGCTTCTCTTTGCTACCAAGTAGGGGGGGCAGCTAGGGGAGGCAGCTAGGTGGCGCAGTGGATAGAGCACCGGCCCTGAAGTCAGGAGGACCTGAGTTCAAATCCAGCCTCACACCAAACACTTGACATGTACCAGCTGTGTGACCTTGGGCAAGTCACTTAACCCTGATTGCCTCACTAAAAAAAAAAAACAAAAAACAAGTAGGGGAACCACCTGGCTACCACATGGCTATGAATACATGGCACTTCTATTTCTTAGGTCTCTTGCATTCTTTCCTGATCTTAGGGGAATGAGTCTCTGGAGCCAGAACAGACCAGGTTATGGAACTGTGAGCTTCAAAAGGTCAAAAGAGTCACCAGGAATCCAGCAACAGGAATCAGAAGCAGAGTCTGCCAGTAGCCTCAGCAGCTAAAACCTATTTGACCTACACTAGCAAGAAGCCACTCAAGTTGAGTGAGGGAATGTCATCCATTGGCTACACCGCAGCCACAAGTGAATTAGTTGGGAGTCTACAAAGGAAGAAAAGGACTCCCATAGCCAGGAAGTACCCCCTCCCATTATATTAGTCAGGGGGATATTTCATGGCAGCTTTTTTGTCTGAGTCCACTCCACTTTCCCCAGAGATTGCATGAGTGCTCAGAGGGAAGGGTGTGCCCCTTGGTTTGGAGGGACACAGTTGTACTTTAGTCCTTGCTATACCTTCTCTATAAATACATATATAATAAGATATCACTAAATTAATCAGTTGGTTATTTTTATATTATTATATTAATATATTATATATTAATTAATCAATGATAATATATTGATTAGATGATTGGGGAGATATAAGCTAGTTATATGATACTAGGGGGAGGAAGTCACACCATATAGGGGCTTATGAGTGTTAGCAAGCATTTTATAGTGTTTTAAGGTTTGTAAAGTACTTTACAAATATTAACTCGTTTTATCCTCACAACAATCCTGAGAGGTTGGTGCTATTATTATTTCTATTTTATAGATGAGGGAACTGAGATATAAAGCATTTAGGTGACTTGCCTAGAAAGTGTCTGAAGCTAGATTTGAACTCAGATCTTCCTAACCGCAGATGTAGGAAATATGTAGGAAAATATGTAGGAACATATAGGAAATATTTAGGAATGTATGTAGTAATATGTAGGAAAAATGCCACTGTTGTTCAGGGTTACTCCTAGAGAGCCCTGAAAGAAGGAGTAGTAGCTGCTCTCTGAGGACCTAACCTGGCCATACAACTCAGATTGGGAGAGTGAGACCAGACCCTGCTCTTCAGAAATAAAAACATTAACAATAGCTGATATTTCCATAGCATTTTATAATTTCAAAAAGGAGAGGGGACTTCATAAAGAGGATTTTACTTGAATATCAAGACATTCCTTTGAGGCACTCATAGAAGTTTACAACTGGAAACCATCAGGGGTAGGGAACCTGAGGCCTTGAGGCCTCCTAGGTCCTTGGGTGCAGCCTTTTGACAGAGTCCAACTTTTACAGAACAAACCTTTTTATTAAGGGGATTCATTCTGTGAAGTTTGGATTCACCCAAAGGGCCGTACTTGAGGACCTAGAGGGCCACATGTGATCTTGAGGCTGCAGGTTCCCCACCCCCTGAAATTTTAGATCATCTGGCCCAGTAACACCACCTTCCTGTTTTATACACAAGGCCACTGAGGCTCAGAGAAATAATGGCAGAGCTGGGCCTTGTTTTCCTTTCTCAAAGCTTGTTCTCATATTGGACCACCCACTACGGGGTCAATATTCACAGGTAAAAGAAAGTGGTGCTGCAGTAGCTGACCCAGCAGCTCCTGTGTGATATTGCAACAATAAAGGTGGACGTGGAGGCTGAGAGGACACATTTACAGCAGAGAGAAAAATGCAGGGTGATAGAAAAAAAAATTTAATCTTCTAAAATAGAACTCTTTGGTTGTGAAACTGAGAATCACAACATTTAAAGCAGTTTAGTATGAAACATTTTAAAACAGAATCTTAAATAAAAAGCTGGACGATAACAAGCATACTCTGGGTTCCATCTGGGAAGAGATTTCTATTATTTTTTTTGGCCTGGTCCTGTGATTTTATTTTTGCAGGAAACTTTCAGTGAAAAGACTTTCTTTGTCAATGCAAATCAGCACCCTTTCTAAATTTCTAGTCTTAGTAGATAGAGGGCTGGCCTTGAAGTCAGCAAGACTGAAGTTCAAGTGTCCACCTTGGACATATACTAATTGTCTGAACTTAGACCAGTCCATGTCTCTGTGATCCAAGCAACTCTCTAAGACTGGAAATTTAGAATGGTTGCTGATGGAGAACATGATTGAAAAAAAGAAGTCGTGCCTCATCTTTCTGGATAAATTGTAACCCCTCTCCTGGGGCCCATTTATTCTGTTCCGTCCTCCTGATGCAAAATTCTAGAATGAACAGACTGTGAGGGGAAAGATGTGACTTGGTTGAATTAGAGCCTGAAGTTCTGAGTTTAGATCTGGAAAGTATATCCTACTCGTGTGGCCCTTGGAAAGACAATCTTTCTAGGCCTCAATTTTCTCCTCTGTAAAATAAGGAGACTTGGATGATCTCTACAAGTTCCTTCCAGCTCTGGCCTTCTACAGTTATCGGACTGTGGGCAGCTTACTAAGTGGCAGAGCTGAGAGGAAGACTGGAGAAGCTGCCTGAATCATCTTCCAGAGTTCCGATCAAATGTCTCAGTTGTGAAACTGGGGATAAAAAGAAGATTGGCAGTTCAGATCACATAATAGAGTAGTTTCACACAGAAGACTCCAGGAAACGGCAGAATCTGCTGATGATTTTTTGATCATATTATTGACCACATGAAAGAAGGCCTCAAATCATTTATAATAAGAAATGCAGATCAAAACAACTTTGTCTCACACTCAGAAAATTTGTAAAGGTGGCAAAACGGGAATAATCAATGTTGGAGGGGTTGTAGAAAGATGATCACACTAATATACTTTTGGTAGAACTATGAATTCACTGAACCATTCTGGACATCAATTTGGAATTATGAAAAAAAAGTGACTAAAATGTCTGTACTCTTTGACCCAGAGATTCAATTACAAATAATGTCTGTAAGGGCTGGACTGGAAGCAGGACCAGGGGTGTGGGGCTCTCGTGACTATCGGCCTCTTTGTGGCAGTTGATTAACAGGTGATTATGAGAAAGCTATTCTCCTTTTCCACAATGATTTTTCCCCTTGATGATGACTACAGGGGCCTGGCTGGAAGCAGACGTGGTGGTTTGGGGAACACTACTATTTCCAAGGTTCTTGAGTTCATAGCTCTGGGCTGTGTCCATCAAGATATGAGGGGAAACGATAGTCAAGGTAGTGGCGGAAGTTTGATTTACTGGCACATACTGCCTCCTATCTCTGTCTCGGGGTTTCCTATGTATTCTCTAACTATCAATGAGACAAAAAGAAGGCTGGAGAGGGGAAGAGACTTCTCTACCATGATGTAATAAGCTAGCAGAGCTAGGACTTTAAGAACCCATGCATGAACAGTATTTTTGAGTAAGCTGAGAACTATCTGAATATGCAGGCAGCTGCAAATTACTGAAACATGGAGATCTGTATAAAGCAACCCTGGCTAAGTCTATGCATGAGCCACAGAAGGTTATATTATTCTAGAGAAGACCCCCAAGCCCCATGACAATGCATCATGTGGAAGGTCACTAATTTGGATGTCCTCAAGACCTTGCTGTCGATTTAAAGAAAGCTGTAGCTAACTGAATTCTCAAGTGTCATCAAATATGACAGATGTTCCTGCTGAGAGCTGATCTCTTTATCAGTGGGAAAGCGACAGTAATGTTAGATTGGAATGCTGCTTCCTGCTTGTTCAAGTACCAGGCAGCACAGCTGTTAAAATGATCGTAATCATTAACAAGAATAATAATTCATGTTTTTATAGTGCTTTAAGGTTTGCTGAGTGTTTTCCCTCCAACAACCCTGTGAAATGGGTACCCATGATACAGTAAAGAACTTAAGGTACAGAGATGCGAAACAACTTAAATGACCACTAAGTTGTAGAGTTAGTATTTCCTGACAATCTGGAGAAGGGAAGTGACCAGGCCCAGGTTAGACGGACCTGGTAGGTAAATGACGGAGTTAGTATGTCAGAACTCAGGACTCTTGGTGAGGTACTTTTGCCACTATACTGACATCACCTCCCAACTCCCTCTCCGCTCCCTTCTGTCACTCCCCAGAAGACTAAGTCAATCAGTTTTATCAGTGGGGAAGCAGAGATAATTATAATCAGCGTTGTATTGGAGCCAGCTCCTCTGCTTGTGACAACCATCCTTAAATTATCAGTATGAGCATTTACACTTCAGAAATTGGCAAATGCTAGAAATTGGGGCATGTTTTATTGTTTTGTTGATTGTCTAGACTTAGGAAAGTGATGGAGAATACGTTAATATGCAGATTAAGCTTAACTGTGTGTCTTACTTTTTTTTTTTTGAGAGCTAGTTGTTAAACATTTATCAGCACAACTCTGTCTATAACCATTGTTGACCAAATATGTTGGTGGAGAGTAAGGGTAGGGAGCACCAGTTTTTCACCACTATTCCTGAGTAATGTATAAATTTTTGGTTTTTATATTCTATCTGATCCACTACAAAGGTTCCCCAGTCAGGAATTGCCAAAATGGCAAATGTTAATTAGGTGGATATCTGTAATTCAGTTCAACGAAACCGGTATTTATTATGACTAATTCAATGCGAAGCCTGTGTTAGACTTTGGGAATATAAATAGAAAAATGAAACAATCTTGGCCTTCAGGGAGCTCTCATTCTATTGGAGGGACATCACATACAGATACAGGTAAATGTGATGTGATTTCTGGAGGGAAAACAACTGGGAAAATAAAGGAAAACTTTGCAGAGGGGGCAAGACCAGAACTGAGCCTTGAAGATAAGGACTCTAAGAGGTTGAGATAAATGAGGGAATTTTACCCTAAGATCCTAGCTTTTGGAGAGGTGGGAATGTTTTATACTTTATTCTTGTAACTTAGTACCATTCCTTGCACATGGCAAGCTTTTCATAAATACCTGTTTTAATGAGTTTTATTGGCCTGTCTCTAGGAACAGAAACAAGAGATGGAAGACTGAGTTCAGGAAACCACTAGTTGCCCAAATTAGCTGGATAACATTGCTTGAAGGGGAGAAGGAAGAAATTGGTGGGGAAAATATGGGAACCAGATAATGAAGAGATTTACATGCTAGGCTGAGAAACTTGTATTTTATCCAAAAATCAAGAGGGAGACATTAAAGGTTGCTTTTTGTTTTTGTCTTTGTGTCTGTTTTTTGTTTGTTTTGGTTACAAGGCCAGCCCTCTGTCCTGGATAGGTCTGGGATAAATAGGAAAGGGGAGAGTTTGGAAGCAGGGAGCCCAATTAGATGACTATTTCAGGAGTCCAGGTGACAGATGATAAAGACTTGATTTACAGGAATGGGAATTTGAGTGGGGAGAAGGGAATGTATGGGAGAGATGTAGTGGAAGTAAAATTGGCAAGATTTGGAAATGATATAGACATGAGAAGAAGTAAAAAGAGGAGTGAGTTAAGAATGACTGAAGCTGTGAGCTTAGGTGCCTGAGAAGATACAGAAACAGGAATGTTTGGTGGATATATGCAGGAGCTAATGAGTACCCATGTTGCACATGTTGAATTTGAGATTCTGGTGGTAGTGATGGAATTCAGGAAAGAGATTGTGGCAGGATAATACAAAAAAGTTGGGAAGGCATCTGCATAGACATGATTAGAAAGTTAATAAGGGAAAGAATACAGAGGGAGAAAAAGGAGGACCCATTCTGGAAGTCTACCTATGTTTAGTGGGTGGGAGAACAATGGTGACTTAGCAAAAGAGGAAAATCAGGAAAGAGCAATCAGTCAACTAGCATTTATTCAATACCTACTATGTGCCAATATAAAAGAAGGTAAAGGACAGTCCCTGCTCTCAAGGAGTTCACAGTCTAACAAGGGAGAGACAGTATGCAAACAACTATATACAAACAGGATAAAGTAAGAGTGTAAAGGAGAACTGAAAAAGGCTTCTTGCTCAAGGTGGAACTCAAGCTGAGCTTTGAAGGAATACAGGGAAACTAGGAGGCAGAGAAGAGGAGGGAGAATATTGCAGAAATAAGCAACAGCCTGTGAAAATTCTGAAAGTTGGGAAATAGAGTATCATGTGGGAAGAACAGTGAGGTCAGTGTCATTAGATTGCAGAATATTTACTGGGGAGTGAGGTATAAAAAGACTGGAAAGGTAGGAAAGGACTAGATCATGAAGGGCTATAAAAGTCAGAGGATTTTATATTTGATCCTAGAAGTAATGGAAAGCCACTAGTGTTTATGGAATAGGTGGTTGATTGGGTCAGACTTGCACTTTAGAAGGATCATTTCTATAGTAGAAAATGAATTGGATGGAGTGGAGAGAGGTTTGAGGTTGAGAGACAAACCAGCAGTCTTTTGCAATAGTCTAGGCATGAGGTGATGAGGGTCTGCACCAGGAGGGTTGTAGTGTCAGAGGAAAGGAAGGGGACACATACAAGAGATGTTACAAATGTAGAAACAAAAGAATTTCAGAATTGATTACATAAAAGGATAGAGAGCGAAAGAGAGTGAAGAGTCAAGCATGTGAGCCTGGAGGACTGGGAAGATGGTGATACCCTTGATGATAATAACAGAGTTGGGAGAGTTTGGTGGAAGGATGATAAATCAGTTTTGGATATATTTAGTTTAAGATGTCTACAGGATGTCTAGTTTGAGGTGTCTAATAGGTAATTGGAGACTTGAGGCTACAGGTTGGGAGAGGGGTTAGGGTTGGTTGAGTAGATCTGAAAGTCATCTGCATAGAGATGATATATGACATGACAGGAGCTGATGGGATAACCAAGTGAAGCATATAGAAGAAAAGGAGAAGAGGGCCATGGACAGAGCCTTGGGAGTTAGCAGGTGTGACTGGATGAAGATCCAACAAAGGAGACAGTGGAGTGGTGAGAGAGGTAGAAGGAGAAACAAGAGAGAACAGTGTCATGAAAACAGAGAGAAGACAGTATCAAGGAGAAGAGGGTGACTAACAGCAACACAAAAGCCAAGGGAGGAGTGACTATATAGGAGAAGTGGATGTTTACCAATGTCCATAGCTACAGAAAGGTCAAACAGGTTGAAGGCTGAGAAAGGACCATCAAATTTAGCAATCAGAAAGATTGTTGGTAACTTATGAGTGAATCACCAGTTTTAGCTGAGTGGTATAGTCAGAAGCAAATTCCACAGGATGGAGAAATAAGTAGGTGGCAAAGCCATGACTGAATGTAGGTGATTCTAGGAGTTTGGCAAGGAAAGGACAGGATGACATCTTCAGTGCAGTATAATGCCAAACAAATGGTCTTTTTTTTAATGATGTGGGAGACCTTGGTATGTTTGCTGGCAGGAAGTGAAAAGCCAGAAGAAAGAGAGAGTAGAGTAAATGATAGAAATAGAGTAAATGTTCAGTGAGGTCAGCTTGTAGAGGAGACAGATTGGGAAGAAATACAAGGGTGAAGTTGAGAGGTTTGACCTGGCAAGTAGGACAACCTCATCATCAGAAACTGGAGCAAGGGGGGGAGAGTGTGGAGAGGGCCTTGAGAAAGGGTGGGAGGAAGAAATAGAAACTCATGATGGGTGGTGATGTATATTCTGCCAAGATCCATAGAAGAGGGGCTGGCATATTTGGCTTGAGGAGAGAGGAGGTTAGTAATAGGCATAGCAGATAGGAAGATAGAAAATCAATTATTTTTTTCACATTGACATTTCATTGTTTTTGCTGTACAAGGTGGAAATTTTGTGAATAGTTCATATTTTATGTTATTTAAACATTAAACAAATACATACAAGAACAAAAAGGTTGCTGTATAGTTGTGACAGCCCAGTTAAAAAAGGATAACATAAATCTATGTCAAAGATAACAATTTGGCATAATGATGTGACTTTCTGTGTGTGCATTCATTGGAATGAAAGTAAGGATGGAGAAGACCAGTGTTGAGGGTAATCTTGAGCTGAAGGCTGCCAAGGCATAACTGGCAAAAGGGAAGATAACAAAGAAAGAGAAGAGGAGAGAAATAGAGTTAATGACCAATGGATCAAGCATCTAGAGAAGGTAAGAGTGGAGGAAATTAAAATTGTAAGTTTAAGGGTTTGTCTTGGCAAATAGTTTAAAAAAAAACAATTTCGTCATTGAACACTGGAGCAAAGGGGAAAAGTCAAGGGTAGAGGACAGAGAACAATAGAACTGATTAACTATAGGGTCATTAATTAGAAGAGAAGAAAGTAAGGACAAGGATGATAGACTGGAAAAACAGGGACAGATGAAGGAACTGGAGGTTCTAATGAGGATAAAAAACAAATTGTGAAGGATTTAGACAGAGGAGGAATGAAAGGACAAAAGATTATGATTGGTGGTGGGGAGGAATTTTAGAGTATAGGATCATAGAGATGGCAATTACAGTCAAAGCTAAGCTATAGCCCTCCTTGTGGGTCTGTTAGGGAAAGTGAACATATAGTTCTTGGTAATTTTAGTAACTAGGTGTTTCAGTGGCCTGGAGTCAAGAAGACTCATCTTCATAAGTTCAAATCTGGCACTTGCTAGCTGTGTGACTGGGCAAGTCACTTAACTCTGTTTGCCTTAGTTTCCTCGTCTGTAAAATGAGCTAGAGAAGGAAATGGCAAACTACTCCAGTATGTTTGCCAAAAAAAGAAAAAGAAAAAATACCCTCAAATGGGGTCACAAAAAGTCAGACACAACTCAACAATAACAACAATAGCTGGACTGACCAGATGACCCCTAAGAGCACTTCTACCTGTAATATACTAATACACTGAGCATTGGTGTGTGTTTATATTTATTTAGGGTAGTTAGGTGACTCAGTGGATAGAGCACAAGGCTTAGAGTCAGGAAGACCTGAGTTCACATCAGACTTCAGACACTAGCTGTATGACCCTGGACAAATCACTTAACCTCTGTTTGCCTTAATCTACTGGAGAAGGAAATGACAAACCACTCCAGCATCTTTGCCAAGAATACCTCACAGAGATTATGGTCTACACAGTCACAAAGAATCAGACATGACTGATCAACAACAACAATTTTAGCAATTGAGGAATTGGGAGGCCAGAGTATTCAAGGGGACATCAGCATATATATATATATATATATTGATGTCTGAAAATAAGAGCACAGGGAGACTATGAGCCAGATACTGACATCCCAGAGAAAAGAATGAAGGAGACCAGTTGATTATAGGAACAAGGATCTGGACCAGATGATATGGATGTGTGGAATGAATCTCAAAGGAAATTGGGTTCCCATGTGAGGTCAGTAGAGGGACAGAGAGCCTGAAGTTCCTGTGAAGAGAAAAGAATGTCTACTTCTTTTCCTAGCCTAGTATGTTGAGAGCAGGATAGCAGAGCATCTTGTGTTAGAGACAGTAACCGGAGATGTCTAGGATGAAGGAGAGTTTGTTAACAGCAAAGCCTGGCTTTTCAGAGGATCCAAAGGATAGCAAGGAAATAAGAAGACAGAGACTAGAGAAAGGTACAATTATACAAACTGGGATGAGAGAACAGGAGCAAAAGCAATTGGAGCAGGGTTTGCCTCAGCAGATAGTGACTGAATCACAAAATGGGACGCTGCTAGCTATGGGACACAGGAAGCAACATTTGGCAGGGGCTTCTGTCCTCTAGGGTCCTGTGATGATGGCATCATCTCATTCTGTCTGCTTACACCAGGGAGATGGAGGCAGGAGGGAGATTGCATTGGGCAACCCAAAATGAATAGCTGAACAAACTATCCTAACTCATCCTGTGTGAAGCTAAGTAGTTTAGCTACAGACAAACAGGAAGGATCCCAAAGATGTGTGGAACTCCAAAGATTTGAAATCTTAGGCTGAAATTAACTTCTCACCCAATGACAAGCTCCTAGAATACAACCCATTGAGACCTCCCCTTCCCAATGCCTCCTGAGTCGGATCCAGAGTCACACTCCCTCTTTTGACTCATTACCTTCACCTGTAGTTACTCTAGGAAAATCTCCAAATATTGCTTAGGTGTAAGTTATATCCAGGCTTTTCTACAAGTGAGTAAAGGAGGATGAGCACTCAAGATAATAAATGAAGGTTTGGTATGGAATAGTATTTATTTCATGTCACAGAAAATGAAAAAGGTATGAAAGACTCACAGGAGCTCATAATCAGCAGCAAAAAATGCATGAACAATTCAAATAGCCCATAAATTTCTCTCACAAAGAGTCAAACTTTAGATTGTCACTAAGACATTTGATATTCTGGTGAGTCTCTAATTCCCATGGGATCTTTAATATAGTCCCACCAAGATTCATATTAATTACCCTTTGGTGAGATTCCCCCAAGACTTTTGGGCCTACTGAATGAGAAGTAATCCCTTTCCCATTAGATCTATAACTAATTCACTATAATAATGGCGGGTGAGGGTATCAATGTCCATTTTTCTTTTCTCTCTCCATCCCTTCATAATACTGTTATTGTTGTTGTTCGATTGTTTCAGTTGTGTCTGACTCTTCATGACCCCATTTGGGGTTTTCAAAGATATTAGAGTGGGTTGTGATTTCCATCTCCAGTTCATTTTATGAATGAGAAAACCAAGGCAAACAGGGTTAAGTGACTTGCCCAGGGTCACACAGCTAGTAAGTGTCTGAGGCCAGATTTGAACTAAGGAAAATGAGCCTTCCTGACTTCAGGCCTGGTGCTCTGTGCACTTCATAATATAACCTTCATCTTTTACCAGTAATATTCTGGTAAATGTTTAACAACTGGTTGCCCCACTCCACCCCACAAATGTATACACAGAAAACTTTTAAATTTAATCTGCATTATTAACATTTTCTCTATCTTAAATTTAGACATCAACAAAACAACAAATCGAGCCCTGATTTGTAACCTTTGCCAATTTCTGAAGTGTAAATGCTCACACTGAAAAATTCAACAGTCAGGTCTCAGATCAATTCTAACTGGCTCCAGTACTTACTTGTTCCATCTTTAGCTCCATAGCTAGTCCTGGTTTTTTCTTCAAGGCTGGATGCTTTTCAGGAAAGTGTAGGCAATTCTATTCTTTCTTTGGGAAATCAAGTGCCAAAATGTTCTCTTGAACTTAGAAGCTCTCAGTCTTGAGATTGTCTATAAAATGATGTACAAGAGTGGCCTTGCCCGGGACATCTCTCTTCTTTGT
Source organism: Vombatus ursinus (assembly GCF_900497805.2). Taxonomy (NCBI): domain Eukaryota; kingdom Metazoa; phylum Chordata; class Mammalia; order Diprotodontia; family Vombatidae; genus Vombatus; species Vombatus ursinus. The sequence continues at coordinate 5,094,197 of NW_020954641.1, read as the reverse complement.
CCAGAAGTTTAGATTCTGGGATCTAGAAATTGCTTGGGAGCTTAAAATCCTTCCTTCTCAGAAGCACTGCTTACGTACTTCTCTCCTAGACTGAAAGGACGTGTCTTCTCCTGCCATATGCTTTAGTGGGAAATCTTTCAGTGATCCAGATATCGTTATTTCTAGGGCTAGGAAAGTCCATTGTTAGGCTAATCCTCTTTGGCCACATGTAATTGCATGTCTACTTTTGCAATGTGTTTCTGACACATCACCTTACATTTCTCCTGAGGGAGAGAGGAAAAAAAAAATCTTCCTTTCCACCTTCTCCTTCACTCCTTATCCCAGAATGCTGGGAACAAAGAAACAAGAGGAAAATGTGGAAAGAAGACTGAAATGGGGCTAGGAGGGGTTTGCTGCTCTTTTATATACTTGTAGAAAGGGGTAGCTCCTGTGACAAAATTCTGTCCACCTGAGTCCCAGCTAGCCAATTATCATGAAAGTACTGAACCTCAGTCATTGAAAACCAGTCAGGAGTTGGATATGCCCTCTCCACAAGGTGCTAGTGAGCCTGCCTATTTGCCCCAAGTGGAGAGACATGCTCAAATAGATTAACAATATTCTCCTTGCACTTAATTCTATGATTACTAGTACCTTCTAGTGCGTCACTTCCTGTGTTTATTCTTTTTATCATAAGTTGAAAAGTAAGTAAATTTGTATTTCTAACAACCTTGCTTCAAACAAGTGTTGAATGATTCAAATTAGGGTTTCTTAACTTTTGTTGTGTATCATGGACCCCTTGGCATTCTGTTGAAGCCTGTGGACCTCTTCCCAGATGTTATTAAATACACAAAATAAAATACATAAGATTACAAAGGAAACCAATTACATTGAATTATAGTTGTTAGTATGTGTGTGTGTGTGTGTGTGTGTGTGCGTGTGTGTATTTTTTTTCAAAGTTCATGGACTCAGGTCTATGATCCAGGTTAAGAACCCAGGTTCCAAATGGTTCCCCACACTCTCAAGGGCAGAACTGATCTAGCCATGGACAGATAAAAGACAAAAGGCATGTTTTTGCATGAGAGACACAACCTATATCTTATATAATATACAGGCAGCTAGGTGAGACAGTGGACAGAGTACTTGGCCTGGAGTCAGGAAGTCTCATCTTCCTGAGTTCAAATCCAGCCTCAGACACTCACTAGCTGTGTGACCCTGGGAAAGTCACTTAACACTTTTTGCCTCAGTTTCCTCATCTATAAAATGAACTGGAGAAGAAAATGGCAAACCCCTCCAGTAACTCTGTCAAGAAATCCTCAAAAAGGAGTCATGAAAAGTTGAACATGATTGAAACAACTGAACAACAACAACAACAACAATATATAATATATATCCCCCAACAGTAGATGGAGAACTATCCTTAAAGCCAGGAAGACAGGTTCAAGTCTCAGTTCTGACACATACTATCCTGGCTGCATGCCTGTGGTCAAATCCTTAAGCTCTCAATATTAGGTAATTCTCTAAGACAGTAAGTTGCACAGCACTTGCCTACTTGCACCAGTAGAGGGAATGTCTTTATTTTGGAGATTCCTACACCAATTACAGGTCCAGGCTCTATTCCCATCCCTATGCTATTCATGTTTTCCTTATAAATAATTGAAGACCTGGACCCAGAATTGTTGGAATATCTATCTGTGTCCTGGTTTGGCTGTGTGCACCCAGTCATCTTTGTGTTATTTGTTCAGTCCTGTGAGTCATTTAACTGGTATAAAGATACTGGCTTTAGAAGGGAGAGAATCATATGGCTCAGTTATAGCCTATCTTGTCTGATTCATTATAGGAAATGGACTCCCTTTGTCTTCTGAGATGGAAATGAATTAAATCTCTTTGCTCCCTTTAAAAAATACAGCCCTTGGGTTCCCCCCTCTAATTGTCTGAGTTTGATGAGCTAAGGGAACAAGGGGAGGGCAATTAGCTATAGATACTCTCACACATTAAACAGCTTTTATGAAGGAAGAAAATTAGACAATTTATAGGAAATTGATCGAGTGATATAAAATTTTCAATATTCAAACCTCCCTACTCTTCTTCCCTTGGGGAATTTTGAAATAAAAGTGGCCAGGTTAGTAAGTACAAATCTAACACAATCAAATAAACTCATACAATGTGACTTAAGAAATAACAATTATAATATTTGTTATCATGGCCATTTTAAAAGTCGATGTTAATTACTGATTAATAACATGATCAACATCACTTTGTGGACTGAGAAGATGGCTTGGCTCAGATGAAAGAATTCGATTGCTGTGCCTTATTTTGGAGGCTGAAATTTGTTCTTTGAAATGGTTTATTAATACTGCACCAGTAGAAGTTTTAGTTGGTGATTTGCACAGAAAGGAAATATATTAGCAAGAATTTGCTACCTTCCTGGACTAATGCATTAGTCTCCCAACACTCCTAGAACCATACCTTGTATGTAGCAGGCATCAAATTAAATTAAGTGCCTCCTCTTGCTGACACACGCTCTCCTACTTCAATCTTCCTTACCAATGTCTGAATAATCTTAATTATGCATAGAAATGGGCATAGTATTGCTCTAAAATTTTCAGTGGCTCCCTATTATCTACTGAGAGAAGTTGCAACTTTTTTATTTAAGCATTCAAGGGGCCAGCATTGCCTTCTACCTCCTTGCCTTTCTAATAATATCTCGTTCTCATCTCAGACAGTGAATTCTGCAGTCATTTACCTTGTTTCTTGAATAAATTGTACCTGAATAAACCACTAATAGTATTGCTCAAATAAAGTTATTTCCTAAGCCTAGAATGTCATTCCTCCTCCTTTTGCCTGTTGAATTCCTATCCTGCCTTCAAAGTCTACCTCAAATAACCCTCCCCTAAGTAATCACAGAATCTAAGAATTTTAGTGCTCAAAGAAACCTTAGTCCAATCCATTCATTTTACATAGGAAGGAAACTGAGGCTCAGAGAGGGGAAAGGATTTAAGATCACACACTGGGTTAGTGGCTGAACTGGAATTAGAACTCCAGTGACCTGACCCAATCTGGATTTTTCTGATACATTCACTTTTTGAAACACTAAACAATAAATTGACAAGTGTATAAAGCCTCAATCCCAAAAGTAGCTCTCTGAGTATAGAGTCTCACCAAATAATGTTGTTTGATGGGACTCAAATCCTGATCTCCTGATAGGGCCTGGTGTTCTTTTGACCCACTTCTTCTGTTGTAAGAAAGGGAGGTTTTCTGGGGGTGAGTTGCCCACTGGTCACATTAAACCATCAAACACAGCAAAGATAAATTTATTAGTGATTTTTCCATGCTCTTAGTCCACACTCCCTAGCAATCCATCTTTGTAAATAAAGCTGTTTCTAGATGAAAGAAAGCACCAGGTGCTAGAGAATAGTCTCTTTGCTGTTTTGTTTCTTTTTTTGCCAGAGTGAAATAACGGTGATGATGATAATGACATCATCATAATAATAACCTAGGCTATAACTATATATTTTAAGACATACAAAGCACTTTCAATGACTCAGTTAACTAGGAGGAAAATGTATTATTATTCCTATTTCACTGATAAAGAAACCGAGGCTCAGAAAGATTAAATAACTTACCTAAGGTCATGTAGTTAGTAAGGGTCAGAGCCAGAATTCACACTCAGCTCTATTAGCTCCAAATCTGACTTTATCCCCATTGTCCTGCATGACATGGACAGGCTGACCAATAACAGAGAACACAGTCAACTGTATATCAAGCCCCAAACTAGGAAACAATATAGCGTGGTTAGTTTGGATATAAGCTACAAGCAACATGGATTCAGGGCAAACTGGGAAGAACTCAAAGTTTCTTCTTCCTGCATCTTTTTTCCATCCTTAGGGCTGTCCCTCTCCTTACCTGCCCCACCCTGAGGCCCTTTCGGTCAGTTAACAAGCAGAGCTTACTATGTGTAGTTTCAGGAGTCCAGGGTCTTCATACTCCCCCATTCCCTCATCAAAAACAGCTTTCATGAAAGATGTATTAGTAATTGATATCATTTGGATTGCAAGTCATCCTTATCTCCTCACTCTTTCCTATTGAATTCCCCTACTGTTCCCTATGAATTCTACTTCTGTCCATGTCCCTCTCATGTAGCTATTCTTACCAGCATTTCTTGTCACTGTAATAGCAACCTAATTGGGATGCCTGCCTCGCATCTCTCTTGTTCAAGCCAACATTCATATAACTGTAAAAATAATCTAAGTCAAAAGTTTGTCATTGCCCTGCTCAAAAGCTATCAGTGACTTCCTATTGCCTTTAGGATAAAATATAATCTTCTTTACCTTGAGCTTAAAGTCCTCCACAACTTGGTCCTAAATTACCTTTATAGTCTTATTGTACATTACTTCTATTAATACTTTCTATATTCCAGCCTATAGACTATGAGCTCTTTCCTTATCTCACACCATCCTTTCCTTCCTAGTGATGCAGTTAGGTGGTACAATGGATAGGACACTGGGCCTGGAGTCAAGAAGATACAAGTTCAAATTTAGCCTCAGAAACTTAGTGGCTGTTTGAATATAGGTAAATCACTGAACCTCTGTTTGCCTCACTTTCCTCAATTGTAAAATGAGGATCATAATAGCACCTATTTCCCAAGGTTATTGTGAGGATCAACTGAGCTAATATTTGTAAAGCACTCAGCACAGTGACTGACATGTAGTAGGCACTATACAAATGCTTTTTTCCTTTACTTTTTTTTTTATATGAGGTGATTGAGGTTAAGTGACTTGCCCAGAGTCACACAGCTAGTGAGTGTTATGTGTCTGAGGCTGGATTTGAACTTTTCCTTTCCTTTTCACCTTTATGAGTCCTTCCTTCTCACTCCCAAAGAATCAGCTCATAAGATGATGTGGATTCATGAGAGGTGCATGTGGTATCAAAGAGAAGGGCAAACCAACATCAGTGTTCCCTGGGAGAATCCCGGCTTCCTTCCAATCTCTCCAGCCACTCCATTCCCTCAGATAGGAGAGAGCAAAGATACTCTACAAGACACATCGTTTCTCCTCCTTCCCCCTTCCCCATTAACCTATTAGTATCTTCCGTTTAAAGGTTTATATTAGCTTTATTCTTTTCCAGACTCAAGGAGTGAAAACTCAGGCATGTGATTCCTGTGGTAAACACAGTTTAAATTCAGCACCATGGCAACATAGTGGGAAAAGGCTAGGGGGATGGGTGGTGATGCCTTGGAAAGCACCATGAGCTTCCTGTTAGGAGACTGAATTCTAATCCTTCATTTACATTGTTTAACCTCTCTGAGCCTCAGTTTCTTCATCCATAAAATGGCAACAACAACATCTGCAAAACTCATCTCACTCAGCTCCATTCCACAAACATTAAACAGCCACATAGTTGTTGAGGGAGAAAGATTTTGGAAACTGTAAAGAACTATAGAAATTTGATTTGTTATTCATATCATGTCTGTTATATTATTACATCATGGGACATGGCTCTTATCTTCTGAATCCATTTGTTCTGTGCAACGAACAAAACCCAGCATCTCTTGCAAGAGAAGGGAGTTCTTTAGAGCAGAAGGTGGAATGTTAGAAAGACGACTGAATTTAGAATCAGATGACCTGGGTTCATGTCTTGATACTGCTGGTTATTCGCTATGGGTCCTTGGGTAATAATAATAATTCACAATTTTGCCCCTTTAAGATTTAGGAAAACTTTCCTTATAACAATAATGGGAGGTAGGTAGCTCACTGTTATCCTTATTTAACACATGAGGAAATGGAAATTTAGAAGACTGAACAACTTAACCAAGATCACATAGGAAATAAACAGCAGAATTGTGATTGGAGCTTATGTCTCCTATCTCCAGTGCACCATTCTGCCTTCATGACACTTAACCTGTCTGGGCCTCGGTTTGCTTGTAGGTAAAATGAAAGTGTTGGACAGACTAGACAATGCCTATGGTCGTATTTAAGCCTTATGCTTCTAGGAAAGTAAGAGAAAGTCCAAAAGATGAGGGTCTTCCTTCTTCCCATTCTACAGTCTCTTGGCTTGAACTTCTTAGACTGAACTTCAGTCTAAGAACTTCTCGCAGTAGCTAAACACAAAGGCATTTATGTAATACCCTGGGGCCAGAGTGATTACAGATAACACCCTAAGTCCAGTAGGCTTCAGCCACTCCTCCAAGTCACCTACCTGCCAAGCCTACCAGTTCCCTCTTCTTGCCCCTTTCCACTTCTTGTTCTGGGAATAGTAAGCAACAGGTTCTGGAAAGGCTGGACACATCATTGCCATATTTGTGCCTTTACCATCCCTGTGATTATACCCTTCCCTGTCCACCAATTTCCTTATTTGTGTTGCCTCTCCCTTTTAGAATATAAGCTCCTTGTGGGCTCCTGTCTTTAGCATTTGTATTCCCAGTGCATAGCACGTAGTAGGTGCTAAACAAGTGCTTTTTCGATCAATACAGCACAAAATGCTGCACAGCTCAGCTGGCGACATTCAAGCCTCCCAATTTTTTATTTCCTTACTCCATCTCTTAGCACAGTCTCCCTCCCATTCCCACCCACCCCTAAAAATGCAGTGCATACAAAAGTACCAATTAATTAGGGCAAGTGATTTCAACAAGTCTGCTTTATGGAGAGAATATAATTAGATTGCTATGATTACAAAGAAAAATCCTGCTCAGAGTCTCAGAAGAATTTTGGCCTTCCCCACAGAGAAAACTGCAGATTTCTTTGCCTCCTAAATATAATTCCAGAGCCGTCTCCCACAAGGTAATGGGATTGCCTTGTTTATGACGGATGTGAGATTGCTTGAAGGAGGTGATCGATGAACAAAGCCCCTTCACAACAGCAAGGTTAGACCTGGTTCTCACAGAGAAGAAATAAAGTGCAAGGACAAAAATGCCCTTTGCATTTTAAAAGGATGAGAGAAAGGCAGTTTTGTTAGGATGTATTTGTCTGGGACCACCACTTCAATTTACTGGAGGGCAATGAGTCTTGGGAGCTACTTTTTCAATGGGAACCAACAAACAATCAAGGGTGTTTGCTTCAATCATTAAAAATGTTCCCATTTCACATTCCTACCCTTCATGCTTTCTGGGTTCAAGACAAACTGGCCCATTTCATTCAGCCTAAACTCAACATTCTATCTCCTGTCTCAGAGCTTTCATGCAATTCCTCATGCCTGAAGTATAATCCTTTCTCATTTCCATTTCTCAGAATCCTTGTATTCCTTCAGGGTTCTGTTCAAGTACCATCTCCTCCAGGTAGTCTTCCCTGATATCTTCAGTGATTAATTAGTGCTCTGTGTGTGTGTGTGTCTGTTTGTGTGTGTCCATCTCTCTCTGTTTCTCTGTCTCTATCTTTCTCTACCTTACTGTCTCTCTGTCTGTCTCTCCCTCACCTCTCTCTCTTTTTCTATCTCTCTTCTGTTTCTGCTCCATTTGTGTGCATGAATGTTGTATCTTTGCATCAGAATGTACATTTCTTGAGAGCAAGGGCCATCTCCTATTTTGCCTTCGCATCTCCAGAGTCTATATTAGCTCCTTGTGCATAGTAGTTGCTTAATAAATATGTACTAAATTGATTTGAAGTAGTTAGCAATACCCCAGTCACCACCTTAACCACTAGTTTTGGATTATATTTGAAGATATTTGTGGGTATTCGGTGTCACAAGATCATCTTTCTCTCAGAAGCAAATCTGACTTGTATAGATTATAGTGAGAGGAGTAAGAGAGTGAGGAAGGGAGGCAAATTAGGAGGCCATTACAGGAGTCTGGATGTGAAATGATAAGGGCCTAAATGAGAGTGAGGGTAGTGGAATAGAAAGGAACAGAAGGATGCATAACAGCCTGGTAGAGGAAAAAGAATTCTGGATTAAAAGTCCAAGTGTTGTGGGTTAGAGGTTTAGGGGTGCTGGGACCCCAAAATCACGACACATGAGTCCTTCCCAAATGAATTTGACTGAAGCCTTCTTTCAGCCAAAGACAAGGTTAATTAGAACATCCATCAATGGTGGGTGAGAGTTAAACAATCTGCCATATTGACCAGACTCTTAAGGAATCTAAGCATTGCATCCCTAATGCAAGTGGGCCAGATTTTAAGAATCTGAGTGCTTGGTTTAACTCTTAAGGAATCTGAGCACCTGGTGGCCAGATGGACCTTATATACAGAAAGACTATGGGAGGGATCTAGGAGTGGCCAAGTAGTCTGAGGTGACTGGAGGAGGGGTCTAAGGAAGATCTGGATAAGAGTAGCCAGTCAGTTGTGGGAACCATGAGGTAACAGATCACCAGGGACCTGCACCAAATGGCCAAGGGAGAATGGATCCTAGATAGGATTAAGGTGGGGAAGTGGCCTGAGGCCATAAATGAAAGGCCAGTAGATAGGATTATAGGCTCAGGGGAAAGCCAGAGATCTGGCCATGTGGGAAAGTCCAGGGCTTTTCTTTTTTGGGGTCCAGATCCCAAAGACATGGTCTTTTCCTTTTAGGGGTTCAGATCCCATCCCCATCGCAGGGACCCAAATTTGAATTCTGGCTTTGTGATTCTCTATCTGTTTATGCCCATGAGGCAAGTCACATAAACTCTCTGGGGATCATTTTCCTCAAATGACTAAGAGAGACTGTAAGCATAGGATCATAAATTTAGATCCTGGAAAAGATGTTAGAGTTCATCTAATTCAACCTCCTTATTTTATAGATGAAGAAACTGAGGTTTAGAAAGATTATGTAAATTGTTTGAGTAATTGATGGATTAAGATTTGTACCCAGGTCTTTGTGACTATAGGTCCAATGCTCTATCCTCTATATAACTAGATGACCTTCAATGTCCCTTCAAGCTATAAATAAAATAATTGAAAAAAATGATAGAAAGTCAGCTAATGGGACACAGATTTCCGGAAGGTTAGAGCGAGATCATCTAGCTCAGCACCCATCATTTATTCTATTTTGGATTCATAACTAGAATGTAAGAATGTATCAATACTACCAGAATAATAAATACTATAAATCAAATCAACAAAAGGAAAAATAAGGACCACATAATTATAGGATTAGATAAAGGCCTTGGATAAAATTGGCACTTGGTTGTGTCAAAAACTTTGTAGAAATATAAGAACGAGAGTTCTTTTTTCAAGTGATAGTTCATCAGTTTGACTGCTTCCTCCAACCACTCTCATTTTAAAGGAAAAGAAACGATGTCCTGGAGATTTGAACTGTCTGGTCCAAAGTCACCCAGAGGGCAAGTTGCAGACCTAGGGCTTGAACCCAAGTCTTCTGAAGCTCAGTATAGTATCTTTTCCCCTTCATCATGCTGCCTCTACCAATCTAAGTAAACATATGAATCCTGCCTCCAAAAACTGGTGCCCCAATACTTTTCAGACAGTTTAATTTTATTTAAAAGCTCTTTTTCCCCATCTCAAATTATTTGGAATTATTAGAAATAATTGGGCTTGGGGAAGTGGTATTGAGTTTAAATTATATGGCTCTGCTGTTTATGCTGTTCAAATTCCCCAGGTAATTTTAGCTGTACTCAATTGGTGGTCTCATAGATTCACATGGCTTCAGTTATAACTTCCATGTGGATGACTCCTAGATCATTATTCCCAGGTCTTACAGTCTTCCTGAGCAAGAGTCCCTCATTCCTAACTACCTTTTGGGCACTTCTATTTTAGGGTTCCCCTAATACTACAAACTTACCCTCTGATATTGAAATGATCATCTCCTCCAAAGAGATTGTTTACCTTATTGATATCCCTAAATTTAAGAATGTTCATTACTGACACCCTCCTAGTCACCCAGGCTCAAACCTTCAAAGTCATCTGTGAATCCTGATTGCTCCTTTTTCTGTTCCATCTGATATCCAAACAGGGAAGCAAAATACTGATTGATTCTCCAATAGATTGTAAGCTCCTTAAGGACAAGTATTGATTTGTTTTTGTCTTCGTATCATTATCACCTGGCATAATTCCCACCATGTAATAAATGCTTAGTAAATGTTTGATGAACTACATATGCTTTCAGATTTGGTTGTTTAGTTTTTGCTGAATTGCTTTACTTTTCTCTCTTTAAAAACAAACAAAAAAACCCCTTTGTTATAAAGAATGGTTCCTTGGGTAAGATATAATGGGAAATGGAAATGATAGAAGAAATAGAAGTCAATACAATTATTTTTAACATAAGGAAAAAAATGAAAAAGTAATTGTCACACCTGAGCCAGTAAGTATGGGAAAAATGCCTGCCACTGGTTAGAGAGGTATGATGGCTTCCTAGAACACTCTAGTCCGGTTGGTCAACAAGCACTTTATTAAGCACTTACTGTATACCAGGCACTGGGCTAAATGCTGGAGATACAAAGAAAGGTAAAAATTTGGTCACTACCCTTAAAGAGATCATGTTCTAATTGGGGAGACAACATGCTAATAAATGTACAAATGCAAATGAACAGTAACCTAGAGAGAAGGCACTAGCAGTAGGTGAAGCAAGAAAGGCCTCCCATAAAAGATGATACTTAATCTGAATCTTAAAAGAAGTCTCCCTTCTCTGAACTAAAAACATATATTATTTCCCCAAATTAGCTTATCTCAACAAATATTAACTGATATAACAAAGGCCATCTTCAAATTTGGGATTTTTTTGGGGGGGAAGGCAATCATAATTATGCAAGTATAGCTTGAACCCCAAGCCAATGTCTTCTCTGCCCAAAGACCGCATGAAAGCCAAAAATCAAATAGAAAAGAATTTAATTAGTCCAATAGAAAAGTAAATACTTAGAGAAAATCATCCAGGGGCAAAATAGTCGTGGTGGGCCAGGACAACAGTGGTACAGAGAACAATTTGCTGGGGATGGCAAGACAGAGATCATAAGCTAATAGCTCTGAGTCTGTAAGGGACATTAGAAGTCATCTATCCCGATATTTCATTTTACAGATGAAGAAACTAAGGCCCAGAGAGGTTAAACAATTTTCCCTATGTCACACAGCTCCTAGGTAGCAAATGTTAGAGCTGAGATTCAAACTCAAGTCTTTTGATATCAAGTTCAATGGTCTTTCATCTGTTTTTGTCCTCCTTTTCTCCTAAATGATCCAGCCTCTTTTTTTTTTTTTTTTTTTCAGTGGTTGAGAAGGAGGGCCCTGGTATCATAGAATGACTGCTCATAGATTTTGAGCTGGAAGAGATCTTAGAGGTCATCTATTTCAAGAGTTTTATTTTACAGATGAGAAATTTATGCCTAGAGAAATGAAGACTTACTGAAGTTACACAAGTATTGAGTAAGAGACTCAGAACTTAAATACTGATCCTCTGACCCCAAATACCTTGTTTCAGGCTGCCTCTACAATTATCATTAAATTTCTAGACCTTTCCTGACAAAACCTCCCTGCTCTAGGTCTCATTCCTTTTAGATATTGCTGGTGATCTCTCTGGCTACTGTGAGAAACTAATTTGGACTAAGGTCAATTAATAATTGTAATTTTAAACATTTTAAAACTAGCTCTTCTAGAGATGATAATACAACCTGAAAGATTATTTCTCATGATTTTGTAACAGCTTCAATCTTAGGGGCCCCTAGATGACCCAGAGGACAGAGTAATAAACCTCATCAGGAAGATTTGAGTTCAAATCTAGCCTCAAAAATTTACCATTGTGACTACTAACATCATTTATATATCACTTTATAAATATTGTCTCATTTAATCTTTATAATAGCCTTGGGATGTATCCCATTTTATAGATGAAGAAACTAAGGCAGAGAGTTGTGCCTTACCCAGAGTCAGCTAATAAGCATCTGAGGTCAGATTTGAACTCAAGCTGTCCTGACTCTAGGTTCATCGCTTTCTCCACTATGCCACCTAGCTGCCTTACTAACTATGTGACCTTGGACAAGTCACTTAACTTTTGTATACCTCCATTTCCTCACCTGTAAAAATTGGAATAATAATGATAATGATCTCCCTGAATTGTTATGAGGATCAAATGAGGTAATATATTGCAAACCTTAAGCACTACATAAATGCTAGCTGTCACCTTCATCATCTGAAATAGTTGTTCAGGCTTTGGTACATGGGATCAGAAGATCATGTATTTAGAACTAGAAAATAGTGTCCCATCCAGCCTCCTCATCTTAGAAATGGAGAAAATGAGGCCCTGATAGGTGAAGTGACAGATGAGGTCACATAAATAGTAAATGAAAGAGCTAGGATTCAAATCAAGGTCCTCTCACTTCAAACCCAGCTCTCTTTTCAATGTATTTTTCCTATAGTTAATAGTGTTTTTTTTTCTTGTTAGCACCCTTATTTGATGAATATTTTGATACATGGATCTATGATCTCACTGGTATGGACATACCCATTCACTAATACTGATGGTAGCCCATTTCCTCCTGTGTAATTCTTCTCCATGTCTTTAGTAAATCTACAGAAGAATTAGCTAATATAATGCTGGAAGGCCCCCTTTGGGTCTTTTGATATTTTTGACATACCTGCAGGGCATCCTGGCTCCATTATCAATGGCCCACCTCCTTTCCAGGCACCTACATTCTTGTTTTCATGCCTCTTCTCTCGTATATGTCACTCCTTATATATGACACTCTTATGTTACAAGCTGCAGCCTGTTTACAGACTATTTCAATAGTTGAGGGAGATGTGATGTCATCAGAGTGGGGACTGCCATAACCGCCACCGTTCTCTGACTAGGTAGACTGTCTCAGAAGGTTGAAGTGGACTCCAAATTCATCACGTTGTGACCCACATGGCAGCAAGCTTCCTCATACTCACCTGTGTTAGTCTTCGAACTGGCAAGAGTCCATTGCTGTTTCCATACTCAAAACCTTTCCAGCTTTGAATCCTTGATTTCCTTCATGACTTAGCTTAAGTGTCACCTTCTTCAAAAGGCCCTTTTCCATTTATTCTCCCCAATGCTCTCCCTGCCCAATCTGCCAGCGCTCTTCCCACAACAATGTTCTTTTTGTATTAGTTTTGTCTCTACCAACAAACACACGTTTATTGTTTTCCCTGCTGGAATGATTCCTTGAGGGCTGGGACTATTTGACTTTTGTTTGTGTATGCTAGGTGTCTAGCACATGGCAAGTGTTTAAAAAAATATTTATTGATGGAATGGGAGGACTTGCCAGAGCTTGCATTCCTTTGGTAAAGTCCCTGAGAACCCACAGTCATCTCTGTCTTATGAGGAGGCATTCACAGAGGACTTCTGTAGAGATTTATAGCATAATCAGGTTAACACACCCACTCGGCTAGATAGAAAAGTTATGCCTGTAATAATATTCTTAGGAATATATTATCAAGGGATTCAAGCTTCTCCAAAGCAGCTTAAAGATTTTTTTTTAAATGTGAGGCTAGTACAACACAGGAAAGGAATATGTGAAGAGGAAATTGAGTCTACTGTGTGATTTCTTGCAGGCAAAAAGTACAGAATTAGGCCCAGAGAGATGAAGCTGTATTGGGCCCCCCTTCCTATTCTTGCTCACCTGTCTGCCCCTCTGGCCTGATTCTCTATTCAGTAGTCTCACAGGGAATCATGGGCTGGGTCCCATGGACAGGGATTAGGGGTATGGAGGAAATTGTATCAACATCTATCCTGGAAGGCAAAGGTCCTTACTATCTTCTCTGTACTATACTTTCAGGTTCTCCAGGTCATTTGGCTTGCCAATACAATATAAAGACCCACTGGCCTTTCTTCTGCCATGTAGGTACACCCTTAGGACCACTGACCTCTTCCATCTACCTTAGCAGTGGTGGGGAACCTCTTACATGTGTTGTCTCTCCTACTTAGGATATGAACTCATTGAGAGCAGGGTTTCTCTACCTTTCCTATTTGTACCCCTAATGCTTAGCTTAATAAATGCTCTCAAAATTCATCCACTCCCTCACTCACTCATTCATTCACTCTTTTGTTCATTATTTCTGAGATTAAAAAAAAAAGATACTAGGTGGTGCAGTGGATAGAGCACCAGCCCTGGAGTCAGGAGGACCTGAGTTCAAATACGGCCTCAGACACATAATACTTCTCAGCTGTGTGATTCTGGGCAAGTCACTTAACCCCAAGTGCCAAAAGAAAAAAATGTTTTGGGGCAGCTAGGTGGCACAGTGGATAGAGCACCAGCCCTGAAGTCAAGAGGACCTGAGTTCAAATCCAGTCTCAGACCAAACCCTTGACACTTACTATCTGTGTGACCCTGGACAAGTCACTTAACCCCAATTGCCTAAAAAATAATAATAATAATAATAAAGATAGAGTAATAGAGATCCAGTGCTCATATTTTGAGACAGAGATACAAAACTGAGATTTTGGCTCTGATGGTAGTGAAAGGGTGGGGAGAAAGGTTGATTGGATTTCTGAAGGCATGGATACAATAAGCCTCATAAATAACAGAGTACTAATCTTTACTAAGGAAAATTGGAGTTATCCCATCATCATAGGTGGCTCTGAGAAATATATTGTTTTTAATGTTTTTGAGCCATTGGGCGGGCAGCTGCAAAGCCTCTTCCTAGTTCTATAGCTGGGCTGGCTATTAAGATTATTTACTATGGTTCTCATACCGCTGGGGCTTACCTGAACATAAAGGACTTGGGAGAAAATGATGAGGTTAGGATTATAGCCTAGGAAACTCTCTGAGGCCTTATAAATGTGACAAGCTCTCTGAAATATAGGTCATCTTTATGCCTCTACAGAGTAGAACCAGATGTGACCGAAAGAATTAGGGGTTTTAATTCCCTGCTGCTTGTTATGACAGACCCCCAAGAGGCAGGACTTGTGTTTCTATGCCTGGTATGGCCTTGTAGCCTTGAGAGTGATAGTTTGGAAGGGCTGGAGTCACTGGGACCAGGATGGTACAAAGTAAAGAGCCTCGCATTTGGCCTCAGAGAAGCTGGGTCCAAATTCCACTTCTTCTTGTTGTTCAGTCGCATTTGACTCTTCATGACCCCATTTGGGGTTTTCTTGGCAGAGATGCTGGAGTGGTTTGTCATTTCCTTCTCCAGCTCATTTTACAGATGAGGAAACTGAGGCAAACAGGGTTAAGTGACTTGTCCAGGGTCATGTAGCTAGTAAGTGTCTGAGGACAGATTTGAACTCAGAAAGAGGAGTCTCTCTGACTCCAGGCCCAGGGCTCTATCCACTACACCAACTAGCCACCCAATATTTACCACCTAAACTACTAAGGGAAATCACTTAGGAGGGCAGCTAGGTGGCACAGTAGATAAATCACCGAGCCTTGAGTCAGGAAGGCTGAAGTTCAAATCCAGCCTCAGACACTTAGTAGCTGTGGAAGTCTGGGCAAGTCACTTCACTTCTGTTTTCCTCAGTCTCCTCATCTGTAAAAGGGGGGGAATGATAGCACCTACCTCCCAGGGTTGCTGTGAGGATCATAAGAGATGATAATGGTAAAGCACTTAGCAGTGCCTGGCACATAGAAGCACTACAGAAATGTTAGCTATTATTATTAGGGAAATCTTTCTGGACCTCTGACTCCTCCTCTGTAAAATGAAGGAGTTGGATTAAATGAGATTGAATGACTTTTCCCACTGCAAATTCCTATGATCCTATATGTAGAAAAAGCACCAACTATAGGTTCAGAGGAACTGGACCCAAATCTTGTCTCTAGTATTTAGTACCTGGGCAACTTTGGGCAAGTTGCCAAACTTCTCTGAGTTTCAGGATCCTCATGTGGAAAATGAGGGGGTTGGATTTTGTTGTTGTTCAATCATTTTTCAGTCATGTCCAACTCTTTGTGACTCCGTTTGGGGTTTTCTTGGCAGTGGTTTGCCATTTTCTACTCCAGCTCATTTTACAGTTGAGGAAACTGAGGCAAACAGGGTTAAATGACTTGCCCAGGGTCACACACAGCTAGTAAGTGTCTGAGGCCAGATTTGAACCCATGAAGATGATGAGTCTTCTTGACTCCAGGCCTGGCATTCAATCCACTATGCCACCTAGCTGCCACTAGGTGCCCTTTAAGGTGCACTCTAGCTCTAAATTGATGAGATCCTTTCATCTTAAATTCCTACTTGAGCTTTAGAAAGCAATCCCAATGCCTTCATTAAGTAGTGCACGTGGAGACACGACCATAGCTTCTAACTGAGTGAGCATGAAGCTCTCTATGAGAAATGGAGATTTCCATTGGCCCCAGAGAGAAGTTACATAGCCTCTGCAAGACTCTAGTTCACACTTGCTCCCTCAGTGTAATCCAGTGTGATCTGACTTTGGAAAGAGAGATTTTAATTCTGTTTGACTTAAGAGGTCCCGTCTATTCTGTGATGTGAGATTCTTAGCAAAGATAATGCCGCTGGTAATGGCCTCAACGCATTTTATTCTGTGACTGTTCTCCCTAAATGAGTGGAATTGCCTGATCATTTCTTAGAAAAATGTATTTTGCTGGAGAAAATAACACTATTCAGGCCAAATAGCAACACATACTGACTGTACAGTTGACAAAGTCAAGCTGAGAAAAGTAAAAAGGGGCCAGCTGAAATCAGAGGATTTAGAATTTGAAATGACTAGTGAACATGGAGTACACATCTTTTTTACAGCTGGAGAAACTGAGGCCCAGTCAGGGAGAGCGCCTTGCCTAAGGTCTATAGGAAGTAAGTGATAGAGCCCAGATTCTGCCATCAAAGCCGGGGCTCTGGGCTTCACTGAGCAGGATGCTCTGCCTTCACTGGGGTCTGTTTTTAAAGTGCTTTTCTTGTTTTCCTTAAGTCCTGCTGCAAAAACCACAAGGCTGGCTCAAGGGGACCCAGGGTTAGGACAGCAGCTGTAGACAGTTCATCTCTTCCACTGCATGGGAATAGGGAAACGAAACTAATACAGCAGCAGGAGGAGGATAAGAATTGAACACATCCCTTACATTTTGCTTTATAAAATCAGTCTAGTCTCTGTTTTCTCTGTCTCTGATTATTTCGGTCTCTGCTTCTCTGTCACTCTTTCTGTTTCTGACTCTCTTTCATTATGAGAATAACACGGTTCTGTAGCCATGTCAAGATGATGCTAAAACATCTGGACAGGAACCTCAATTATCTGGGTGTACATGATGAAAAGGGAGAGGAGTTAGACTAATTCTGCTCAGTTTTTGAGGGTGGCAGGACAAAGCGATGGTTGGATGTTCTAGAGAGGAAAATCTGGGCTCAATTAGTGACAAATTTTCTAATAATTCTATCTACCTTACTGTTGGATAGACTCCCTCAGGAGAGAGTGAGTTCCCCCTTCACTGGAAGTCTCTGGGGGAATGATCATTTGTCAGGTATGGAGTACAAGGTGTTTCTATGCAGGTCGGGGTTGGCAGAGATAGACTTCTGTGAGCCTGGGAACATTTTTACATTTGAATTTTTTTTTAATTAACAGGCAATCCGCTCAGCCTTCCCTCCCTTACCCCCCTCCCCCACCTTATAGCTAGCATTTATATAACACTTTAAGGTTTTTATAGTGCTTTGCAAATACCATCTCCCGGCCCAGCACTCTACCCACTGCACCACATAAGTACTTCTGTAGTTTTGAGAGTTTGTAGGCAAGCACCCTCCAGTGAGCAGTGAGGACACTGCAAAGGGTAACCTGGGCTTGCACATTTGATGCACTCTTACAAAACTCCTTGACTGGTGGCTTGAATTAAGTGGTACACGGTGGCCGAATCACATTTCTCTGTTGGTTAATTTGTTGATTGATTCATTGATTCAATGATAGTCTACTTTCCCATGGGCTAATGGAAAGCAGAGGACAAGGTGGGTGTGGTCCATGGCTGCTGCAGCACCTCATATGTCAGCTGGTACATACAACCTGCACAATTGTCACACTTAATTCTATTCTTATAAACAAATGCTTATCTTCGCATCATTAGAAGCAAATTTAGATTTGTACAATGCTTTATGTATGCAAAGTTCTTTCACAAATGCCATCTCACTTGATCCTCACAGCTATCTTTTATTTTTATTCTATTCTTTTTTTTTTTTTGGTTAGGCCATGGGGTTAAGTGACCTGCCCAGGGTCACACAGCTAGTAAGTGTCAAGTGTCTGAGGCCAAATTTGAACTCAGGTCCTCCTGAATCCAGGGCCAGTGCTCTATCCACTGCGCCATCTAGCTGCCCTACACTGCTATCTTTTAAAAAAGAGTTAGGATGGATGTTACTATTTCAATTTTATAGATAAGAGAACTTTGAAGCAGAGATCATCCATATATAGGTGTCAGCTAAATGGTGTCATTTGAGCAGAGTCAAGAAAGCCGTTCTCCGCTTATGCCCCCCTAAGTGATGACTATCCCTGCCATGATGCCTGAAATTCCAACATTAGAAATTAATTCCTTATGTTAGGTATTGCTTCATTCCTAGCTAAAAGGCTTCTGGGAAGAAGAAATAATAACAATGATTCTCATTTTCATTGTGGTTAAGGTTTACAAGAATACTGAAAGACAATGGAAACTCAAAGGTGAGAGGGAGCATAGAGTAAAATAGACCTAACTCAGGGTACAAAGTGAAAAGGGGATGTTGGAAATGGCTACCATGAGGAGGGCCACTCAATGAAAGCCCACGGAACCTGAATGACTCACAACATGCTTCTAAACTGTGGACTCTATTGGAAGATGGAAATCTATTGTCCCCATAAAGCCCATGCGGATGAGATGACCAAGTGCCCTAGTGATGATGACATTAAGTTTTTCACTCTATCCATCCTCATAACATGTTGGAATACAGCAAACAAATGCAAACAGCTCATGATGGTGAAGACTGCCCAGCAGTTGTTGTTGTTTATATTTAATTCTTTATTATTTATTTGTTTTTAACATTCCTTTCTTTTTTAATTTTGAATTCCAAACTTTCTCCCTCTTTTCCATACCTCCCCCCCACACTGAGAAGGCAAGCAATGTGATATCAATTACACATATGAAATCATGCAAAACATTTCCATATTAGCCACATTTTTTAAAAAAGCAAGAAAAATAAAGAAAGTGAGAACATTATACTTCTGCACTTAGAGTTCATCAATTCTCTCTCTGGAGATAGATAGTATTTTCTCCTTATGAGTTCTTTGGAAGTGTCTTGGATCATTGTATTGATCAGAGTAGCCAAATATTTCACAGTTGATCATCATTACAATATTGCTATATTATATATATATATAATATTACATTATACATATTATATACATGTATACATAGTATATATATATATATTTATATGTACAACAAAATCATAATATAACTCTATACAACGATCTCCTGGTTCTCACTTCACTTTGCATCAGTTCGTATAGGTCCTGTAATGTTTTTCTTTTTTTTTTCTGAAACCACCTCCCTCATGATTTCTTATAGCATAATAGTACTCCATAACAATCATATTTCTCAACTTGTTCAGCCATTCCCTGATTGATGAGCATTCCCCCAATTTCTCTTTCTTTGCCACCACAAAAAGTTGCTATGAATACATTTATACATACAGGATTTTTTTCCTTTTTTTAAACATCTCTTTGGGATATAGACCTAAGTAGTGGTATTAGTGGGTCAAAGGGTATGCACAGTTTTATAGGCCTTTGTGCAGAGTTGCAAATTGTTCTCCAGAATGGTTGAATCAGTTCACTACTCTACTAGCAGTTCATTAGGGTACCTATTTTTTCCTCATCTCCTCCAGCATTTGTCATTTCTGATAGGTGTGAGGTGGTACCTCAGAGTTATTTTAGTTTGCATTTTTCTAATCAATAGTCACTTACAGCATTTTTTTCATATGAGGATAGATAGCTTTGATTTCTTCTACTGAAAACTGCCTGTTTATATCATTGGACCATTTATCAGTTGGGGAATGGCTCTTATTTTTACGTATTTGACTCCGTTCTATACTCAGTATATATTTGAGAAATGAAGACTTTTTCAGAGAAACTTGTTGTAAAAAAATTGTTATTACTTCACTGTCTATGGTTATTGTTCAGTCATTTTCAATTATGTCCAACTCTTCATGACCCCATTTGGGGTTTTCTTGGCAAAGATACTGGAGTGGTTTGCCATTTCTTTTTCTTTTTCACATAATGTAGTTTTCCTGATTATCTCTTTTAATTAGATCTATTTTTGTTTTTTCTTTGTCTGAGATCATGATTGCTACTCTTGCCTTTCTTTACTTTAGCTGAATCATATTAGGTTCTGCTCCAGCCCTTTATTTCAACTCTTATGTTATCTTTCTGTTTCAACTGTGTCTCTTGTAAACATCATATTGCTGGATTCTGGTTTCTAATCTATTCTGCTATCTACTGTTTTATGGGTGAGTTTAACCCATTCACATTCACAGTTATGATTCCTAACTGTATTTTTCCCTCTATGCCATTTTCTTCTATTTCTTCCTCTGTGTGTGTGTCTCTCTCTGTCTGTCTCTCTCTTTCTGTCTGTCTGTCTGTCTCTCTGTCTCTGTCTCTCTCTCTGTCTCCCTCTGTCTCTCTCCATCTCTCTCCATCTCTCTCTCTGTTTCTCTCTCTTGCTGTCTCTCTTTTTATTCTGACTCTCCTCAAAAGCCCATTTTGCTTCTTCTAGTCACTGCCTCCCTTAATTCATCCTTACTTTCCTATTATATTTCTATATATAACTGTGTGTGTGTATTCTTCCCTCTTTGAACCAATTCTGATGAAAGCGAGGTTCAGTATTGTCTACCACTCCCATTTCTCCCTCCATTGTAAAAGCTCTTCCTTGTGCACGTCTTTTATGTAAGAACATTTTCCCCATTCTGCTTAACCCTTTCCTCTTCTTTCAGTACACCCTGCTTTCTCACTCTTTCATTTTTTTAGAGATTATCCCAATATAACTGTCTCACACCAATGACTTCTGTTTATATAAATTCCTTATAACTACCCTAATAATGATAAAGTTCTTAGGGGTTACATTATCATCTTCCCACAAAAGAATGTAAATTGTTTTACTTTATTGAGCCTTTTATGATTATTCTTTCATATATCTTTTCATACTTCTCTTGAGTCTTGTGTTTGAATGTCAAATTGTTTATTCAGCCCTGGTCTTTTCATCAGAAATGTTTAAAAGTCCTCTATTGCATTAAATATCCATTTTCCTCCAATGGATTACACTCAGTTTTGCTGGGCAGGTTATTCTTGGTTGTAATCCTACATCCTTTGCCTTGCAGAATATATGCTAAGCCCTTCCACTCCTTAAATGTGGAAGCCACTAAATCTTGTGTGATCCTGACTGTGGTTATATGATACTTGAATTGTTTCTTTCTGGCTGCTTGAGGTATTTTCTCTTTGACCTGAGAGCTCTTAAATTTGGCTATAACATTCCCAGAAGTTTTCATTCTGGGATCTCTTTCAGGAGGTTATTGGTAGATTCCTTCCATTTCTATTTTATCTTCTGCATCTAAGATATCAAGGCAGTTTTCCTTGATAATTTCTTGAAATATGATGTCTAAATTCTTTCTTTGATCATAACTTTCAGGTACTCCAATAATTCTTAAATTATCTTTCTTTGATCTATTTTCCAGGAGAGTTGCTTTTCTGATGAGATTATTCACATTTTCTTCCATTTTAAAAATTCTTTTGACTGTTTTATTGTTTCTTGATGCCTCATAGAGTGATTAGCTTCCATTTGACCAATTCTAATTTTTAAAGAATTATTTTCTTCAGTGAGCTTTTGCTCATCTTTTTCCATTTGGTCAATTCTGCTTTTTAAGGAGGTCTCTTCAGTGGATTTTTGTGCCTCTTTTACCATTAGACCAATTTTGTTTTTTAAGATGTTATTTTCTTCAGTATTTTTATCCCCCTTTTACCAAGCTGTTACTGCCCAATTTTTGGATTTATCTGAGTTCTGTCACTTATCCACCAGTGAATCTTCATCAAGTGTGGTGAAGCTTAATGAACAGCAGGCAGACATCGCTATGAACCAGGTTGGGACCCTACATCATGCTAAGAAGTCCCAAGCTTCTGGCTTCTGTTACACCAATAATATTGTTTTGGTCATCCTAGAATGGTTAATGTACTCCGAGAAGATGCTGTGTATTGACATTGACATGCACCATGTCCATGTCATGGAAGAGTTTTTTGTCACCACACACTGGGTCATGATAATGCCCTGTCACAAATACAGAAAGTACTTCTGAAGAATGTGAGACCTACGGGACACTGGGACTGGCAAGGAAAATAGTACATTGTCAACTAATTCACTTTTAGATGGGATTGGTGATGAGTCTTATGAGACTATCATGAAACCAGTGGTGTCCAAGGTGATGGAGACATTTTGGCCCAATGCAGTGATCTTGAAGCGTGGTTCTGGTTTTTTTCTGGAGACTGATTAGGTTGTTTCAACCTTAGCATCAAAGGACATAGCAAGTGTGTGGAATTTGTCAAGAGCTTCAATCTACCTATGCTGATGCTGGGAGGGAGTGACTACCCCCTACCATCCACAGTGTAGCCAGATGCTGAACATATGAGACACCTGTGGATTTGGACAAAGATCCCCAGTGAACTTCTCTACAATGACTATGTTGAATACTTTGGATCAGATTTCAAACTTCACATCTAACATGACAAACCAGAATCCCAATGAGCATTTGGAAAAGATCAAACAAAGGCTGTTTGAGACATAATGGATGTTGCCTCATGCCACTGGTGTCTGGATGCAGCCCATTCCTGGGGATGGCATGCAGGAAGACAGTGGAGATAAGGATGACAGAGATCCTAACAAATGTATTTCAATATGTTC
Source organism: Vombatus ursinus (assembly GCF_900497805.2). Lineage (NCBI taxonomy): Eukaryota > Metazoa > Chordata > Mammalia > Diprotodontia > Vombatidae > Vombatus > Vombatus ursinus. The sequence continues at coordinate 5,071,528 of NW_020954641.1, read as the reverse complement.
CTCAGACAAGAGAATTGAATGTGAGGAGGAGTTTTCACATTTGGACAGGAAGGTGAGGGTGATCAAAAGAATGCATCCAACTTCAAGAGAGCCAAGTGGGTCAAAATGGAAAAGGAGAAAGAACAAAACTCAGAGGAGAAAAAAGAAGCAAAACAGGAGGAGACAACAGAAGAGAAAATTGAAGCCAAAGGGGTGAAGGAGAAGACCAAATCTGTCTGAAATTTCCAGCTTCCCTTGGGGCCTACTGTCCACATTTCCTTCTCACCCTCAGAATGAATATTTTCTACATGTCTCTTTATTTATATATTTAAACTTGGAGTCAAGAGACCTATGTTCCAATCCCCACACTGATATTAGCTGTGTAATCTTGAATAAGTACCTTCTATCTGGGTTTGTAAGGGATTTTGACTCACTGGATCTTTCATGTGGCAATGAGAGTGGTGGAGTTGGGGTGATTGCATCTTCTAAACACTCTGACTACTCAACATGGTATATATAAAGACCCAGAGCCAAAGCCAATTTGGTATGAAGAATATGGGTTGAAATCTCAGCTCTACTTGAATGAATTTGGCCAAGTTATCCTCTGGGCTTCAATAGCAATGTCTGTAAAATGAAGACTTTGAACTAGATAAGGAGTTGTTAACCATGGTTTGTTGCAAGGACCCTTTTGACAATCTATTGAATCATATGAACCTTCTCAGAATAATGTTTTTAAATGCATAAATAAAATGCATGTCATTACAAATGAAACCAATTACTTTGAAATACAATTATCAAAATATTAAAAAATGAACAAACAAAAAAGTTTCTGGATTCCAGGTTAAGAACCTTGGGACTGTAAAAATCTCATATGCTTGTGGAAGCAAGTAGTCTTATTATGGGCTTATAAATTGGCTTGAGACATCCAAATCCTGCACTGACTCCAACTACTATCTATGTGGTAGATGTGACTCTGTTTCTTAATCTGTATTTTGATGTTTAAGCTCATTTTTTCCTAGCAACCAAACCAGACTCCCTTACCTTCTGATTCCCTCCCCTTCTGAGATAGGGCAGGTATGTACCACTATCCCTAGTATCTACCTTTCTACTTCCCCTTAGAAATAACCTGCAAGGCCATCTCAGAAGGGACAGATCACATAATCAGTCTGGGGACAGATTTATTGGCATTCACACCCAGCCTTGAAGTGGTCAGCAAGCCTCTGTTTGTGATGATGGATGGTATGCTACACCTCACTTCTCTTTCTGAGATGGAGCTCACATCCCTTTAATTAGTAATAGCAGAATTTGCTGATTTATTTATCTATCTTGATGCCAGGAACAAAAAAGGGACAGGGGCCCTCTTCTCTTCCTTGGTCTGGTGCTCTTGCCAAACAACAGTCCTAATTAAGAATTAGCACCAGGGCACACAGCTTACAACAGGGACCTCTTGGAAACTGACCAATCTCTATTGCAACAAGTGACCTGGACCAGCCAATGCTGCCCTCATGGATGGGTACATAAATCAACACATTCTGCTGTTGCTAATTAACAGTGTAAGCTCGATCCAAGAAAGAGAAGTTGCATTTAGCACACCATCCATCATTCCAAGCAGGCTCTAACGGCGGTGGGCAATGATAGGAAGTGGCCCAGTTCAGCACAGGGCAGGGTTCCACATGTTGATAATCTCATTGCACATCAGTAGAACTCAAGGTATACCTGGGAGTGGAGAAAGCTGAGGCCTGGGGCTGGCTGCACTAATTTGGAGCTACTGATTCAGTGGGAGTGAGACGGCATGACAGGGCTTCTGTTTTCTAACTGACCCTGTGCATTCTCTTATAAACTCCTTCTTTCATAGGATTGTATGACATGAATTTAAAGCTGGAAGGTATCTAAAAGACAAATGAGTCTAACTCCTCTTTTTAGAGAGGAGGAAACTAGGCTGAGAGAAATTAAGTGATTTGCCCAGGGTTGCATAGCAAGTGAGAATCTGCAGCAGGATTATTTCCAACACCTTGTAATTTAAACTCAAGCCCTAACTAGTCAGTGTATCCAACTAGAAGAAGATCCTAAAAAAAAGAAAAAAGCCTTCCCCAACTCCTCTTAATTCTAGCATCTTCCCACTGTTAATTATTTCCCACTGATTCAGTATATTCTTTGTCCATATTTGTTGCCATGTTGTCTCCCTTATTAAGCTGTAAGCTCCTTGAGGGCAGGGGCTGCCTTTGCCTCTTTTTGTATCTACAGCACTTAGCACAATTCCTGGCACGTAATAGGTATTTAATAGATGTTTACTGATTGTTTGATTGATTTGAAGCTCCACGACTCCTTTGAGGACTAGCAGCTCATGTTCAGAGGCAGGCCCCAGATCTGAATCTCCATGGAAGGTTGCTAATGGATGATATTCTACATGAACACAAAAACAACTTGTTCTTTCTCCTTCTTTCTCTATCTCTACTTTTCTTCTTTTTTTCCATTGAGCTGCACTGCTGAGAATTGAGTTGCCTGCAGTTATATGACCCATCAGCAATAGTGCCAAGAATAGCAACCAAACACCCTGACTCCCAAGCGCTAAGGCAGTAGTTACTGCTGTCACCTTCTTGATTATGAAACTGTGCCTTCCCAAGGTATTGGTGCTGTGTGCAAAAATCCACATCAAAGCTTTCCTACCCAAAGGGCCCTCACCTCCTATGTCCAAGAGAATAACATCTCACATTTCCATGGTACTTTGTGACTTATAAAGCACTTTTTTTCACAGCAACCCTGTGAGTTAAGGAGGTTGAACATTATTATTTGAATATTTGTTGTTGTTCAGTCATTTCAGTCATGTCTGACTTTTCATGACCCCATTTGGGGTTTTCTTGGCAAAGATACTGGAGTGGTTTGCCATTTCCTTCTCCAGCTCATTTTACAGATGAGGAAACTGAGGCTAACAGAGTTGAGTGACTTGCCCAGGGTCACATGGTTAGTAAGTGCCTGAAGCCAAATTTGAACTCAGGAAGATGAATCTTCCTAACTCCAGGCCTCACACTCTATCCACTGTACCACCTAGCTGCCCCATCTAAATATTATTGATGAGGAAACAGGTATAGAGAGTTGAAGTGATTTACTTCATGTTTAAGGGTAAGAGCTGACATTCAACTTTGTATCTTCCTACCTTAAGATAAGAGTTTTCCCCCTTATATCACACTGCCTTTAGCTTGCTTTATAGTAACAAAGGCTTTATATGCATTAATCATTTATATCCTCACAACAGCTAGGTGGTGCAGTGAATAGAGTGCTGGAATCAGGAAGACTCATCTTCATGAATTCAAGTCCAGCTTTAGACACTTACTAACTGTGTGACCCTGGGCAAGTCACTTAACCCTATTTCCCTCAGTGCTTCTTCTGTAAAACGAACTAGAGAAGGCAATGGCAAAACACTCCAGTATCTTTACTAAGAAAACCCCAGATGAGGTCACAAAGAGTTGGACACAACTGAAATGACTCAACAAAAAACCTATAATTCAGTGCAAATATGATTATCCCAGTTTTATGGATGAGGAATCCAAAATTCTAAGGAGAAAAAGAAACCTACTTAGGGTCACTCAGTGAATCAATTAACAAGTATTTTTTAAGCATCTGACATATACCAGGCATTGGACTACATGCTAGGGGTACAGACACAAAAATGAGTCAGTCCCTGTCCTCAAGGAGCTGACATTCTACTGGGATGATCCAACATATTTGAAGAAAAATAAATATAGGACATATACAAAGTACATGCATAGTAATGGGTGGGGGAGGGCACCATTAGGGAATTCAGGAAAGGCTTCTTGAGCTGAGCCTTGAAGGGAGAATGGACTTCCAAGAGGTGAAGATGAGGAGGGAGGCTATTATAAGCCTGGGGTGCAGCCTGTGCAAAGGGAGCAGAGGAGGAATATAGAACATTAAGTATGGAGCATAATGAGTAGGTCAATTTGGCTGAAGCTTAGAGTATGTATAGGGTGCTTAGCAAAATGCCTGGTACATAGTAGCTGCTTAATAGAAATTTATTCCCTTTTCTCTGCCCCCTCACCCCAATCTTCCCTACTTTCCCTGGACATCACCCTTCCTCTGACTTTATGGTACTTTCCTCCCTTCATAATTCCAACTGTTTAGTCAGTCAGTTCAAATGCACATGGTCCTTGATCTTTGAATCCTTTGCCATTCATCATGGTACCACCCATCCTTTTCCAAACCCCAGTGTTGTATTATTCTCGCTGCCTTCTCTGCTTTTTGATGAATACAACCATGATTACTGAGTATGTTATACATTTCTATTATTTCATCTCAGTTGGGTCCTGATGCACATCAATCCATGTGCTCTTTCCTTAGAGGCAGCTTGGTGGTGCAGTGGGTAGAGTGATGGACCTGGAATTAGGAAGACCTGAGTGCAAATCCAGCCTCAGCTACTTACTAGGTGTGTGACCCTGGGCAAGTCATTTAACCTCTGGCTGCATCAGTTTCATCTTCTGAAAAGGAGGATAATAATTGTACCTATCTCCAAGAGTTCTTATGAGGACAAAAGGAGGTAACATTTTCAAAGCTCTTTTAGAGTGACTGGAGATTGTGGTTAGGATGAACAAGAGGTTTAGGAGGGACAGAATAGAGGGAGATCCTGAGGGACAGGAACTTATGCTCAGATAGAGGAATTGCAGTTATGGACTGTGGAGGAAGGACTTTAGGGGCTATCTAGTACAACTTGCTTATTTTACAGATGAGGAAAGTAAATCCTGTTCAGAACTAGAATTTGGACACAATTGTCCTGGCAGGGAGGTGGCACAGTGAATATAGCTCCAGGCCTGCAGTCAGGAAGACTCATCTTTCTGAATTCAAATCTGGCCTCAAATACTTACTAGCTGTGTGACCCTGGGCAAGTCACTTAATCCTGTTTGCCTCAGTCTCCTGATCTGTAAAATGAGCTGGAGAAGGAAATGCAAACCACTCCAATATCTTTGCAAAGAAAATCCCAAATGGGGTCGCTAGGAGTTAGATATGACTGAAAAACATGTGAACAACAACAGCTCCTGACTCCAGGCCTCGGGTTCTTTATAATATACCTTGTTATCTCTCAACTGCCAAGATTGAGTCATATCCTGAAGATTCAGCAGGGTAAATGGGTTTAAGGACTAAACTAATTGTTCCTTCCCCAATTTGTGAGGGTTCTAGGGTTGAACAAAGACAGCCAATCATCACATAATTAATTGGATCCAGTTTGGTTGCTAAGAAGACTAAAATAACTAAACATAATAGCAACTCCTATGTTTAGAGTGATTTAAGACTTCCATGGCAATATCACAAGCAGTGACTTCACTAGCTCTTCAACCCTCCATTATTAGTACAATCAAGAAAACTGGGCAGCAAAATTCTATTATGTGGTAGGTATATCAAACTGCCTTCTTTCCTTCATTATTCTTGTTCTTCCTTCATTCCAAAAGCATTCATTATTTGTATCTCCAGAGGTCTCTGCATTGCCGACTAAATCTCTGTTCATAGGCCCTACCTCACTGACCTTACATTCTCATGAATGTGTGTAAATACTTGTGTTCCATGCTGAGAAGATGTCACCTTTGGATCAAGTATGGCCCCTGCCCTCAGGAATTGTAGTCTAATGGGAGATAAGGCATGTAGTCAACTATAAGACACAGTATTACAAGATAAATGCATTAGAGGGGAACAAAATGAAGTGTGATGTGAAGTCCCAAAGGGAATCAGGCAAAAGGTAGCATCTCAGTTCAGGTTTCAAGGACTGGTAGGCAACAAGAAGGAAAGAGAATAATTTAGTCAAAAAGAATAGTGGGAGGAAAGGTTCTTCAGTTAGAGAGCACAGAGTGTTTAGATATTTGAAGGTATGGTACAAAAGCAAGTCTATTTTGGCAATTTTCCATTTGGGGACCTCTCTGAAAGTTGGCAAGTTTTTCAATATGTCAAACTGAAATGTGCCTTTCTGAAGCTTCCACCCATTCTTCTAGCCATTTTCTGAAGATTAACAGAACAAGACCACTTCTGCATCAGAGTTTTTTGAATACTTGAACACTGTGTACTTGTCAAATTTTCTTTTGTCCAGGAAACACATAATCAGTTTTCTCAACCTCATTTTGTGGTGAAAGGGCCACAGCTCACAAATTTGGGGTACAGATCAGATAAAGAAGTTTTATTGTTATTTTGAGACATAACAAGGAGTGATGGATTATTTTAAAATAATATTGACTGATAGCTTCTGTTTTCCTGTCACCTGAATTTCCTGCTGTATACTGAATCCCCAACCTTTCCCAGAGTGCCATCCCTTATAATAAAGAATAAAAAAGAGGGGAAAAAGTTCAGCAAAATTTTCTATCATATTGAAAAATCATAACATATAAAGTGTTCCACACTCATGGTTCCCCACTTTTGCAAAGAAGTGTAAGTAGAAGGTGTCTGAAAGATAGATGAATTGAAAACATTCCTCAATCAGGCAAATGAGATATAAATACAAATAATTTCCTACATCTACATTTCTATCTATCTACCTACAAATGCATACATATATATATATATATATGTTTGCATGTAGGTATATGTAGATATCTGTGTATATATACATATATACTATATATACACAACACATATAACATATTTCTATCTACATATATGCATATGTATATTATGTATGCATATGAACTATATATAACACAAATAATATGTACATATGTGTGTATATATGTATATGTGTACATACTATGTATGTTTATATACACATACATATACATACATACATATATGCACATATATACACATGCACATATACACACATGTGAGTGTATATAATATATCTATATATATACACATATATATATGTTCACATATGAAAATTAAAAGTGCATCCAGTATAGATTTTTATGACCATGAAGGTATGTCCAAGGCTTATTAATCTGGTGCTGGCCTTGGAAGGTAGATAGAGCAAGGTAATTTTGTTTTGATCAATCAATGGCTATAGGAACAAAACATAAACACTAATTGGTGGTAGAAATGACTAATGTTACACTGAAATGGAGGTTAGTTAAAAATGGAGTCACTCATACCAGGAGAATGAAGATCCAGGGCTACTTTCTTTCTGCCCTGGCACTTTGTATGCTGTGGACTTCAGTCTCTTCCCTCTCCCTATCCCTAGCTTGTCAGTGCTATACAGAACTAAATACTGGTTTGAGCAGGACAGATTATATCAGGCTGTTCTTGCTCCTTATTCTAAACACTATGTCCTTTTCTTAATGTAAGCTAAGATCAAAATGGCTTTTTGGTTGCTGTATTATACTACCGATTTATATTGAGCACACAGTTCACTAAAGTCCTCCCTGACAGGGTCTTTTTCTCATTACAAGAACTGTTGTCCAGCTGTCCTTCTAGACACTTGTACTTGTGCAGCTAATATTATAGAACACATTGTAGACTATTCTTTAATTTTTTCTTTTTCTTTTCTTTTTTTTTTAGTCAATTGGAGTTAAGTGACTTGCCCAGAGTCACACAGCTAGTAAGAGTCGAGTATTTGGTCTGAGGCCGAATTTGAACTCAGGTCCACCTGACTTCAGGGCCTGTGCCCTATTCACTGCTCCACCTAGCTGCCCCACATTGTAGACTTTTTATCTCTTTAGGAGTTCTTATTATATTTGGTCCATCATTCTAACATTTTGGGATTCTGATTCTGGTTTTCCAGTGTGCTAGCTATCCCATGTCATCCATCAATTCAAGATGCTTTCCTTCTATGAATAGAGGCACTTACTAAATGATTATTGATTGGTCTAAGTCATTGATGAAAACATTGAATAGAGCAGGGTATACTACTGAGGAAAGGACCTTGGATTTGGTATCAAAGGACCTAGATTTGAACCTTAGCTTGCCTACTTACTATCTGTGTGAATGAAAACAAGTCACTTATCCTCTCTAGGCCTCAGTTTTCTCATCTGTAAAATAAAGTGGGGTGGTGGTGGTGGACTAGATTACCTCTAAGCTTTCTTCCAGCTCTAAATCTATGATCCTGTGATGTCCTTTGTCTTAGACAGGCAAGGGGGATGGCATAGCTTCAAATAGATGGGCCATCCAAAAGGGATATTGCTGCCATTAAAGTTAATGGGGTGCAGGAAGAAACAATTCACATGTTGTCACTATCAATATGTTAGCACTCCTTATAGAGCGACTGATCATGCATAATTATAATGTGAACTACGGCTTCTTTTTTGGAAGACTTGGGCTGTAGTATGACATGCTCCACTAGATATTAGAAATATCTCCTTTCTGTTCACAATGGACAAAGCCTGTGATGTAGTGATGAGAAGGCTGGACAGAGTCAGGTGACTTAGGTTCAAATCCAACTTTTGCTACTAGCTGTATGACTATGGTCAACACACATAACCTCTATGAGTAGCTTTTAAATGGGAAAAAGAACTCCACTACCTACTCCAAGAGTTGTTATGAGGAATGTGTTTGATTAAGCATAAAGTACTGGATGAATGTTAGTTACCTGGGTTTTTTTGTTTGTTTGTTTGTTTTATTTTAAAATCTTGAATTTGAGTGTAAGACTCAAAGTTTGAGGCTAGAGTATATATTCATGAATGATTTTAAAATATAAACTCTGAAAAACTGAATTAAAAGGTTTATGCTCAGTTTTTATCTTTTACAGTTTCAGTCCTGAATAGGAGTCCAATTTTAAAAGAAAGTACTTTCTTGAGCTGCCCCAGCCAGGTTTTTTTTTTTTGGCCATTCAGGGCAAATTGAAAACAAGGCTTATAAAAGATCTCCGGAGGTCTCTGCATCTCTGATTGAATCTCTGTTCATAGACCCTACCTCAATGACCTTATATTCTCATGAGATGAGATAGATAAACATAAATATGATGGAGTTGGTTTGAGGCATATGGTAGTTTATTCTTGGGCCTAGATCTGTGATTTCACCACTGTGAGGGAACTCCTCTTATGGAAACTCCCTCTACCGATATAGATTGACAATTTTTGTGTAACTTATAGTTGTAAAGTGTTGCTTGGAGTCACTGAGAGCTATATGGATGTGGTCATGGTCACATATCTAGCTATACAGCTAGTTTTTGTCAGAGTCAGAACATGAACCCAGGTCCTGAACTTAATGACAGTCTTCTATCCATTATGCCAAGCTATCTTTCTTTTTTAATTTTTTTAAAATTTATTTATTTATTTATTTTTAGTTTTCAACATTCACTTCCACAAGATTTTGAGTTCCAAATTTTCTCCCCATCTCGTCCCTCCTCCCACCCTAAGATGGTGTGCATTCTGAATACCCCTTCCACTAATCTGTCCTCCCTTCTATCTCCCCCCCTTCTCTTATCTCCCCCCCCTTCTATTTTCCTGTAGGGCAGGATAGATTTCTATACCCCATTGCCTGTAACAAGCTATGTTCCTTAAAGACACATAGAGAAAGTGTATATGTGATCAAAAAACAAATGAGAGTTGACAGAGGTCCTTGAGAAGGGTTATGATACGATGGTAATCATAATTTGCACATATCCTTCTGTAGGGTTTACAAAATGCTTTAATTTAACAACTCTATGAGACTGTGTATTATTATTCCCAATTTCCAGATGAGGAAAGTGGGGCTTTGAAAGGTGGATTCACTTGACTACATTAACACAGGTGATAAGAATGGAAGCTAGAATTCAAACCCAGGTCACTCCTAACTCCAATTGCAATGTACTTTCCATGATGCTCACTTAGCTCAGCTTTCAGCATTAAAAAGATTGAGATTTCTTGCTAGTATTTGCTTCCACCCACCAAAGGATTGACTTTTATGATATTCATTGTCTTCAGAGTAATGATTTATTTTTTATTTAATGCTTTTCATTAAAGAGAGGCCAACTGTTTCAATAAAACCAATATTGTGTGAGTTCTTGAAGCTCATTAATTTTATATATAGATAACATAATTAGAAGGGACCTAGATTAGCCCACTCCTCATCTGGCCTCTCTTTTTACAGATAAGGAAAGTGAGGTCCAGAGAGGCTAAGTGATCTGTCTAAAACCACACAGTAGCATAACCAAGATTCAAAGACAGATCTCTGATTCCAAATCCAGGAGTCTTTTCATTGCACCAAACTGTGAGTTGTGTTTATTGTGACACATTGGTTTCAAATATGTGAAGTGATTTTAAGGTCATTTGTTTGAAAGAGGTAAAGACAGGATTCAAATCTCAATGTTCTGATTCCAATTATGGCATTCCTTCCATTTTTCTAAATTGCTTCCCATCTGTTTATACTTCTCTTTTCCAGGCTAATTATTTCTTTCCATAATAAGTTATTTATTGATTTAGCCACAAATAAATTAAAACCAACTTAGATTTCTAGAGTTATATTTGAATCTCATGGTAGGAACCCAGGATCAAGGAACATTTTCTTATGTAGACAATCATCATGAAGGAGGAAGAAATTATTAACCTAGCAAATAGGCTTGACAATCAGAACCTGGATTCAAGAATTTCCTAATTACTCTTCTCCATTATATATATTTGTCTGTCTTTTGGGAGAAACTTTAGTGATCAGGATTTCAGTTTAAGATAAGAGACACAAGGGCTGGATCGTGGTTGTCTCCCAAGAGAGCACATTCAAATTGCCTTTTTAATTCAACTTCTGGCTAGCATAGGAGTCATGCTAATAAATCACTGACTGATCAATCTGATCAGACCATCCTCAAGTTCCGTTTATTCATTGCCAATTGAAATGAAACAATTAGTTGGATAGTATGGGTCATACCTCACCTCACACAAGCTTCCAGACATGCAGCACCAGGAAAATACTAGCCACCTGTGTCCAGTAGTGTGGCAGGTAAGGCCCTCAGAAAGGTCTTAAAGAGGAAAAACAAAACAAAGTGAACAGAATGGAAGCCTCCATTAATAGATACAGAACACCATAAAGAGGCTCTTTCCTCAATGTAAAATAACTTCAACAACGCAAAAATTTCTTAAAGGAGGCAGCATGATATGATGGAAAACGAGGTGGCAAGGCGGATAGAGCCCTGGACTTGGAGTTAGGAAGATCTAAGTTCAAATCTAACCTCAATCATTTACTAGCTATGTGATCCTGGGCAAGTCACTTAACCTCTACTTGCTTCAGTTTCTATATCTGTGAAAAGGAGATGATATTAGCATCTATCTATCCTTGCTTTAGCTCCCTCATCTGTAAAAGGGGGTAACATTTTTCTCCTACCTCCCAGAGCTGTTGTAAGGGTCAAATGAGATAATATTTGTAAAGTGCTTAACATAATGCCTGGCACATAGAAGGTGCTTAATAAGTCCATGCTTTTTTTCTTTTAAAGGTCAATCAATAAGCATTATTAAGTGCTTCCTATGTGGAAGCACCATGCTAGTTCCTGGGATGATGAAACACAAATGAAACTGTCTCAAACTACAAGGAATTTATGTTCTAGTGGGAGATTGCAACACTTTGGGGGTCCAGAATCTTAGGCTTAAGTCCTGGGTCTGCTTCCAATTCACCATGTGACCAGAAGGAAGATATTTTGCCTTTCTGAGTCTCAGGTTCTTCTTCGGTTAAATGAACCTTTTGTGGTGGGTGATTTCTAAGCCACCTGATGTCCAGCTCTAATATTCTGTGACTTAGAGTGTGCTCTCCAGAAGGAAACATTTGAAAGTGATGAATGATGGACATATTGGGGATGGAAAATGAAGTAATTGGGAAGGAATTTTTGTCGATATTTTGGAAGGAAAGGAATGATATAAAATCCATATTCATTGACTCAAACACATCTTTAGGGAAGGGTCTGCCTATGTATCTGTGAAATGAAAAGCCTCAATCAATAGAAAAGCACAGTAAAATATTAGAGTCCAGGGTGAAAAAGACGTGTTTCATCCAACCTGGAACTGTCCTTTGTCAATCCATATTGGATTTGCCTCATGGGACAGAAGAGCTAAAATACCATTGTTCAGCAGTCAGATTGTTAGGAAACCAGTCTATAGTGTCATTGTAAAGTGGTTCTAGCATATAAAGGTTTGAAACATACAATGACCCAGAAGTATATAATTGCTTGGAGATGGCTTAATGAGTAATATTTAATAATTCTGTGTAAAAGCTCCAATTTGTGGAGCCACAAAAAGGAGCAAGGATGTCCAATTCAATTCAATAAGCATTTATTAAATGCTTACTATATGCAAAGCTCTGTGATCCATGCTGAGGATACAAAAATGAAAAGCAACACTGTCCTTGCTCTCAAGAAGCTTCTCTATAGTCTACTTGGAGACTGGGCATGAGAGGATCTGTATATAAATAAGTATAAGGCAGAAAATGATTGGGCCAAGGCTAATTGTTCTAGGGAAATTTGAGGATGGATAAAACATCTCTACTTTGGGGCAGCTAGGTGGTGCAGTGGATAGAGCACCAGCCCTGGAGTCAGGAGGACCTGAGTTCAAATGCGGTCTCAGACACTTGATACTAGCTGTGTGACCCTGGGCAAGTCGCTTAACCATCACCAAAAAGCAAAAAACAAAAAACAAACAAACAAAACAAAACAGACAAAAAAACATTTCCACTTAAGAGATGAAGGAAGGTTTTATGGAGGAGGTAACACCTCAGTCACGTCTTTAAGGAAGAGAAGAATTTCAACAAGCAAACATTAAAAGGCATTGTGTTATATGTAGGAGGGAGTGTAAAAAGATAAGATGGCAAGATGAGAAGGGGGAAGACTAGTGATCCAGTTTGGCCAGAAGATAAACAGTGTACAATGGGGAAACAGTGAAGTAAGCCTGGAGCGCAGGTTAGAGCTCCATTTTTTTGTTGCTGGAATGGCATTTTAATGAGTTTGTATTTCCTTCTGTAGGCAATGGTAAGTCCCTGAAATTTGCAAATATTTGCTGTCAGAAAACATACTCAATTTGCTTTAAAAAATGGCCTTTTATTTTCATCCAAGAGGAAATTAGGGGCACAGTGGTCTTTTGTGTAATCCTCAAGAAGAACAGAGTGATGCCACAAGGAACCGGCTGGGGAGTTTTTTAGAAGAGTTGGCAACAGTGGCAAGAATAACATTTCATTCTGAGAGTGAGTTAAAAGCCTACCTGTGGTTTTATAACGCAAAGGCTCACTAAGTCCCAAAGTACTGTCTCCCACTGAGAACACAGTTTGGGTAAGTCTCTGACTCAGAGAAGGCTCTTTGCAATTGAATCCTGGGAGAATTCTCCAGTTAAGTAACAATCAATAGCACTTGAGTGAAGAGAAATCCATCTATAGAAAGATATTGTATTTCTTTCAATTTGCTTCAAATGATATTTCCCCAAACAATGCGGCATATTTAAAAACAATGTGTAAACAACAAACAACAGCTCATGAAGCAATTGGAAGACTCTGGATTTGGAATCAGGGATTTCTGTTGGGATCCTGGTTGTCAAATGGGTGACCTTGGTTTAACCTCTCAGGGCCTCAGTTTCTTCATTTGTAAAAAGAGGGAACTGTACAGCATGACCTCTTAGTTCTAAGTCTTATGATCCTATAAAACATTTTTTTATAGAGTACTGTCCTCAAAATAATGCTGTGAGGCAAGTAGTGAAATTATTATTTCCATTTTACAGAAGAGGAAACCAAGTCTCAGGGAAGTCTGGTGTTTTGCCCAAAGATACACAGGTAGTAAGTGGCATATCCAGGACTCAAACAAATTCCAGAGCACAATGGAACTATTTTGGGACCCCAACTCAGTGTAACATTCCCCCTACCCCTACCCCTCTACAATCACCTTGGCAAGAACCCAACCTACCCAGAGACCACCACAGGGTCCTGCCACCCTGGAATTATTTTCCTCAGTCACTTTCCCCCAAAATCCTGTCCACCTTGTTCCATACCCTAAGTAAGGTACCTGAAGGACCTTTCCATCTGAAGAGAAACTTTTCTATATGTGCTATCTCCCTCCAATAGAATATGAGCCCATTGAGGGCAGGAACTATCTTAATTTTCTATTTGTGTCCTTAGTATTTGGCACAGTGTTTGGTATACAATAAGCCCTTAATAAATGCTTTTCCATTATTCCATTCCATTAGGAAAATTACCTAGGGTCACACATCTACGAAGTATCAGAGCCCAGACTAAAATCCAAATCTTCCGACTTTAAGAATGTTTAGTCTATTACATGGGATGTAAATGTACATGACTAGTGTTTAATTAATATTTATATACTTATAGTAATAAAGAATTATACTTATATAGAAAAGGGTTAATTAAATGAATGAATCTTGTACTCCATATCTCTCCCAGTTATTCATGCCTAGAGGCAAAACGATTAAGGAATATAATTATAGAGCTGAAATTTACCTAGCGCTTTGTAGTTTGCAGTCCTATAGTATACTGGGAAAAGCTCTGAATTTGGAGACAGTGGACTCTTTGAATCCTAGCCCTGCTAGGACATTGGCTCCCTGCTGCATGACCTTGGACAAATCATTTGCCCTCCTAGGCCTGAATTTGCAAAATTTTGGCAAAATGTTGGGTTGAATCAGATGACCTCTCAGGTCCCTTCTGGCCATAAATGTATGATTTTATGATCCTAAATTTTCATCTTCATTCATAGACTCTAAAATCACTTAATCTAGTAAAAAAAAATGTCCCCATTTTATAGAGAATGGCATGAGGCCTATTGGCTCTAATGGGACATCAAGGTCATACTCCTGGCCCGAGGATTGCACATCTTGTGCCTGGTATTAAACAGCAGCCTCCACCCATGCTGAATGGGAGCTAATGTCATAATAATCAAAGTAAATCTACCTGAATATATAATGACTATCCAGCTGAACCCATGGGGTCTTCAATGTATTCTGCCGTGGCATGATGGACTCTATCTTTCATGGAATGGACTGCAAGAAGATAAGTACTAAGATAAAAGGACAGAGTTTGAGTTCCAACTGTTCTCCTTATTAACTGTGCAACCAGCAACAATTAAGGAAATCAGCAAAAGAGTAAGCAAAACCAAAAGAGGAAATTGTTTTAAAAGGCAGAAAAATTAAGATAGGAAATGCAAAAAAAAAAATGGATAATCAAACAAATTTTTTTAAATAAAAAAAAATGATAAATTGTTAACAAATTTACCAAAAGATCAGGACAGAGGAAAACCAAGTGACCAAAATTAGAAATGAGGAAGGGGAAGTCACAACAAAAGCCAAAGTAATAAAGAACACTGATACAGGAAACTATTCCCATTTGAGTTGTGATAGGTAATTACATCACAGCACAGAGATTCTGATGTTAAAACCTAGGTTTTATTATACTTAAGCACAGGTTCAAAGCTCAGAAAAATAATTCTGGACCCTGATTAGAATTATAATAAAGCTTATGTCATTTTTAATTACATCAGAGAGATAGAGAAATATGTGTATATACATATATACACACAGAGAGATATGTGGGTGTGTATATATGTGTATATATATATATATATATATATATATAGAGAGAGAGAGAGAGAGAGAGAGAGAGAGAGAGAGAGAGAGAGAGA
>NW_020954641.1:4871099-5056046 GCF_900497805.2 Vombatus ursinus | reverse complement strand
AGAGAGAGAGAGAGAGAGAGAGAGAGAGAGAGAGAGAGAGAGAGAGAGAGAGAATCTCATATACCTCTAAGGCCATAAAAGTTAAACATATTTAGTTTGGAATCTATAGATAAAATAAAGCAGATAACAAATAAAATTTAGGTTTGTAAAATTTAGAGTTTACAATGGGCTAATTGAGAGAGGAAATTTATATGCCAAAAGATAACCATAGTGTTGGAGTCATTTGGGATCTTTCCACAAAGAAAGAAAGCTAAATTACTTTGGGAAGCCTTGACTCCCTTTTGGCTTCTTATCTCAGGAATGTCTATGAACCTTCAACAAATTTTAACATCTCATAGGACAGGCTTCAGCCAGCCAAATAGCCTCCTAACCAGGAGGGACAGCCTTGATCCCCAAATAATAAAGATTAATAAAAGAAAAAAAATTTCTCTTGACAACATGAGAGAACTACTGTGAAATGTATTATGAATATAATTATAATTATATTAAAATAAAATCAAATAAAATCAAATCAAGAATATAAAAGAAATAACTTAGTAGTAACAAAGATGGCATTGGACTATATGACTTTTCAGGTCCCTTCTGACCCTACGTAAAGATTACACAATTGACAAAATGGAAAACAGATAACTGAAATAAGCCCATCTCCAAGAGAGAAATTAAGCAGGTCATCAATTAACTGCCATGTAAAAAGGTACCAAGAATTTTTAGTTTTATGTGAATTTTATGAAATATACAAAGAAAAAACCCAACCCTATACTATATAAGGTGTTTTCAAATATAGAGAATGATATTCTATCTAATTGCTTTTGTAAACTACTTATAGTTCTCATTCCTAAGCCTGGTAAAGATGAAACTGAAAAAGAAAGCTTTATGCCAATATAATTAATGAATATTGTTACATGCTTTATTGAATAGGGGGCAGTTAGATGGTGCGGTAGAGAGTGCCAGGTTTGAAGTCAGGAAGACTCATCTTCCTGGCCTCAGATACTAGCTATGTGACCTTGGGCAAGTCACTTAACCCTGTTTGCCTCAGTTTCCTAAAATGAGCTGGAGAAGAAAATAGCAAACCCCTCCAGCATCTTTGCCAAGAAAACCCAAATGGGGTCATGGAGAGTTGGACACGACTGAAACAACTGAACAGCAACAACAATAGTGGATGGAGATCCTCCTTGAATCAGGATGACTTGATTCAAGTTCTGCCTTTGACACTACTGTCTGTGACCCTGAGCAAATCACTTAGTCTCTAAGTACCTTTAGACAGGTCTCTAAGACTGTAAGTTGCAGAATAGTTTTTAATCTGCATTAGTAGAAGGAGCTTCTTTACCATGGAGCTCCCTACACAGATGAAATCACTCATTTTACAGAGTTGTGTAAACAGGATCAGAGACTTAATCAAGATCACACAGGTAGCAAAACCAAAATGTGAACGTGGGTACCCTGACTCTAAAACCAATATTCCCAGTACAGCACAACACATGGGAAGAATAATTGATATGATGAAAAATATAATAATTCTACTGGAGAAAAAAAGGGCAGAAATACTAGAGGAAGCAGGAAAAACAAATATGGAAAACTATTTGACTGAAAAAAAGGATTTGAATAAAACACAGATTATCATGATTGTTGTTGTTCATCCTTCATTCTCACCAGTTGTCCTGGTTATCGTGGTACGTAACAGAGAAACAGAATTTTTCCCATTGTCATTTTACAATAACAACTATAGGGAAAATAATATAGCATAATGGTGAAAAATGGAATTGGATTCACATTTCAAATCATGTATACTAACAAATTTCAAATAGATCATTGATCAAAATATTGAAAAATAATAAATAATTTAAAAGAAAGTAGAATGAAATGGTTTTCACAAGTGAAGGGAGGGAGAAGATTCTTATCAATTTAATAAATATGAAAAATCATAGGAGACAAAGTAGACATGACTATATAAAATAAGATTTTTGTATGAAAAAAGTAATGCAATCAGAATAAAAAAAGAAAGAATGCTAAAATCTGATATAAGTATATGTGATAAAAAATCCAAAAAATTCCTAAAGAATTGGTATAAATTTATGAAAGATTCTATCTCTAGTCGATAAGAAACATAAATCTCAATAGCCACTATGATACTTTTAATACTTGAATACTTCAGTGGGTCTGTTAGCTTATTAATATAGGTAGTCTTTCCATTGGTTCAGTTTACAGTCCATCCATACTTTCTTCCTCCTGTGTGATTCTTATTTGTACGTTCTCATAAATCTTCTAGAAACCACCCACCTAACATTGTGGAGGTCTTTAGGTCTTTTGATATTCCATGGGAACAAGGTAAGACTGGAGTTATCTGCCTGCTATCTGTTTCTTTCATTATACGATTGATCCATTTCTTTTCTAGATCACGTGTTTCTTGGATGGAACCTTTTATAGCACTTCTTATAAGGAAAACACTGCTGATAATATGCTGCAGGTTACTTAGGCTATTTTGATCCTTTGGGAAGTATGGTGTTCCATAAGTATAGGCATATAACATCACTGGGAGTATCAAGACACAAGCTTGGGATGAATCAGTCAACAAGCATTTCCTAAACAACTATTAAATGCTTAGGCACTGAAGATATAAAGACCAAAAGATGAAATGGTGCCTGATCTCAAGAAGCATACTATGGCATAGTACAGTTCCCCAAACTAGCTCACTCTTTTCCTTTCATCAACCTCAGCATCTAATTTGGCTATCTGCAATGCCTATCCAAAATTTGGATGCTGATGGCTTAACTCAAACAACTGCCCTTTTGTCTGCATGTCTTTGCTTCCTCTGTGCCTAGCACAATGCTTGGGAATGCATCTGCTCAGGCAAATAATTGTTGAACTGAACAGAATTGACCTGGGGTATTAAAGGCAGCTAGAAGGTAAAGTGCTGGACTTGAATCAGGAAGGCCTGCCTCAGACACATACTAGCTATGTGACCCTGGGCAAGTCAAGTCACTTAACCTCTCAGTCTCAGTTTTCTCATCTCTAATATGAGGCTAATAATAGTATCTACCTCAGAGTTATTGAGAGGGTCAAATGAGATAATTTACGTAAAGCGCTTTATAAACCTTCAAATGCTACATAAATTAGAGCTATTATTATTAAATGTGATTATATCACCAGTGATGGAAATCTGATCTTTGTAGAAATACTAACAAATCTGTCCCATTGTTGGTCTTTTATCTATGAATATTCTTGGAATAATCTAACTTAGTATTCTGTAGACTAATACTTCCCTCCACCTAACTAGGGACATCTGAGCTGAAAGACAGACAACTGCAGAAGAAAGGTGGCAGCAATAGGCGGCTTTTCATAGATGTTAGATATGTCTTCAAATTCCCAAGCCATTTACAGAGTGTCAGTATGTTTCTCTGATGTTGGTGATGTTGCATATTTGATGAAGTGATGGTGAGATTTATGATGGTACATGAGGCAATTATGAAATTAATTCTGTAGAATCTCAATAAGTATTTGTGCCAGTGTGGAATGATTTTTGAGTAAGCTAAATGCAATGTGGATATGTGTGTGTGTGTGTGTGTGTGTGTGTGTGTGTGTGTGTGTGAAAGAGAGAGAGAGAGAGAGAGAGAGAGAGAAACAGATAGAAAGAGACAGGCAGAGACAGAAAGAGAAAGACAGAGACAGATAGAGATGGACACAGACTGACAGAGATAGACAGATACAGGGTCAAAGTAAGAAAAAAACAGGTGGAGACAATCTGAGATGCAGAAAGACAGAGACACAGACAGAAAGACATCAACAGAGACAGGCAGTCAGAGATAAAGATAGAGAAATAATGAGCATGGATAATGAGTTTGAGCTTATGAACAGTGAGCATGGTTAGTGTGAAACCTAGAAGTTTGGTAGTCTCTAGATTAGAACAGGATTTTTAATGTGGGGTCTGTGTACTTGATTAAAAATAATTTGATAATTATATTTCAATATAATTGGTTTTCTTTGTGATCCTACTTATTTTATGGAATTTATAAACATTATTCTGAGAAGGGGTCCATAGGCTCCACCAGACTGCCAAAGTGGTTGGGGGAGAGGGGTTGTGGGGGTGTGTGTCCCATGACACAAAAGTGCTTGAGAATCCCTGGTCCTGAATAAGGGGCTTACATTTGGATTTTAGTAACAAAAGAGTCAGTATTGGACTTGTCAGAGGCAGGGATCCTTTACTGGATCTTTGAACTCTAAGATTAGATATTGCTTTGGGTTCAGTTACCCTCCCACAGAGCAACATCAGCAGTTGGGGAACATTGAGGAAAGAGCCCTGTCAAATGAAACCAAATGATTTACATAGTTCTGAGCTTTCAGAAGTGCCCATATTAGAAAAAAACAAAAACTCTCGAAGAGAAGTCAAGAATCCCAGAGTTTGGATATGAGTGAAAGAGGGAGTGAGTAAATAATGGAGGGAGTAAGTATGAGTGTGTGAGTGTGAGCTGGGAAGAAAGCTGTGACATTTCTTTTCTTTTTATATCATTTCTTTTTTTTATTTTTAACATTCTATTCTTTCTAAATTTTGAGTCCAAAATTTTCTCTCTCCTACCCCTCCCTTACACACTGAGAAGGCAGGCAATATGACATCAATTATACATGTGAAATAATGCAAAATATATTTCCACATTAGCAATATTTCCAAAAAAAGCAAACAAAAATAAAGTGAGAAAATTACACTTCAATTTGTACCAAGAG
The DNA here is from genome assembly GCF_900497805.2 of Vombatus ursinus. NCBI lineage: Eukaryota > Metazoa > Chordata > Mammalia > Diprotodontia > Vombatidae > Vombatus > Vombatus ursinus. The sequence continues at coordinate 5,051,330 of NW_020954641.1, read as the reverse complement.
TTCATCAGTTCTCTCTCTGGCAGTGGATAACATTTTTTCATCATTAGTCCTTTGGAATTGTCTTGGATCATTGTATTTATCAGAGTAGCCAAGTCTTTCACAGCTGATCATCATTACAACATTGCTGTTATAGTGCACAAGGATCTCCCTGTTCTCACTTCCCTTTGAATCACTTTATACATCTTCCCATGTTTTTCTGAAACATGGGCCCCTCTCTGCTTTGCCATGGGCCAATATGAAGGAGAATTCAAATAAGCCTGAGAAAAGACAGCAAAACAATATATTAAACTTTTTTCCTCAAAAAATTCAAACTCTACCTGACTCACTTCCATCACAGAGATGGAGAAAAAAGCATTAGTAAAATCAAATAACCCCATACCACTCACCTACTGGCTCAGCTATCTGGTCCACCATGCTGACAAGATTAGGAACTACTGTAACAATTGGTATGATGACTTCGTTTAGCTTTTGGTAAATCTACTATTAATCTATAACTATCATCTGCCTTCTTCACTGACCATACAGGGATGTTATAAATGGAATTTGGTTAAGGAAGTACTCCCACCTGCTTCATCTCTATTACTAATGAAGTAGTAAATTTTACCTCCTTCCTGATACCCGATATTATTTCATATTAACCACATGGAATGGTTAGGGCAAATCCAAGGATTCCTATTTAGCCATACCTATAGTTAATGGTATAGAAACTACTGTAAACAATCTTATATACTGACTTCCAAGAACTCCTACTATCCATGTCCATAATACATTCCCTTTGATCATCCACTACTGTTGAGACCCAAAGATAGAGTCTTTCATTTACCTCTACCTGAGCAAGGGTATTCCTTTCCTTGGTGGTTTGTTCCCAAGTCTCTCAATAGCAGTTGGGATACCCCCATGAAACTATTGAAGATTTCCTGGTATAATATAGCCTGGTTGCCGACTTCCAGGAGGCATGAGAGAAGCATCATGTCCTGAAGGCATTGATGTTCACAATTATATATTATATAATGTTGACTGGGCCAGTTGAAGCCATGGAGGTAGAGATCTAGGATTTTCATCACATTGCTGATTATTAGGGTTGCATATCCTATTTCTCAGAGTTTATGTCTTTGATAAATTAGTGCTCTTTTAAGAAGGTAGAAGGCTCTTCACTTTAGAAGTTTCATGGATCCAGATTTCAGGATGACTTCCCTGAGCAGAATGAATTCACTGTTGGATATAGTCCTCATTGACCTCCAAACCTCCTGTATACCCCTAGGAAAAACAGTTCGTGTCCTTCTTAATTGTCAAGTTTCTTTTCCTCTGAGATGATAATTCCTTTTCAGAAAGAGTTTGGGGCACCAAAGGATGAATTTATTGTGATGGACTTTGTCTTTAAATGATATGAGGGAAGCAAAATTGTCTTTTGTTACAACCATGAAGAGAGGGAGATTTTCTGAGAAAAAAAGGAGGAGGATTCATTAACTTACCTGATTGTAATTTTTGGCACCTGATTAAAAGTGAAGGGGCTTTTTAATTCAGCCCCCATTAGAGAAGGAGATAGCTCCTCAACCTAGATCTCTAAAAAGCCCAAATTTTAGTACGATTCTACTGATGAGGCTACTATTGAGATTTTGACTAGTGGACCAGAAAATAACGAGAGGGTGGCACAATGGGATGAGTACTGGTGTCATTTTGGCCCCGGAGACAGAATCCATAAAGAGCTACCTCCTTTTTAGCTATTTTAATTCAGATGATCAAAATCCATGATGGGACCTAGTGACAAAGTTGGAAGTATTATAATCTGTCTGGTGGACAGGAAGTTCCTTGGTGTTGCTCTTAGCCATTATGGTTGTTTTTATCTGAAGAAGACTTTTGTGAACTGCCCTAATTATCAGTGCCTCATGAATTTAAGAAGACTCTTTAATGTTTTCATTATTTATGTTGAGCCTTTCCTTCAGCTGTTAGGTTTTTTAAAAATTATTTTGGTAGTAGACATCCCCTTAGAAAACCAAAGGACACATCACTAATGTGAAAATATGTTTAATAGGAATATATATGTATAGCCTATCTCAGATTGTGTGCCTTCTTGGGGGGGAAGGTGAGGAGGGAGGGGAGAAAAGTTTAAAACTCAAAAACTTACGGAAGTGATAGTCGATAATTCAAAATAAATTAATTAAAAATTAAAAAAAAAAAGAAAACCAAAGAGATCTGACATCAAAGGGGTGAAGTGTGGGATGAGCAATGGCTATTTTTTCATAGGGTGGAATGGCCCTGTCAGGGAACAGGGATGGCATTTTGCTTCCTTGTTATCAGGTATAAAAGGTCCAACTCAGAAGAAGTTACAATCCGGAGTTTACCTTGCCCTCCTTGCTGCCTTCAGGGGAATGCTTTCTTGAATATTTGCTGCTCAGTTCTCCAGGGGGAGCTAAGTAGTATTCTTTTAAAAGTGTATCTGTTTAAAATTGATTCTTTTAATTCTTACTTAGTCAAGTTGATTTTAATTCTTTTTTGGTCCTCGGCAAGTGCTTTTTGCGTTTTAAACCTTGAAACTGATTGAGGCTTAGTCTATAATACATGGTAAACCTCAAAGCCCTTTATGGAGGGGGCATAGGTCAAACTGAAAGACCGAATATAACTTGAATCCTAAAAGTTGGTCTTTGAGGACAAGCTCCCAAAGGGAATGAGTGTAGGCAAAAAGCAGTCAATTGCTTGTAGTCACTGGTCCTCCTAATTAAAAAAAAAAAAGAGCATCTTTCCTTTGTCATTCTAAATGAACAGAACGGTCACATATTAAGATGAATTTTTGGAATTTAATAGAAACCAAGAGACTATTATGAACCCAGCATGATGACAAACTAAAGCAGAAACACCTAAAGCTTTTATTATTACTATTTTTTAATCAAAGAAGCCCCCATGCTGAATTTCCAGTGGTGACCTGAGGACAAAATCACTTAATAAACTAAACAAAATGACAACACCTGTCTGCTTAATGTTTATGATTGCACAAATCTTCACTTAACAAAGTGGGAGTAAATTTATTGATCAAGAGAATTAAAGCCTAATAGGACTAGGAAAAGTCAGGTTTATACACTGTAGTTGCTCACTTCTTTCCTCCTGGGCTCTAAGGAAGCACAGAAGAGTGGGACAAGTTTACAGATCTGCTATTTATTAGCTGTGTGATCTTGATCAAGTCAATTTACCTATGTGCCTCAGTGTTCTCATCTGTAAAATGAGGGCTTGGATTGGTTGAGCTCTATGGGTCCCTCCAGCTAGATGGTGTACTGGAAAGAGTGCTGACCCTGGAGTCAGGAAGACCTGAATTCAAATCCAGCCACTGACACTAGCTAAGTGATGTGGACAAGTCATTTAACCTACATTTGCCTCAGTTTCTTCATCTATAAAACGAGGATAATAATAGTACTTGCCTCACAAGGTTGTTATGAGGATCAAAGGAGATAATAATTGTAAAGCACTTAGTGTATTGCTTGGTACATAGTAAGTACTATATAAATGTTAGCTATTATTAGTAGTATTTTTCGGATTTGGTCATTTGAGTGACAATCGAATAATAGCAATCTCAATCAATTACATAGTTCATTAAAGTTTACAAGCATTTTTTATACATTGTCCCCTTTGACTTTTAAAATAACTCTGTAAGTCAAGCAGTCACTTTGTGAATCAAGTATAGTCATTATTATTCCCATTTTACAGATGAGCAACTTGAGACTTAGGAGGATAAAGCAGCATCCTCAAAGTCACACAGCTGGCATATATCAGAGGCAGAATCAAGCCCAAGTCTATTGATTCCAAGCCCAGCCCTGTTTTCACTATCCCAAGCTGATCCCTCTTAAATCAATCTGCTGTTTTCTGATTTAGAAAAATAGGGATCTAGACTTGAAACAAAAAAAAAATCTATCCTTTATATAACAGTCAACACTCATTAGACAACCGTGTTTGTCAGAGGTAATGAGGAATGAATCTATAGCGTCAAGGGGAGAAAAGTATTTATAAATCCTGAAATTTAATTCCACAAAGTTTTCAATATGCTAATTTTGTTCACTGTGTGCACTGAGCTATAATAAACGGGTTGAAAGATTCAGATATGTAATTTCTGATTTAATACATAATTGCAAGAGAAGAAACATTACCATTCTTGTTTACATTCTTTTAAATAAGTTTATTAGGGAATATTTGAAAATGAACTTTAGCAACTCGGCCGTCTCTGACACCTCCTCCATCCCTGATCTACTATTGGTTTAAAATCATTCAACAAGGATTTTTTGAGTACTTCTCTTATGCTCCAGCATTCAAGCCAAGGAAGGTTTCAAATACATTTGAGATATGATCCCTACCTTTGGGGAGCCTACAGGACTCTCTGGGGACCAGAATTTAGACACAGGAAATGAGAAAAGAACAAGACAGGACCTGATTAACTTGGGAACAGAAAAAAGATTAATTTGTGTCATTATCGTCTCATTCTGCCTGTGCTGCTAAACTGTTGAAAAGTTCACAGACAGAGTCTTTGATCGTGGCCCTGGGGAGGTGGCAGCTGCAGGGGAGCTGGATGGAGATATCTCCTGTTTGCTGTGCTCAGAGTTTTGCTCCTGCCCTACCTGGACACTTGGGGCATACCCAGTGGCAGGCAACAAAATTTTATTGCACTGAAAAATGCAGCCATTTGGCCTCAGTCCCTCTTGCTTTCATGACTATATAAATGATAGGCATGGTGAAAAAGAAATGGCATTTTCAGCTATGGGCCAGCTAGGTGGCACAATGGATAGCACGCTAGGCCTGGGTTTAGGAAGTCTTGAATTGGAATCTAACTTTAAGTATTCACTAGTTGTGTGTGACTCTGGGTAAGTTACTTAACCTCTATCTCAGTTTCTCCATCTGTAAAATGGGGATAATAATAGCCCTTCCCCCTACTCCCCAGTGTTGTTGTGAGTTTCAAATGAAATAATATTTGTAAAGTGCTTAGCACAATGGCTAACACATAGTAGGTGCTATATAATTGCTAATTTATTATTGTTATTATTAAATGTGAGGTCACCTGGCCCAAGGTCTATCTTGAGGAATGCTGACAAATTGGGACAACCTAGTTACTTAATGATGTATTCAATTACACCAATTGTGTGGATTCAGAGTCCAAATACTCAAGTTCCAATACTGGCTCGGACATTTATTTAGTGGTTTGATGACAAGTAAACCTTTTTGAACCTCTATGAACATCAGTGAAACTGTGTCCACACCAGGGTGCATTGAACTTTATGAAAACAATGCTTGCATCATTCACTACTTTTTCAAAGTTATCTTTAGTGAGCACCAGGGTAACCAGAGTGGAGAGGTCCGGTTGAGTTGGGGAAGCTCTTTGACTTTAGCAACAATATCTTCTTTTCTCCTTGGGCCATCATAATCCACTGCCTATTTCTTCTTTAGGGGCAGCTAGATGGCACAATGGATACAGCAATAGACCTGGAGTCAGAAAGGCTCATCTCCCTGAGTTCAAATCTGACCTCAGACATTTATTAGCTGTGTGACCCTGGGCAAGTCACTTAACACTGTTTCCTCAATCTGTAAAATGAGCTGGAGAAGGAAATGGCTAACCATTCCAATATCTTTGCCAAGAAAATCCCCACATGGGGTCATGAAGAGTCAAACATGACTGAACAACAACAAAAATTCCTTCTTTAGGTTTTTGATGGTGGGATACCCTACAACATCGTACAGGTTTTCTAATGTAGTTGCTGCTGTTGTCTCAATAGTGGTAAAACGGTTATTTTCTTGAAGGGCATTAATTTCCACCCCCATTCCAATATATTGGACTTAACTTCTTACAACGGTCATACCATGGAGCATAGAATTCTACCAACACAGTGCCCTCATCAGGAATGAAGATGTCAAAGTTCTCATCATTCAGGACCAGAACCCTCAGTTTCCCCATCTATAAATTGGAGATAATAATACAATAACTAGCTACCAGGACTACTATAAAGAAAGTGCCTTGTAAACCACAAACACTGTGGAAATTTGAAGTTTTATCAATATACACACCAAGGATGGGCAGTATTTTAAAGGTAGCAGGCCAAGGCTGTGTTTATCTGCTCTCTCACAAGCTATGGGGAGTTGTGACTGCCTTCAGGCACCCACAGTACACTTCAGAAGTTGATATGGTATGAATTAGCTTGGCCAAGACCACTGGCAGATATACTGCCAGGAATAAATGCTCCCCTCAGGCTCTTATCAAGAAAGTAAAGGGATAGAATGTGTATGTGTTTGTGCAGGAATGGGGGAGGAGGCAGGAAAGGAGTTAGCGTTAGAATAGGCTTCCCACTAGGGATAGGACTAGTATATCCCAGTATTTCTCCACGACCTGGGTTAGGACAATGATTCTTCTATCCCTTCATATGACAGGGGTTAGTTTTCCCTAAAAAGAAACACAAAGAAACAAAGGATCTGATTGGGCACTTCTTCCTTGACACCACCTTCAGGTCACATAAAGGCATCAAAAGTCCTCCTTGTGAAGAGTTCAGGCCTCTCAGACTTCATGGGTGCTTGAGACAACATAAATCACCACACCTTGCCCTGCTGACCCTGCCCTGATGATCAAATAAATGTGTTGATTGCCTCAGACAAACTGAAACCTGGAAAAGACCTTAATATAAAAAGGCCAAGGTCACTCACTGCATTCTGGGCCATCACCAGTTGTCTTGACTTTTGCCTTACACTGGATTCTGATGAGGAGAGAGTGAGGCTGATGATTTTGCATGGGTCTGCCTCACTTAAACCCAATTCACTGGCAAGTCAAGACATCACCCTTGTGTTGTCATTGGTCCTCTTCAAGAACGAAGGACAAGCAACAATGATCAAATGTGTTACACTAAGGAGGTGAGGGAGGCCTCATTTGCCACAGCTGAAGCTATGTAGCTATATACTCGTTGCAAATGCTTGCTGTGATAGAGCAAAGTGAACCTCCGTTTGTTAAATGTTCAATGACTTTAGAGTGCTTCATTTAATGCCCAAATCAAACCAGAACTAACAAGGTGCTGGCCCCAAGGGCCCTTATACTTTTATAAAATGCAAATGCTATCCAGGACCATAGCCTTATTGCTGTAGTTGTATTAGAAGTGGATAAGATGGACTTACCCTAAGACCATGCTGACATGCCAGGGCAGGGTAAGGAAGGGAATACATTCAGTCATCACAAAAGAAGGAGGTAATGGAGGACTATGTCATGTCACACAGTGACAGTTCCTCATCACTCATTTTACCTTGATTCCTGAGTTTATTTGGCAGCTTGAATCTTTGTTCTTACTTCCTACTTGCCACTTTTTTTTATCTCAACTCCTTTAATTATGGTGATCCAAAGAAACCCTGGTAGCAATCCTGCCTGGCCTTTTGCTTTACACTTGCCTAGATCCTAAATCATATCCTGCCTCTTTCTGAAGGTGAGGATTGCCCCTCCCCAACTTGAGCGTGCACCCTAATGACTGATATGTATTGGCTTGGCCCCTTACACTTGGGGTGAGATGTGATGTCTGAGAGAGGTCAGACCTTAAGTCAACACTGAGACCAAAAAGAGGGAAAGAGGTAAGTGCTAGCAGAGCTAAGGGGTATCCAGGGTAGGGAAAAGTGTGAGGGAGGAGAGGATCCCTGAAGTGGAGGTGGGAGGTCTCTAAAGACAAATGTCACTGACATTTGATCAAATGATATAATGTGTAAAATGATTTGCAAACCTTAAAGCACTGTGATAGCTATTATTATTATTACTTCACAATTTTGCTGAGGGCTGACCCTTATTATGTCAGGCCAAATCACCTTCGGTGTCAGCATTAGCACGAGAACCATAGGTGGCCAATATCTACTCAAAATTCAGATTTAATGAACAGACTTGGAGGAGAAAGAGAAGATGGAAACAATAAATGAAATAGTGAGCCCCCTTTGTTCTCAACTTTCTCTTCCTATCCTCTGTTCTACTCCCTCTGTGACCTTCATTCACCCTCTTTTCTCTTCTGAGTCATAAAATGTTAGCACCAGAAAGGCCCTAAGAGAGAGCATCTAGTCCAGGGGTGGGGAACCTTGTGGCCTCGAGGCCACATGCGGCTCTCTAGGTCCTTAAGTGTGGCCCTTTGACTGAATGTGAACTTCACAGAACAAATCCTTTTATTAAGAAATAATAAGGAAATAAATAATAAGGAAATCCTTTTATTAAGGGGATTTGTTCTATAAAATTTGGATTCATGAAAGGGCCACACTTGAGGACTAGAGGGCCACATGTGGCCTCAAGGCCGCAGGTTCCCCTCTCCTGATTCTTGTCCAATTACTTCTTTTTACAAATGATGAAACTGAGGCCAAGAGAAGAGAAATGACATAACCTATGTCACACAGTAAGTCTGTATCAAAGCCTAGACTCAGGTAGAGGTTCCCTGCTGTTTCCAGTACACCATATTTCTCACCAAGCTACTGTCTCATTTCACTTAATGACCATAAAGAACATTGGCTATTTACTCCGTATAAGGCACTCTACTCCCTCATCCTAGGGGGTCTAGTTTCTTGGCCCTTGCACATAGATGCATATATTCAAGGGAGAACAGTGATCCATATAAGAGCCATGAATCTCTAACATGATCATATTCCTTCAAAGAACCACCAATACAGGAAGAAAATGATGGGTGTATTAGGGAATGTTCATTTCCTCTCTCTTCAAAGATGAATAAAAATCATTTTCTAAATGCCATTGAAAGTTACTCCCTGGTTTCCAGCAAGGAGCATCTGACATTTATCTGTTTGAAAGCCTAGCTACTCAAATCCTTCTCCCTAGAACAAGATGTCTAATATCGATGGACAGCGTACATGCCCTGAGAGACTGGATTTTTCCCCCTTCCCTATGACAGGGTCTCAATATGGATGATGGAGAAGCTACTGAATCATTTGTGGGGAGGGTTAAGGGGAGAAAGGGAGACTGAACGGGGAAAAGCAAGAAATTCCATACTTACTGTGAACTGGTCACGTTTTTTTGTTTGAAAAGCTTCCAGCAGAGTCTAATTAATACCATTGTTGATGCTAATGTGATTCTTTTTCAAGATTCATAGTTTGATCCTCCAAGTAAATTTTTCTTTGATCTATGGCTCTTGGAAAGGGTACCGAAGTTTTATCAAATATGCTAGGATTATTCTGGGGGCTCCTGACCGCCTGCTGAACAGATGGAGACCCACTGATAGCAGGGCCCAGTGGCTACTTGTCCCACCCACCTGCCCATCAAAGTGCCACTTTTGATTTTGGGAAAAGAGGGCAAGCAGATTGCTAAGGTTTGGTCTTTTCATTCCATTTGCACTTCGGTTCAATAAACAGTAGGGTAAAGTGGAAAAAATGCAGCACTTAAAATCAGAGGACTGTGTATGCTGAAGCGGATTACTACCTCTCTCTAGGCCTCAGTTTCCTCAGCTGTAAAATAAAGAGGTTAAATTTCTAAGACCTCTTCTAGCTCTGTCCTATGCAATCTATAAAAAGAAGGTAGTTACATTAGATGATCTAAGGTCTCTTTTTAGCTTTAGGGTCTATGAACTCTGATTGCATTTATTCATTGTCCAAACAAAATAAGTGAACCATTTTATTCAATGCACATTCATTAAGGTTGTAGGTTCATAGATTTAAAGTTGGAAAGAACTTTAGGGCCATCTGGTCCAACCCCTTTGTTTTACATGATGAGGAAAATGAAACTTAGGGAAACTGAGACTTGCTCAAGGTCACAATAAATGATACAGGCAGGATTTGAACACAGATCTTCTTACTCTACTATCACTGTGCTAAGCGATCAATAATGTGATAAAATAAATAACCTCTGCCATTAAGGAGTTTACAGTTTAGCAGGAGATATAACACATGCATGTAAATAACTAGAAGAGAGATTGTAATGAGGTAAATTCATAGCAGTGATATAGATAGAGAGATCAAGGAAGACTTCATGGAAGAGGTGGCATTTGAGTTTGTCCTTAAGAATGCATTTCAAGAGATAGATGGGGGAGGGCATATATTCTAGATATAGGGAATGGTGCAAGCAACGATGAGACAGGTTGGGATAGGCATGGGGGAGTTCTAAGTAGTCCAATTTGGCTAGATTTGTATATGTAAAGGTGAGTAGTATGGGATAAAGCCAGAAAGGTAAGTTGAAGCCAGATTTTGGGAACTTTGAATGTCAAGCTAAGCAGTTTTCATTTGGTAGGTAATATAAAACTAAGCATTATTTATTTGTTTTGTTTTGAATTAGAAGGGTGATATGGCCCCATCTACATAAGGAAAACAATTTGGCAATGAAACAGTGAGTGAAAATAAAGAAGGATGACTAAAATGGGAGAGACATGTTGGAGGCTGACATAATAATCTAAGGCAAGAGATAGGATCTGAACAAAGATGGCAATAATAGGAACGGACAGGAGGGACAGATGTAAGATAACTCACGGAGGTAGAAGCAATAAGATTTGGAAACTGACTAGAAAGGAGTCGGGGTAGGAAGCAAGGCAGAAGGAAGAATTCAATGTGACTCACACTTTTGAGTTTGAGTAACTAGAAGGGATAGTAATACTTTAACAGTAACAAGGAAGGGTAGCAGGTTTATGGGGGGCCAATAATAGTTTGTGGTTTGGGGCAAGTTGAGAGTAGGGTACTATTAGGACATCCAGAAGGAAGTGTCCAGCAAGGTAGTTATAGATAAATCTGGAATTAGGAATTAAAGATTCAGTGCTCTTATGGAGGGCAATAAAGATCAGACTTATTCTGTTTGGCTATTAGGCCCACAACTATGAACAATGGTTGAAAGTATCAACAAGGCAGATTTGGTTTTAATGGGAGGAAAAACTGCCTATCATACTGGAATTGGAAATACATAAGAATATGTATTTCTATCATGGGAAATCTTAAAGCAGAGTATAGATACTCACTTGTCAGGGATGATTTTAGGGAGTTTCCTGTTTAAGTATGGATTTTGTTTTATTCTTTTGGCTCGACAAAACGCCTTTGTATTTTGCAGTAAGTCAAAAGGAGAAATGTTTTCTGAGACAGTTGTATACTCAATGGCTGAACCGGAACGTCTGCTTTCCAAATGTGGCCTGGTCCGTACCACCCTAAACAACTGATGTGGTCCTGCTACTTTACTGATAGTGCAACTACAGCATTGAGGCATGTGCTGCACAATATTAAGGATTCCCCCTGCTTTCTTTGTCTATCCTATCCACCCACTCCCTGTGCAAGAGATTTATTGCTTGTCTTCTTCTTGAAGCACATACAGAGCTGTGCAAAACTACTAAGTTTGAAGGGAGCTAAATACAGGAAGATTATCCACAATTTACAGCCAAGGGGAAAAGTGATGCTAACAATCTGCTGCACTTTGTGGAGAGTACAAATCTGAAATTGAGAATGGTTATCTCCTTCTCCTGTCTCTGATCATGTAAGTCCAAGCTGCTCGACCAGATTTGTAAGAATCCTTTCTATGGTCAGCTGGAACCATGGCATCCGTGAGAGATGCAATGTGGTGTGATGGAAGGAGCTTGGGAACCAGGAGACTCTGCTCAAACATTGAACTAATACGGTGACCCTGGGAAAATCACAACTTCTTTCTGAGTAAGTAGCAGGGTCTTCCACCTTGGAGGTCTAAGCTTCAAGGGGAGGCTAGATGAACAATTGTCCGGGGTATTCTTGAGCGGATTCCTGGAGAGGAATGGGTGGTGGATTGATGCAGCGGCCCTCTAAGGCCCCTTTCAGGGATGAGATTGTATGAATCTGTCACTCTATAATTCTAACAATGGAAGTCCATTAAAAAAATTGCAATTTAAAAAAGCAAATTTTATATTAAAGCTATCCTAGATGTAACATAATCTTTCTTTTATGATTTGAAAGAATCTTGCAGGGCCTCTGGGTCATCATTAAAAATACCAATTATCACTATGCCGTGGATACACAATAGAGATTTCTAGCTAATTGTATTCCAAATGAAACAGTTTCGACTGTAAGTTGTAATTTAGAAACTGTCCAATATAATCCTATTATGCTTCTCAACCTGCTGAAAAATTGTAGAATCATAAAATCTCAGAGTTAAAATGGAGCTCAGACACAGTCTAAACTGTTTGAACAGGAATCCCATCTAGAACTTTCCCAACTTGGGACCCTCATTTTTGTCAAGGCCAGCTCCTCCACCAATGCCCAGGATCTCATTCCTTCTCAGGCTCTCTAGGAAGTAAGTCCATCAACTGTTCCCTTGGTCATCTCCCTTCTTCCCTCACAGCTGGCCCCTTCCCAGACACATTCAGATATGCTTAGCTCTTATCTATCCTTAAAAATCCTTCAGTTGATCCTGCCACTCCCTTGTTATCCTGTATTCTTTCTCCCAATTATTGTGAAACTCCTAGAAAAAGTCATTTGCATTCACTACAGCCTACTCACTTCTCAATCCCTTGCAACTTGGCTTTCAAACCCATCACTCTATTAAAACTGCTCCTTCAAAACTTATTAATGATTAAGTCTTAACTACTAAACGAATGACTATTTCTAGATCTTCATCCACCTTGACCTTTTTGCAGCTATTGACATCTTTGATTATCTAGGACTCCAATCTTACATTTCTGACAATCTGCTGGACCTTTTCACTTGGATATGCAAATGTATCTATAATCTTATCAATTGGGAATTCCCTTTAATGACAGAAATTGCAACACCCTGTGCCTAGCCATCTTGTGTGATTATTGTCCATGTTTTCCCAAAAGTTCACCATGAGGGGCTGGCTTAATTGCTAGAGGCCTTCATCACAAGGCTACCAGTTAAGTACTGGTTTCCACCAATGAATCCTACCTTTACTATATATTTAGCCCATCTTATCTTCCTGTCATACAATTACTGTTCCATGTGACGTTTAAAAAGTTCGAGAGACATAGTTTCTGGGTAATTAGTCATTTTATTAATAATGCTAGCATTTTATTAATAAAAGGGTCAGTGACCCTCTTAAATGCCAAAGACCCCTCATAGTGGTGGGATCATGTTTTATACGCCTTTGGAAGAGTGAGTGCTCCTGAGGGTGCCAATCAACTCTAATTGGTTAACGATTAATGAGAGGTGGAATTTACAGAAAGAAGTTGGCTCACTCCAGTGAGGGGCTGGGAGAGTGACATCAAGTCACTCTTGGACAAGGAAACTGGCTCTACATCCAGACCACCCCCCAGCCTTGGACACTCTAGACAAAGGACCTACCTCCATGCAAACTTGCTTCAGTGGAACACAATGGGCAGGAATTCAGTTTAGATTAAATTCCTGGGAAAGTTCGGTGGGGTCTGACCACAACTGAGGAGAAAGTTAATTCAACCTTCAGAGACTGAGCTTTCAAATGAGGACTCTAGGAAAATGGGGGACCTCTGGATCTCCCCAAATCATTGGTTATTAATAATAATTTCTCTCACCAAAATGAACATGTCTCAAATAGAATTCTTCATTTTTTCTCCCAACAACTCTACCCCCAACAAAAACCTTCTGGTTCCTATTGGTGGAACCACAATCTTCCCATTTATCCATGTCCATAACCTTTAATGCTATCCTTGAGTATTTCTTCCTTTTCACCCTTCAAAGCCTTCCACCTCTATAGCATTTCTCATATCCATCCCCTTTTCTCCAATTACATGACTATCACCTTAAGCTAGGGCCTCATTTCCTCCCCATTTTATTTTAAAAGTTATTTTATTTAAATATTTTATTTATCATTTTTATTTAAAAGTTTATTTTATTTTAAAAGTTCCCTAATTGATCTTCCTTAAGTGATAAAGTAGTAGTGTCGTATAGTGGGTAGAGTCTTGGACCTAGAGTCAGGAAAACTTGGATTCAAATCAAACCTCACCAGCTGTGTGATCATGGGATAATCACTTATACAGGATAGGTAGGCCCATGAAAAGATATGTATGCCCACATAAATTGTTGAAATGTGGCTCATAGTCACATGAATCTTTCCCAGATTACAATTTCCAGTTTCTGCCTTGAGGGGAGTAGAAAAGTCATGGCTGGACACTTGCTCCTTTCCTAACTTATCTCCAAGAAGGTTATCAGACTAGAATAATATCTACTTGCCCCCCTCAAATATCTCTGTTTTGAGGGTATGATATTGTAAGGCTCAGAGGAAAAGTCACTTCCCTAGTCATTCTTAAGGGAAAGGGGAGGTAGTCTCAAGCCCATATCTTCTGGCTTGGCCCCTTTCCTCCAAATGCTGGTTATTCTCAAGGCTATCAAAAATAGCAGAAAGCAACAGTGAATAAATCCATTTATTCAAACAAACAGAATTCAGAGATTATACAGAATAAACTATACCAGAAAATACACAATAATGAATGAACTCTTTAGATGGAAATGAGATAAGATCTCAACTCAAACCAAGAGAGGACCCAATCTTACCCGAGGGAAATTCTAAAATGATTCTAGGGAGCAAGTTGGAAATCATAGACAAGTTCCAAACCTGGCTTCTCCCATATGTCTGCAGCTTCCAAAGTCTTTCTTTATTTCCAGAGATATTTGAGGGGAGAAAGTAGCAAAGAAAAACTGGAACCACATTTTTCTCTCTCCCAAATAAGCTTTGGAGTTCCACTTCCATGAGCCAAGATAGTGGAGTAAGAAGTAAGTGGCTCTTACCCTCCCTTATCAACCTCTGGAAGCCCAGAAAATATTGCCCCAGGAAAAATCCTGAACAGATGAACCAGAAAAAAGAACCAAGGTGCAGCAGTCTGGTAGCCCAGGTAGCCTGAGGGATTAAAGGGAAAGTCCCTCTTGCCCTGGGGGAAGGAGAGCAGTATGGAATGGGAGGCACCCCAGCAAGCTAGCAGAAAGCCCCACCTCAGCATACCAGGAGGAGATCCTGGAACCAGGTGGTAGAGCTGGCAAACACCAACCCCTGGACCCCAGAGTGCCTCAGTGAGAGCAGGGAAACTGCTCAAAACCAGCTCAGAAAACCACCAGGTGCCTTGGCATTCTACAGCAATCTCTCGTACCTCAGCAAAACTCTGTGAAGTACTCCAAGGGGCCCCAGGTGGATAAACATCCTGCAACATCCATCTGAAAAGAGCTGAAGAAAGCAAAAGGAAAGGAAAAGCAGGCAACCTCCAGGAACCAGACTACCCAACCCTACCCCTAGAGTTCCTGTGTTGCTGATTCTAGCCCAACACCAGGTAAGCTGCCAGGACCCTATAGCCTCCAACTGCCAACATTGGAGGCCCCAGCACACAAAGCTAGTGGCCAGGCCCTAGGCTCCCAACACAAGAAGCTTGGGTCAGTGCCCTCTGCTCCCCAGCAGGAGAGCTCAGTCTCTTTAAAGGCTAGGAAATAAGCAAACACCATGAGGAAAAAGAAACATACCATAGATTCATATTATGAGAATAGTGAAGATCAAGGCAGAAATTCTGAAGAAGACAACATTGTCAACAAACCCACAACTGGAACCTCAAAAGGGAATATGAACTGGTCTGAAGTCCAAAAAGCCTTCTTGGAAGAGCTCAAGAAGGATTTTAAAAGTCAAATAAGAGAGGCAGAAGAAAAAATGGAAAAAAAAAATGAGAGATATGCAAGAAAGAGTCAATAGCTTAGAAAAAGAAGGAAGAAATTAACTGTAGAAAACAAGTCCTTAAAAAATACAATTGGCCAACTGGAAAAAAAAAGTACCCTGAAGAAAACAAGTCCCTAAAAAATACAATTGGCCAAATGGGGAAGGAGGTACAAAATCTAATATAAGAAAACAATCTGTTAAAAATTAGAATTGGGCAGGTGGAAACTAATGACTCTATGAGAGAGCAAGAATCAGTCAAACAGAAACAAAGGGTGAAAAAATAGGTGAAAATGTAAAATACCTCATTGGTAAAACAACTGACCTGGAAAATCGATCCAGGAGAGACAATTTAAAAATTATTGGTCTACTTGAAAATCATGATGAAAAAAAGAGCCTGGACAGTATCTTTCAGGAAATCATAAAGGAAAACTGCCCTGAGGTCCTAGAACCAGAGGATAAAATAACCATAGAAAGAATCCACCTATCACCTCCTGAAAGAAATCCCAAATTGAAAATGCCAAGGAATATAGTAGCCAAATTCTAAAATTACCAGGTCAAAGAGAAAATACTGCAAGCAACCAGAAAGAAACAATTTAGCTATCATGGAACCACATCAGGATTACACAGGACCTTGCTGCTTCTACATTAAAAGACCGCAGGGTGTGGAATATGATATTCTGTAAGGCAAAGGAGCTTGGATTACAACCAAGTAGCAACTACCTAGTGAAAATGAACATGATCTTTCAGGGGAGGAGATGGATATTCAAACCTTCCTGATAAAAAGACCAGAGCTCAACAGAAAATTTGATCTTCAAATACAAGACTCAAGAGAGACATAAAAAGTAAACGGGATAGAAAGATACAACATGTTGTTAATAAGGGCAAACTGTTTATATCCCTGCAAGGGAAGATGATACTTGTAACTCTTGAGAACTGTATTGTTATTACACCATGTTAAAATGGTATACATAAAGGGGGTGGATATAAGTTGACTTTGATGTAATGATAAAAAAAAAATCTAATCGAGTGTGTTAAATGGATCTAAGTAAGTGGATTAATCTGATACTGATCACTTCCTGAAAGAGATCTCAAATTGAAAATGCCCAAGAATATAGTAGCCAAATTCCAAAATTACCAGGTCAAAGAGAAAATGCTGCAAGCAGCCAGAAGGAAACAATTTAAATATCATGGAACCACAGTCAGGATTACATAGGACCTTGCAGCTTCTACATTAAAAGACCACAGGGTGGGAATATGATATTCTGTAAGGCAAAGGAGCTTGGATTACAAGCAAGGATCAACTACCCAGTGAAAATGAGCATGATCTTTCAGGGGAGGAGATGAATATTGAACAAAATCTCACACCATATACCAAAATAAAGTCAAAATGGGTTCATGATTTAGATATAAAGGCTGATACTGTAAGCAAACTGGGAGAGCAAGGAATAGTTTACCTATCAGATTAATGGAGAACAGAAGAATTCATGACCAAGGAGGAGATAGAGAACATTACAAAAAGCAAAATGGATAACTTTGATTACATTAAATTGAAAAGGTTTTGCACAAACAAAGGCAATGCAACCAAGATTAGAAGGAAAGTAGAAAATTAGGAAAGAATTTTTACAACGTCTCTCTGATAAGGGCCTCATCTCTAAAATATATAAAGAATTAAGTCAAATTTATAAGAATACAAGTCATTCCCCAATTGATAAATGGTCAAAGGATAAGAACAGGCAGTTCTCAGATGAAGAAATTAAAGCCATCTATAGTCATTTGAAAAAATGCTCCAAATCACTATTGATTAGAGAAATGCAAATCAAAACAACTCTAAAGTACCACATCACACCTATCAGATTGACCAACATGACAAAACAGGAAAATGATAAATGTTGGAGAAGATGTGGGAAAATTGAAACACTAATGCATTGTTGGTGGAATTGTGAAATGATCCAACCATTTTGGAGAGCAATTCAGAACTATGCCCAAAGGGCTCTAAAAGTGTGCATACCCTTTGACCCAGCAATAGCACTTCTAGGGCTATATCCCAAAGAGATCATACAAATGGGAAAAAGACCCACATGTACAAAAATATTTATAGCAGCTTTTTTTGTGGTGGTAAACAATTGGAAATTGAGAGGATGCCCATCAACTGGGCAATGGCTGAACAAATTGTGGTATATGAATGTAATGGAATAGTATTGTGCTATAAGAAATGACGAACAGGTTGACTTCAGAAAAACCTGGAAAGACTTGTATGGGCTGATGCTGAGTGAAGCGAGCAGAACCAGGAGAACATTATATGCAGTAACAGCCATGTTGTGCGATGACTAATATTGATAGACTTAACCCTTCTCAGCAATACAAGGGTTTAAGACATCTCCAAAGGCCTCATGATGGAAAATGCTATCCACATCCAAAGAAAGAACTATGGAGTTTGAATGAAGATCGAAGTATACTATTTGCTATTTTTTTCTTCTGTTGTGTTTTGTTTCCTTTTTCTGGTGGTTCCTCCTATTGGTTCTAATTCTTTCTTACACCATCACTAATGTGAAAATATGTTTAATAGGAATATATACATATAGCCTACATAAAATTGTGCACTGTATTTGGGAGGGATCTAGGGAGGGAGGGGGAGAA
Source organism: Vombatus ursinus (assembly GCF_900497805.2). Lineage (NCBI taxonomy): Eukaryota > Metazoa > Chordata > Mammalia > Diprotodontia > Vombatidae > Vombatus > Vombatus ursinus. Next base: position 5,033,149 of record NW_020954641.1, on the reverse strand, counting down.
AAATTTAAAACTCAAAATCTTATGGAAGTGATGGTTGATAATTCATAATAAATTAGTTAATAGAAATGAAATAAAATAAAATAAAAACAACAAAAAATAAAAAAATAAGTAAGCTTTGGCACCAATTCCATCCCGCCCACATGCATTCAGTGTGCTTAAGCATTCTCCTTCAGCATGCAAGTAACACAAAAAATTCCCCAGGAATGTGGAAATGCTGTTATGTTTAACCTCTCTGAGCCTCAGTTTCTTTATCTGTAAAATGAGAAGGTTGAACAAGATAGCCTTTAAAGTCCTTTCCAACAATAATTATATAATCCTATGATTCTCTCTCCACACTAATTCTTTTATAAAGCTGCTAAAATAGTTTTTCTAGGGCACAGTTCTGACATTATTTTCCTGATCAAAATACTTCAATAACTCTAGGATAAAAGAGGAACTCCTCAGCCTGGCATTCACTAACCCTTAATGACCTTGCTCCAACCATTCCAACGTTTTTACACATTATGTCTCTTTATTTCTTCTAGTTTCTAACCAAACTGCGCTGCTGTTGACCACATTCAGAATTCTACCTCCTTCTTTCATTCATTTGTCACAGTTCCTATGTCTATGATACATTCTTCCTGCTTCTCACCTTCTGCCAGGAGGTTCCTTCCCTCTCACTTCATGATGGTACTCTTCACCTCCTGCCCCTGGTTAGTCCTTTCTCCCTCCTCAGATTACCAGATATCATACATGTCTATGCACGTGTCATATGCCTCTCAGAAGAATACATGCTTTGTAAGAACAAGGAAATTTCCATTTTTTCCCCCCTGGTGTTTTCAACCTTTAGTAGAGTACCTTCCACATCAAAAACACTGAATAAATGTTTAAGTTGAAATTGCATCTTCTACCAAGAAGGTTATCATACCCAGCTACCATAAACATCCACCAAAACAAACCTAAAAATTATATCAGACCTTATAGTGACCCCTAAATCCAATGAGGAATGATAGCAGATGACTTCTATCCTAGAATTAGAAAAAAAATAATCAGCCCACAGCCCATGGGCAATAGGAAAGTGAATAGATGAGTACAGAAGGGCAGTTTTGAAAGTTACAGGCTCAATTTATTATATACTTAAAAAAAACCCCAAGTGGTATAAATTACATAATTGTGTTTATACAATCTTTTTTTGTGTGTTCTATTTTGTCTATGATAAATGCTCCTTTTTTGTTTTTGTTTTGGTGTTAAGTTCCAAATACTAATGAATTAATAAGAAAATGCAAATGAATTGAACTAGCCTCAACTTTAAAAACTTCTAGTTATGGGGGACCCATTACTTCTTAAAACTTTCCATTCCACTTTTGGATGGATCGTTAGGGGCAGCTAGGTGGCGCCGTAGTGCACAGAGTGCTGGGCCTGAAGTCAGGAAGACTCGTGTCCCTGAGTCCAAATTCCACCTCAGACACTTACTAGCTAGGTATGTGACCCTGGGCAAGTCACTTAACCCTGTTTGCCTCAGTTTCCTCATCTGTGAAATGAATTGGAAAAGGAAATGACAAACCACTCCAGTATCTTTGCCAAGAAAACACCAAATTGGGTCACAAAGAGTCAGATATGACTGAAAACAACTGATCAAGAAGTTATTAGGAACTTTTTCTTTATAATAGACATAAAATTCTCTGCAACTTTTACTCACTGCTCCTAATCTTGTTGTGTAGGGTTAAACAAAACAGATTGACTTTCTCTTCTACCTGTCAACCCTTCAGATACTTTAAGATAACTATCAACTCCTTTAGCGTTCACTTCTCCTGGCCAAAATATATCCAGTTCTTTTAACCAATCATTCTTAATATGTCTTGGTCTTTAGTGCTACCAACACCCTATTCACATTTCGCTGGATCCCTTTCCAATTGTCAATGACTTTCCTAACACATGATACTAAGAACTGAAAAGAGTCCTCCAGATGTAGCCTTACTAGGACAAAGAACATGGGCGATAGCACCTCCTTCCTTGGACACACTATACCTCACTCAGTGTAGCCTCAAGAGAATGCATTAAGGAAAGATAATGTAACTCTAAGTGGAGACATGGTTCTATGTTGCTGTCATCTAGCAGTGAGACATTCTATCCTAAGGGGAAAAAAGCAAGCATGCCTAGTGAGCCTTATTGTGGTGAGAGTGGGGGGCGGTTGTCATGTTTTCAGAGCTTGGCAGTGCCTTAACAGCATGTCTGGTTGATTGGGTAATTGAACTCCAGTGTATCTCTTAAGACCTGTTTGCCTATTATGTAAATGCCCACTTTGTGTGTTCAAATGACTGCTTGCCTAGCAGGCTTGAGTGAAGGTTAGGGTAAAATTTAGTTCAAAAAGCATAATCGCATATCTTAATTTGTGCATCCCTAAATATGTGTCAAAAAGCAGAAACTAGAATCCTGTGGGAGTATCTGATGAAGAAGGAAGTAAGCCCTGTGGACAGAATGAGGATTCCATTGAGTTTACTCTCCCTTTAGATAAAGCCATTAAGAAGAAGGTTTGTGTGGTCATTTTGTAGAATCATAGACTATGTTAGAGCTGGAAGGGAGCTTAATGATAGCTACCATCCATCTAGTCCTTAACTGTGTGTCCAGTACTGTCCTAAGCATTTTACAATTATTATACCTTTTGATTGTCACAATAAACCTGGGGAGTAGGTACTGTTATTATCCTCATTTTGCAGATGAGGAAACTGAGGCAAACAAAGTTGAAGTGACTTGCCCAGGGTCACACAGTTAGTGCCTGAGGACAAATTTTAACTCACATCTTTCTGACTCCAGACTCAGTGGTCTGTCCACTGTGATACCTGAAGCACAGAACATTAAATATCAGAATGAAAAGAAAGCTTAGACTATAGAACCTAGAATGCTAGAACTAGAAATGACCTTAAAACCTTAAAAAAAAAAAAAGAGCTGGAACAGGCCTTAGAACATAGAGAGGAGGCCAGGACTGCATAAAACTTTGTCTCATAGAATTTCAGAGCTAAAAGGAGTCTTAGAATGTAGTACAGAGGTGAGAAATGGGTATAGAACAACAGTGAAATGTGATAAAAAGAGGCAGGAGAGGACAGAGAAAAACTATGAAAAAGAAACAAAAACAAAAACTGAAGAAATCAGAGCAGTCCAGGGCCATTTAGTGTATTGGATACCCTTATGTATTATATGGTATCTAAAAGGAATCACTGCTTTCATAATGATGACTTTATGACATCAAAAAAAAGGTTAAATTCTGCTGTGTCCTATATTGAAGAATGAAAAAAAAGGATATAATATAGAATGTGCGTTGTTTAAAAAGTGGCTAGCTAAAAGGTGAACTTGGCTTCTAAAACTAAAAGAAGTTCTTATAAAGTGGCTATTATCCACCTATCTGTTACTGGGCAAAAATAGAAAATTTGAATAAAATAGAGATGCAAGAAATAGAATCAAATATATGCATAAACAGTGTTTGATGAACCAATGACAAACAAAAAAAAACCTCCAAATCATAGGATTCATTATTATTAAATATTACTGGGAAAATTGGAGAGAAATATGGTGGAAAAGAAATTTATAGTATTACCTTGCATGTTATACCTTAATAAATTTCAGCTGGATCATAGGTTTAAACTATAAAAAAGAACCATAAAAAGTTAGGAGCAAAGGGAATAATATATTTATCTCAACTGTGGAGGGTAGATAAATTTTTATCTCTTGAACAAATAGAAAAAAAATTATAGGGCACAGGTACAAGGATTTGGTCACATAAAAGTATGTACAATAGCAATAATAAAACTAAGATAGAAAAAATGATAGCCAATATGAGAAATAAAATGATATAAAATATTTAGGGGAATGATACAATTAACAAGTGGAAACTCCCATTTTAATGAATAAATAGTCAGAAAATATTAAAAGACACTGTATAAAAGAGGTCATACAAATTACAAAGAATCACTTGAAATAATATTCAATCTTCTTAATAATGAAATAAAAATTAAAATCACTGTGGACTCTGAAAGGAATTATTTCATTGTCACCAAATTCGCAAGAATAATGACAAAACTCATTGATGACAGGGTTGTTGAAATACTGGTACACTAATACACTGTTCGTGGAATTGTAAGTTGATATAATATTTTTAGAGTCATTTGGAATTGCAAAGCAAAATTTATAAAAACAATCATATTCTTTCACCCGATAAACTCATTAAAGAGGATATAGCTTGAGAATGTTATAAAAAAGTTTTAGAAAAGCTATTTGTTCATAATAGCTTATAGTATCATTATTTATAACTATGAATAAAATTGGAAATGTTACATGTCCAATAACCAGGTAATGACCAAACAAATTATAGTATATCAATAGGATAGAACAGGACAAAATTTCATTAATTGAAATGTAAAAAAATATGAAAAAATAAGGAAATATAATCAGAAGATCAGTATTTAGACTGGTACGACTCTGTACAATAAAAACTATTACACAAGCCCAGGGGAAATGAACGAATAAAGACAATACAAGGAGACAGAGGAAAAGAGCAGTTGATAAGTGTGTGTGTGTGTGTTGTGTGTGTGTGTAAATGTTCACGTGGACTATTTTGTACATGACCTGTGGTAGTCTGAGCTCGTACTGTAGTAGTCTGACAAAGGTCTATTCAGTCATAGTCAGATACGCTGTACCCTCACTCTAATACAGTGATGTCATTTTGGTCCTGTTTGAGAACAAAGGACAGGAACCAACTACATATACACATAGATGTATAGTGTCCGTGTGTGTGTGTCTGTGTATATTAAAGGTCTTTTGAAGTTTAATTGATTACAAAAATATCTAATTAGTTTTGCCATTTTTACTAAGTTCATGTTGTTGTTCACTCATTTCAGTCATGTCTGACTCTTCATGACCCCATGTGGGGTTTTCTTGCCAAAGATACTGAAGTGGTTTGCCATTTCCTTCTCCAGCTCATTTTAGAGAGGAGGAAACTGAGGCAAACAGGGTTAAGTGACTTGCCCAGGGTCACACAAGGTCTGAGTAAATGTCTGAGGCGAGATTTGAACTCAAGAAGATGAGTCTTCCTGACTTCAGGCCTGGCACTCACTCCATTATGCCACCAATAAATGCTTATTTGAAAATTTCAAAATTAACATAAAAGATGGTGAGATTATTTATGTTGGTGTTTAAAAGGGGTAAAATTTTACTGAACTGGAAGTTGCAAGGAAAAATTCTCTTCTTGAGAAGAACTCCTTCATCACTTCATGGCTCCATACTCCTTTGCAATTTACTTGCATCACCTGGATGCCATATTAAGGCATAGTCAGTGTGTTGGTTTGTTTCACTTATGTATACTTCTTTGTTGTTTGGGTTCCGGTGGTGAGAAGCTATGTTGAGGCAGAGATTCTCTTTGGAAGTGACAATGTTATTCAAAAAAAGATCATCATTAAAATATTAATTCAATTTTTAAAAAAAAGAAGTTAACACATAAAATGCGATTTGGTTTTTCATTCTGTGATTTTGAGGTAGAAGAGCTGAGTAGCCACATAGCCCTAAAAGACTTAGAGTTCAAGGGACTGATGGAATTAATCTCAATCTTTATTGAACCTATTACTTACAGACAGTTATTAGAATCCTTGAATGTACCTTAAAACACTGCATTGACTCAAAATACTCTCTTCAGTATAGGTAGGTAACATAATGGATAGAGTGCTGAATTCAAATCTAGTCTAAGACATTTACTAGCTGTGTGATCCTAGATAAATCACTTAGTCTCTGATTACCTCAACTTTCCACAACTGTAAAATGGGGTTACTAATAGCACCTACTTTGTAGGGTTGTTGCAAGGATCAAATAATATAATAATGTTTATGAAGTGCTTGTCACAGTGTCTGGCACATAGTAGGCTCTCTATATATGCTTATTGCCTTACTTCTCCTCATAAGTCTTTGTTGTTTGGGTTCTGCTGGGGAGAGGCTATGTTGAGGCAGAGGTTAGGAAGACAGTTTCTTTGTTCCCCTCTTAGGAACTCTTACAGGTAAGAGATGATGAGCTCAACTTCAGGTATGTTGAGTTTAAGATGTCTCTGAGATATCAGCTTTGAAATGCCTGATAGGCAATTGGTGATCCAGGCCTGAAGTTTAGGGGAGATACTGGGACTGGATACATAGATCTAGGAGTCATCTCTATAGAAGTGATAGTTAAACCCATGGAAGCTGATGAGAATCTGCTTTGAGAGAGTAAGAGGAAGAAGGAAAGAGGGCCTAGCATAGAGCCTTGGGAAATACACACAATTAGATGGTATGATGTCAATAATGAGCCATCAAAGGTTATTGAGAAATAGCGGTCATGTGGACAGGAGTTGAACCAGGAGAGTGTAGTGTCACAAAACCCCCATAGAGTGGAGAATATTAAAGAGGAAAGGATGATCAGCTGAGTCAAATGCAATAGATAGGTTGGGGAGCATTAGGTCTGGAAAAAATAACATTAGATTTGGCAATTAAGAAATTACTGGTAACTTGGAAGAAAGTAGTTTTAATTGAATGGTTAGGTAAAACACCAGATTGCAAATGGGTAATGAATGAGAAGAGAGAAAGTAGAGTGAATAGAGTTTTCAAGGAATTTGGCTGAGAAAGGGAGGAGAGAATGAAGAAAAGCTTGAGGAGAAGGTAGCATCTAGTGAAGGTTTTTTGAGGATGAGGAAGATGGGCATTTGGAGGCAGCAGGAAATGAGCTAGTTGATAGGGAGAGGTTAAAGATTTGAAAGGGGATGTGACAAAGGATGCAATCTGCTAAAGAAGATAAGAGGGCATAGGATCAAGTATACACATGGAATGGTTGACTGTTAGACATAGATCTTAAAGATTTAAAGAAAGATAAAAAGGACCCATATGTACAAAAATATTTATGGTGGTTCTTTTATGGTACTGAAACAATTGGAAACTGAAGGATTGCCCATATATTAGGAAATGGATAAATAAATTAATGACATAAAAATATAATAAAATATTATTATGCCATAAAAATAACAAAATGGACACTTTCAGAAGAAACTGGAAAGACATCTATGAACTGACAGAGTATAATAAACAAAACTAGGAAAACAATTTATACAATGTCAACAATATTATAAAGAAAAACAACTTTTTCTAGGTGGCACAGAGAGAGAGAGTTTTTAACCTGAAATTAGGAAGACTTGAGCACAAATCTGGCCTCAGACACTTACTTAGCTGGTGATCATGAGTAAGTAACTTAAACTCTCTCTGCCTTAGTTTCCTCATCTGTAAAATAGAGATAATAATAGCATCTCCCTCTCAGGGCTGTTGTGAGGAGTGAGATGACATTTATAAAACATTTGGTAAACTTTGAAGGGTTATACAAATGCTTGTTGTTGTTGTTGTTGTTGTTGTTGTTGTTGTTGATATTCCTATTATAATTGATCAATGCAATGATTAACCAGAATTCAGGAAGATGGAAGATGAACGAAGCATGCTAGAACCTTGTCTCATTTAAGAAAAAAAAAAAGAAGCTTTTTGCCATGAGCTCCTTCTCCCCTCTTCCTTATCTCATAACATTCATATGTTTTCTGCCACTACCTTCTCCTTCATCGCTGTCTCACATGATGAAGTGGCCTTATTCTTTACCAAAGTGTTAACCTCTCTACCTGCTAAAGCAATCCCCCATTCCATCTCATCTCTTCTAACAGGTTTCCCGTTCTCTCACTTATCATCTATCTCTTCCTATCAATTGGTTCCTTCCCTGCTGTCTACAAACATACCTATGGCTCCCCCATCCTCAAAAAAATTCTCATTTTACCCTTCCATTCTCCAATAATGATCATCCTATCTCTCTTCTTCTTTTGGTGCTTAAACTCCTTGAGAAAGCCATCTCCCAGAGGTGCCTCCACTTCCTCTCCTCTCATTCTCTTCTTAACCCTCCAAAATCTCGTTTCCAAAACTCATCGTTCCACTGAAATTCCTCTTTTCAAAGTTGCCAATCATCTCCTAATTGCCAGATCCAATGGCCTTTTATCAAACCTAATGTTTTTAACCTCTCTGCAGCCTTCAACAGTATTACCCCTCTTACTCAGAATTCTCTGGTGGCTGCCTATCACCTCCAAGATCAAATATAAAATCCTCTGTTTTGTATTCAAAGCCCTTCACAGTCTACTGACTAGTCTAGCCCTTCCCCTTACCTTTTCCCTTATCTCCTCATCCATGACTCGCTTGGCTTCCATCAAGTGCCAACTAAAATCCCACCTTCTAAAGGAGGCCTTTCTCAACCCCTCCTAAGTCTAGTTCTTTCCCTCTGTTAATCATTTCCTATGTATCCTATATATAGCTTGCTTGTACATATTTGTTCGCTTGTACCTATTGTACATATGTAGATATTTGTATATACATTGTTTTTCCCTATTAGATGGTGAGCTCCTTGAGGCCAGGGAAAAGTCTTTTACTTCTTTTTGTATCCCCAGTGCTTAGCATAGCACCTGGCACATGGATGCTTAATAAATGCTTAGTGACTGACTGACTTCCTGTTAGAGAGGTGACAGACTTAAAATGCAGACATTTTTCATCTTTATCAGTGTAGAAATTTATTTTATTTGACTACATATTCACTATAAACATTTTATTTTCTTCTTATAATTGGTAATTTTGGGGAGGGGCTAGGAGAAAAATAAATGCTTGTTACTCAGAAAAACCTCAAGATAGAACAAAACTTATAAAGGAGTTTCCTCTGGCAAGGAGAAGAGCCACCTCATTATAAGGTAAAAGAAGAGAAAGTAAGAGCTATCAAAGGGCTTTTGAGATAGAGAGAATAAGGGGAAGTGAGTCTCATTTCCAATGGCCTCAATTTTCTCAGTGAAGAAAGAGTCAAAGCAGATTCTCAGCTGAGAAAAAGGGAGGAGTGAATAATGTAGGGCTTTCGGGAGGAAAGAGGTGATTTGAAATAACTTCTCTACAGATAGGAAAGCAATTAAGGAACAATAAAATATTGCCTTGCTGCAGTGAGGGCCCAGTTAGGTTGCATAACATGAATTTCTAATGTACCTGGTCAGCCTGGTTTTGGGATTTCCTTTTAATTCAGCAGTTTTCAAGTAGGAGCAGAGTAGGCAGATAATGGGATTAATTCATGACTGATTTTTTGGGGCATTATTCTCCTCATTGGCTTTTTGGACCTCTTTTGCCATTTGGGTTAGGCTATTTTTTAAGGTGTTATTTTCTTCAGTATTTTTTTGGGTCTCCTTTAGCAAGCTGTTGACTTGTTTTTCATGATTTTCTTGCATCACTCTCAGTTTTTCCTCTACTTCTCTTCCTTGCTTCTCAAAATCCTTTTTGAGCTCTTCCAAGGCCTGGGACTGATTCATATTTTTCTTGAAGGCTTTGGACATAGGAGCTTTGGCTTTGTTGTCTTCTTCTGGTTGTATGTTTTGACCTTCTTTGTCACCAAAGTAAGATAACATAGTTTGACTTTTTGTGCGGCTTACTGATGATCCCGGCCAATTACTTTAATTTTAAACTCTTTGTTAAGGTAAAAGTCTGCTTCTAATGTGGAGAATGTACTGTCCCAAGCTTCGGGGGTTTGTACAGCTGTTTTCAGAAATACTTCTAGGGATCTGAAAATTTTCAGTTCTTCCAAGGTGCTATGATAAAGGGCAAGGTGTTTTCTCTCCACAGCTACAACAAGCTCCACCACATCAGCATTCCTCCTCGCCCCAGGACCACTCCTCAGAACTGTGACCTAGATCCAGGCACTGGTAAAGCAAGAGATTTCTGCCTCAACACTGGCAAAGAGATCCCTGCAGTCCCCCTCTGATCAGCCACTTGATTCCCCCTCAGTCTGTGGGCCAGAAGCTCAGGAAACAGCTGTGGCCCTGGGCTGCACTGGAGACTTGCGGCTGAGACTTAACTCCTCTCTCACTGCAGTCACAGACTTTTCCCACTGACTTTCTAAGTTGTCTTTGGCGTTCCTGGGTTAAGAAGTCTGGAAACCACCACAGCTGCCTGTCATTCAGTCCTCTGAGGCCTGCTCCAGGGCCTCTGCAGCCTGCATGCCTATACCACACTGTGCTCCTCTCCCCGCCCGCTGCTATATTCCTTTCAGATCAATCATCCAGGCTGTCTTTGGCTGGAAATTTGTTTCACTCTGTCTTTTTGTGGATTCTGCTGCTTTAGAATTTGTTTAGAGCCATTTTTTATAGGTATTTGGAGGGGTTTGGGGGGAGAGCTCAAGCAAGTTACTGCTTTCCCTCTGCCATCTTGGCTCCGCCCCCACCATGGCTGAATTTTTGCAAGAGAAGAGTTATATAGGAAATATATAAGAATATATAGGAAAGGAGGTCAAAGTATTCAAGAACAAAGGACAATGTAGAATTGCAATGCCAAATGATTGGATTAAAGCTGGAGAGGGAGGAGAATGAAAACAGAATAGGGGTAATGGTCTGAGAAAGTACTAAAGGGTAAAGGAAATTTAAGTCTACTTGAATGAAAAGAACAGTGTGAAGAAGAGATTGAGAGTATGGGAGGTTGAATGATAGGAGGGGGAATGCCAGAGTTTATGATTAGGAAAATGGAACACTTTGGACAATGACAAGATCTAGCGTGGACCATCTCTATGTGTGGTTGAGGTGGAGTGAAGAAGTAGGTCATGGAATTTAAGGAGACTGAAGATCATGGAGATGAGAGATAATGAAGAGTTGAGGATAGCACTTAGTTGTGAATCTCATTGTTTCTGTTTTGGCTAGAAACCCTGAGGGTCTTTTCCTCCCAGATTTTTTTTAAAGGGGCCATTATTTTCCTCATTTTTTGTTAAGTCTTAATCACTGAATGGGCTCTGCCTCAGTCAAACTCAGACCTTAGCTTAAAAAGGCCAAAGTCCCCACTGCATCCAGAGCCATCTCCAGTTGCCCTGGTTTATATCTGGCCACTGGACCCATATGGCTCTGGAGGAGAAAATGAGGCTGATGACTTTGCACAGACCTCCCTCACTTAAAGTCAATTCACTTGCATGTCATGACATCATCTCCCTGATGTCATGGTTCTCTTCGAGAACAAAAGACAAACAACAACAGTGCCCAGAACTCCATGGTACACCTACTGGTTAGAGGACGTGACCTACATGAGGATCTAGCAAAGGACAATGAGAAGAAATGGTTTGATAGGTAGGAGGAGAACTAGGAGCGGGAACATCTAAGTGGATATTAGTTTCTTAGTATATGGGTAGAAGTTGGAGAGTAGAGGAAGATGGTTCCTTAAGAAAGGAACAAGAATGATCTGGGGTCGAGGGTAGTAGGTATAATATAGCAACCAAAATATACCCATAAATGTAAAACTGCAAAGGACCCTTAGTCTAGGGGTTCTTAACCTTCTTGGTGTCATGGATCCCTTTGGCAGTCTGCTGTGTTGGTCACATGGCCATTTCCCTGCTGGTTTCTTTCTAGGTATGCTCACAAAGATCATCTTGTTGGAGTGGAGAAAACCTTGGTAATTAGTAAATAGAGCATTCCTGGTGAAAGGAAGAAAGGAATAATTGGAAAAAGATAGAAACATCCATATTTCAAGAGTGTGGGTCACTCAGGAGGATGGGGCTTACTTTCCTATTGCCATTACATAGCTAACCCTCATACAAATATCCTAGCTATGCTATGAAGGTAAAGGACAAACTTGTTATACAAACAAATTATCTTGATAGCTGGGAATATAAATTGAAAGCTGAAAAAATAGTAATGATAAATGGTGTCTGTAATAGAAGTCAAGGCAAAACATACCACAGCAAAGTCTGAGAGATAAGGTTGTAGAATGATCATAGTCAGACAGTTTTGTGGTAATTAACAAGGTGTTTAGCTTATCAAAAGGTTTTCTAAAATGGTCACACTCATTTGATGGCAGGTCTGTGTGCATGGCTGGTCACACCTCTCAGCTGCCCATAAATTTTCTTTAGCTGAACATCTGTCATCTGTCACATCATTCTGCATGATAGTGGATAACTAAGCATTGACAGATATGTTAATTACTTCAGATGTTAATAATTAGTAATAAGTGTTCTGAAAGATGGAAGAGGACCATAAGATTTTATGATGGAATTTTAAGTTGAAAGAAATATTTTTTAAAAATGTTAACATTTATTTTTTAGAAATTTTTGAGTTCTAAATTCTCTCTCCCTTCTTTCCCTCCCTCTTTGAGAAAGCAAGCAATTTGATATAGATTATACATATGAAATCATGCAAAAAATGTTTTCATTTCAGACATGTTGCAAAAGAAAACACAAATCAAAAAACCAAGAAAAATAAAGTAGAAAAAAGTATGATTTGATCTGTGTTCAGACTCCATCAGTTCTTTTTCTGGAAGTAGATAAAATTTTTCATCATAAGTTCTTTGGAAATAGTCTTGGCTCATTGTATTGATGAGAGTAGCTAAGTCTTTAACAGTTGATGAATGTATAACATTGCTGTTAATGTGTAAATGTTCACTTCACTTTGCATCAGTTCATATGAGTCTTCCCAGATTTTTTTGAAACTATCCATTATCATTTCTTATAGCACAATAGTATTCCACTACAATCATGTCAGCCATTCCCCTCAATTGATGGGCATCCCCTCAATTTCTAATTCTTTGCCATCACAAAATGAGCTGCTATAAATATTTTTGTACCTGTAGGGCCTTTTCCATTTTCTTTGATCTCTTTGGGACACAGATCTAGTAGTAGTGTTGCTGAATCAGAAGGTACACAGAAGTTTATAGCCCTTTGGGCATAATTCCAAATATTTCTCCAGAATGGTTGAATCAGTTCACAACTCCATCAATAGAATATTAGTGTCCCAATTTTTCCATATCCCCTCAAACATTTGTCATTTTTCCTTTTTTGTCATATTAGCCAATCTGATAGGTGTGAGGCGGTACCTCAGAGTTATTTCAATTTGTGTTTTTCTAATCAATAGAGATTTAGAGCAGTTTTTTTATATGATTATAGATGCTTTTGATTTCTTCTTCTGGAAGCTCCTATTTTTCCATTTGGCTAATTCTACTTTTTAAGTAGTTCTATTCTTCAGTGAATTTTTGTACCTCTTTTTTCCATTTGGCCAATTTTGCTTTTTAAGGAGTTCTCTTTGGTGAATATTTGTGCCTCTTTTACCATTTGTTCAATTCTGTTTTTTAATGTGTTATTTTCTTTAGTATTTTTTTTGTGTTGATTCTCTTTTTGTATTTTTTTGTATCACTTTCATTTCTTTTCTCAACTTTTCCTCTACCTCTCTTATTTGATTTTTAAAATCTATTTTGAGGTCTTTTAGGAATTCTTGTTGGACTTATGTCCAATTCTCTCTCTCTCTCTCTCTCTCTCTCTCTCTCTCGCTCTTTTCTTTGAGGCTTTCCTTGTAGTTGTTTTGACATTGTTGTCTTCTTCTGAGTTTGTGTCTTGCTCTTCCCTCTCACTATTGTAACTTTTTGCAGTCAAGTTCTTTTTCTATTATTTGCTCATTTTCCCACTCTATTTCTTGATTTTTAACTCTATGTTAAAGTTGGGCTCCACTCCTGAAGTGAGGAGAGCACCATCTCAAGCTTCAGGTTTTTCATGCTGCTGTTTTCAGAGCTAGTCTTGGGGGAATCTATATTTCAGTGCTTCCAAGGGGCTATGATCTAAGGAGAGGTATGATAACTGGTCTTCTGGCATGTGTGCTGCTATTTACTTGTTCTCCCATAGATACAAACACTAGAGCTCCTTTCTGCCTTGGAACTGAGACCTGGGCCCCTGCTCCCTTGTGAGTGATCACAAGCACTCTTCTCTACTCTGAAACTGTGCCCAAGGCCCCAGCTCCCCTGTGGCCACATGTGCTAGTGCATTTGTACTCCTCCCCCCTTGGCCCTGGAACTGTAACCCATATAACCACAAGTGACCTGTATGTGGGCAATGTAACAGGGTCTTGTATCCAGTGCCAGCACAGGGTCCCCTGTAATCTCTTTTTGACCCATTGTCTAACCCTCTTTCTGTCTGGGAGCTGCTGATGCCACTGTTGCAGCCCCCTTCAAGGCCTGCTGCTGGCATTGCTGAGGAGTGGCCTGTACTGTACTTCAGGCTGACTATGACCCCTTTGTGACAAACCTTTTGTACCAACCTCCTGCATTATCTTGAGCTGGAAAATTGTTTCACCCTAACCTTTTGTTTGCTTTGCTGCTCCAGAATTCAATTTGAGGGGTCATTTTAAAGTTGTTTGGAGGGGAATTTGGGAGAGTTCAGATGAGTTCCTGCCTCTACTCTATCATCTTGGCTTCCCCCCTCAGTTAAAAGACACCTTAAGTTCCTTGGTAGGAACTTTATATTTGTATCTCCATACCTTGAACAATACTTGTCACATACTAGGTGCTTAATAAATAATTGCTTACAGATAGTTTAACTCCTTCCACTCCTTCCAGACAACTAATAGTTCTATTTCCACTACATTGAAATTCCTTAACCAAATGCTCTTCTAACAGAAAGGTCTTAATTCTAATGAATGAGAAAATTGAGGACAAGGAAGATAGTATGTGTATATCTGTATGTGTGGTAGGGGGGATGAAATTCTGGTTAGAATCAAACTATTCTGCAAAAAGAAACAGTGAATATTTCTTTTCTTATATTTTCCATATATATGTAAGTATATATTCATAAATGCTAGAGACAGTTTGGGAAATGAAAGCCTATTTTCTCTATACAAGTGAATACTGTGTGATTGGTTATCTTATTTTCCAAGCTGGGCAAATAGACTCTGTCCCCTGGAGAATGCAGTGGAAGGCTGTTTGAACTGAGATACATGAGCTAGCATAAAGACTGCTTCAATTGTAAATCGCCCCTGCAATTTGGCTATCTATTGCTGGAGGTCTGGAGGGAGAAAAAATGGGGAAGGAGAAAAGAGACACGGAGAGTTGTAGTGGGAGTTTTTCTAATCTACCTAGATTAAGTTTTTTTTTTCCTTCTTCTGTTGTTGAAAGTAACTAAACCAATCAAATCCTTTGTTTCATTACTTGAAAGTTCCTAACTAGTTTGTAATTTAGGGGATTGGCTGAGCAATTTTTCATTGTTTTATGTGACTTTCAGAATGGGAAAAAATGCCTATGAAAGTGACTATTAAAAAGGAAGGCCCCTTAAATCTGATGAATGGTCCATAATACTTGAATGCTTCTCCAAGTAATTGTTGTTGGTGTTGTTTTAAAAAAGCCCAAACACATCCAATCTTACCTGCCCAAATGAAATTCAGCATGTTTCTATTGGATCCCTATAAAAATCTGTTTTTATCTGCTGTCCTTGCCCTTTCCTAAAGAAATCCAATTTAGCAAGTAGAAAATACATCCAATTCGAGTCGATAAATACATACCATGATGGGGCTGCAATGATCCTGTCCTCACAGGATGGCTCTGATTTGCTGAGCTGAGGTCTGCAGGGACAGAGATAATAACAGGCCCTATGTTACGCAGCCAAGTGTGCAGGTTTTTGGTGGGTTCCACCAGCATTTCGCATATAGAGTCTATCTGTGCCCTTGTATGCCAGACAACACATACTTAGGGGTGACAAATGTTTCCTTTGCATTCTTCCCCTTATGCACTCATTTATGACTCCTCAAGGAAGACAATCAATTAATATTTCTAGGAGCTGTCTGTCCAGTTTTGTGGTAGGTAGAAGTCAAGAGTTTGTTCTATCCAATTTGACAAATTCATGAGGCATTTATCAAGTGCCTGAAACAGTGGAATGGAAGTACCTTATAAGACTTGGTTTCAGACTGACCAAGGTCTCCTACTTATTGGCTATGTGACAAGTAATTGCATCTCTCCAGGCTTTAATTTCTTCAATTATCAAATGAAATAATATCTAAGGTACCTTCCAATCATATGATCCAACTATGCACAAGGTCCTGTGCTCTATGTTGGAGATATGAAGCTGATTAAGGCATAGATTCAAGCCTCAAGGAGCTTACAATCTAATCTTACAATCATGTGATAGGTAAAACTGACCTTCAAAGAGCCTCGTAGGATCAGAAAATAATAGAATCCAGGCTGGAAATCTTCTAGGCTGACATTCTGATTTTACAAATGAAGGAAATGAGGCCCAAGGACAGTCACAGAATTTTAGATTTGAAAGGTACCACAGAGGTCATCTGGTCTCAATTTTATCCATTAATTGCTCTCCAACATTCCTGGGAGGCAGAACCAAGATGGTGGATGAGCTGTCCCCCAAACTCCTTCAAATACCTGTAAAAAATGACTCTAAACAAATTCTAGAGCAGCAGAACCCATAAAAAAGACAGAGTGAGACAAATTTCCAGCCCAAGACAACCTGGATGGTTGATTGGAAAGGCCTGTTGCACCAGGGTGGGAGAAGAGCATACTTCAGCATGGGCCATACAAACAAAGACCAGGCCTCAGGGGACTGAATCAAGGGGAGCTGTGGCAGTTTCCAGACTTCTCAACCCACAAATGCCAAAGTCTGTGACTGTGGTGAGAGAAGAGTTCAGCCTGGCAGCAGTCCCAGCTCAGCCCTGGGGTGGCAACTGCTTCTAGAGCTCTCAGCCCACAGACTGAGGGGGGATCCAGTGGCTGATCAGAGGGGGATTACAGGGATCTCTTTGTTGGTGCTGAGGCAGGATTCTCTTGCTTTGCCCATGCTTGGATCTGAGTTGCAATTCTGGGTGGAGGTCCTGGGGCAAGGAGGAGCGCTGGTGTGGTGAAGCTTGTGGCGGTGGTGGAGAGAGAATCCTCCTCACAGTTCCAAGCCAGAAAAGAGTGCTTGTGGTCACTCATAGACCAGAGCACAGGCCAGGAAAGGAGTAAACACTTTGCTTTTGATCATACCACCTTGGAAGAATAGAAAATTTAGAGATCCCTAGAAATACCTCTGAAAATAGCTACACAAAACTCCTGAAGCTTGGGACAGTACATTCTCCACACTGCAAGTAGGCCCCTACCTTAATAAAGACTATAAAACTCAAGTAATTGACTGGGAATGTGAACAAGCAATGAAAAAAATCTTGGGCCATAAAATCTTAGTTTGGTGACAAAGAAGATTAAAACATACACTTAGAAGAAGACAACAAAGTCAAAGCTCCTACATCCAAAGCCTCCAAGAAAAATATGAATTGGTCCCAGGCCATGGAAGAGTTCAGAAAGGATTTTGAGAAGCAAGAGAAGTAGAGGAAAAACTGGAAAAAGAAATGAGAGTGATGCAAGAAAATCATGAAAAACAAGTCAACAGCTTGCTAAAGGAGACCCCAAAAAATACTGATGAAAAAACAAAAACATCCCAGACAAATGGTCACCCATTCCTTGTTTGAAGACCTTAGATAAAAGGAAGACCATTACCTCCTGAAGTATCTAATTCCACTTTGGACAATTTTAATTGCCAGTATCCCCCCCCCTTTAACATTGAATCTAAATCTTTCTCTTTGCAACTTCTTTTTGCTGTTCCTACTTCTGTCCTTTGGCGCTGAGCAGGACACATCTAATTCCCCTTTCTACATAAGAAGCCTCCAAGTTTTTGAGGATACCGATCATGTTCTCCCTTAGTCTTCTCTTCTTCAGAATAAAAATTCCAAGTTCCTTCAGCTAATTCTTATGGGCCACACTTATTGGTTACCCCACCACTTGGGTCATCACTCTTTGGATATATTCCAGCTTACTTTGTAATTTCCAATCAATTATTGGGCACTGCATTTTTATTGCCTAGAACTGAATAGAATTTTCCAAATGTGATCTAACCAGGACAGAATACTACAGGAGCATCACCTCCCTTGCTTACTTCATTTAATATGGCCTAATGTGGTATAGAGGCTTTGGTGGAGCACTGAGGAGGGCTGCTATACCACATTACTGACTCATAGTGACCTTGCAGTCTACTATTACCTCCAGGTCTTAGCTATACCTCATCGACTCTGTGCTTGTATAAGCAATATTTTTAACCCAAATGTAGGACTTGGTAGAGTAGGGACACTACTGTCTTTTGAGTCAGAGGGTCTGTGTTTTCACCCTGCCTCTGCTACTAGTAAGTGGCTTCTGGATGACCTTGCAAAAATCATTTACCTTCTCTGGGTCACAGTTTTCTTAACTGTGAAATAAGGGAGTGGGACTAAATGACTTTGAAGGTCTTTTTAATCTTGAAATCTATGATTCCATGGTTTTGTGATTTTACATTTGTCCCCTTCTTATTTAAAATGTTTTTAATTCTGACTTTATCATCCAATATGCTAATTATCTATCTGAACTTTCTGTAAGTTTGACAAGGATAACCTCTTTGCCTTCATTTAAGTCATTGATGAAAATGTTAAGCCACACAGGAAAAAAAAAATGAGATCTTTGGAGCACTCCACTAGTGGTCTTCCTCTCCATCAACATTGGCTCCATTAGTGACAACTATTATTTTTTAAAATAAATTTGTTATTTATTCATTTTTCACATTCTTTTCTTTTTAAAATTTTAGTTCCAAATTCTCTCCCTTGCTCCCAATCCACTGAGAAGGCAAACAAAATAATATCAATTGGTGGCACAATGGATAGATCACTGAGGTGGGAATAAGGAAGACTCATCTTCCTAATTTCAAATCTGGCTTCGGACACTTACTAGCTATGTGACACTGGGCAAGTTACTTAACCCTGCTTGCCTCAGTTTTCTCATCTGTAAATGAGCTGGAGAAGGAAATGGCAAACCACTCTAGTATCTTTGCCAAGAAAACACCAAAAGGGGTCACAAAGAGTCAGACATGACTAAAATGACTGAACAACAGCAAAACACATTTTTTTGTAGCACAATAGTATCCAATCATAATCATGTGTCGCAACTTGTTCAACCACTTTCCAGTTGATGAGCATCCTCTCAATATATATTTCTTTGCCATCATGAAAAGAGCTGCTGTAAATATTTTTGTACATATAAGTCCTTTTCCTTTTCCTTTGATCTCTTTAGGGTACAGACATAGTAATGGCCAACAATAGGTCCTCACCTAAGCCTCATTTGGTTATTATTTGGGCTCTGTTGGTTCAGAGTGAGTGTAAATAGCAATTGTTTCTCTTTTGGCCAGAAACCCTGAGGGTCTTCCCTCAGAGGGATAAGGCAATGTTTGAACCTAACTCTCATCAGAATTGATTCAAAGAGGGAAGAGTTTATATACACACACTCAGTTTTTGGTATAGAAATCTATCTTATTCAATAGGAAATAGGAGGAGAAAGGGTTAAGAGATATGGGGGAAGGGATGGAAAAAGGGAGGATGGATTAAGGGAGACAGCAGTCAGAAGCAAAATAGACTTTTGAGGAGGGATAGGACAAAAAGAGAGAGAAATATAAACAGAAGAAAATAGGGTGGAGGAAAATATACAGTTAGTGATCATAACTGTGAATGTGAATGGGAAGAATTCACCCATAAAATAGAAGTGAGTAGCAGAATGGATTAGAAACCAGAACCCTACAATATACTTACAAAAGACACACTTAAAAGTGAAAGACACACACTGAGTTAAAATAAAGGACTGGAGCAAAAATACTATGCTTCAGCTAAAATGAAAAACACAGGGGTAACCATTATGATCTTGGACAAAGCAATAACAAAAATAGACCTAATGGATAATAAAGGTAACTACATTTTACTAAAAGATACCATAGATAATGAAGCAATATCAAAAAAAAAAATTACAGCAAGCTCTCCTGAGAAAGGCCTGATTTCTCAAATACATAGGGAACTGAGTCAAATTTATAAAAAATGATATCCATTAATCAGTTGATGAATGATCAAAAGATATGAACAGTTTTCAGAAGAAGAAATCAAAGCTGTCTGTAGTCATATGAAAATGCTCTAACTCACTATTGATTAAAAACATGCAATTTTAAACAATGCTGAGGTACCGCCCCATAACTCTCAGAAATGACAAATGCTGGAGGCAAGTGAATTGGAGGAAAGTGAGTCATGGCTGGTGAATTGATGCTATGCACCCATAAATTGAACACCCCCAATACAGAAATCAAGGGTCATTTGAAATGATGAAGAATCCTAGAATTCAGAACTGAACAGAAACCTTAAGCTTATTTCATCCAACCACTTTAATTTACCCATAAAGAAATTGAGACCCAAAGAAAAGAAATGAATTTCTTAAGATCACACAGAGCTCAGATTCACTCTGAAGCCTGACCTAGGGCTATTTCTACTTCTCCAAAATGCCACAACTTAGTTGAATTGATAAATAATTTGTATAATTATGAAATGGGGGCAAGCATGGCCATTTCTTTGGGTACTCACCAGGAAAGATCATGATTGGAAATGGGAAATGGGGCTACAATCACACTTTAATAAGGCACAGAGACAAATAATGAAAAGGGTACAGATGCAGATGGTGGTGTAGGAATGGGGGATGGGGTAGTGAAAGCAGGCAATGTTGAGGAAAAGGATTGGAAGGAGGAGAGGCAGAGAATATTACTCATGTGACCATGGATTAAAGTTGGAACACTAGGCTACATGGACCCTTAGGAGATGAAAGAGTGGTTCAAAGAGGCAGGAATTTCTCATTTTTATAGGATTTTTTTGGGGAGATGGGAAACAGACCAACTCCTATCTATGTCACCATACATGTATTAATATATCCAAATCATCTCAAAGTTATCAGCTTCTTTTTGATGTTCTGCTGGTCTGGAACTGTGGAGATCTGGAATTTACTTATCATAGAACCAGAACCCTAACATCAGAACCTAGATGGCTTCTGCTGATTCATGACATATTACCAGGATGTGAATTTTGGTTAATATATGATACAATTTGTAAATTATGCTCTTTTGATCTTTGGGACAATTTGTACAGGACTTCTAGCTTCCTTTTTCAACCTTATTTCCTGCTAGTGCCCCTTTATACTGGCTCCTTATAAATTTACTTACTGTACTGACCAGAAGGGGTGGGTGGGTCAAAGAGACCAGAACAAGAAACAATTTTAACACACCAGTCTGCCTGGAATGACCTATTTTGGGACTGAATAAGAAGACTATGCTGACATAACCTTTTGGGTTGACAGGAAAGTCTTATATAGAGATATCCACAGGTACTATTTCAGATTGGGCCATAGACACAAAATCTGTATTTGTGCAACAACAGAACAACCATTTCAAGAATGAAAAATCCAATCTGATTGCTTATTCCATTTCATGTAGATTTTTAAAAAACCCACAGTTGTTGAAAAGAAATAAACTTTTAAGGAAATTCTACTCAATACAGTGGTATCTTATATATCTTTCTTATTTTTTATATGTCTTTCCAGTGTGCCCCTTTGTTCTATCTTTGCTCTTGAAATTACTTAGCATATATTTGGCAATTATCTGCATACATGTTGCTTCTCTTCCAATAGATTTGATTCCTGAAGACAGCAATTATTATTTTTTCTTTGTATCCCTGGTGCTTAACATAGTGTTTTGTATACAGCAAGTGCTTAATGAATTCATGATGATTTGCACAGAATTTGAATCCCTACTCTGTCTCTCACTATTTGTGTGACCTTGGGTAAGTCATTTCAATTCTTTGGTCTTCAGCTTTATTCTTGGTATAACAGGGGGTGAGAGAGAGGGCAGGTAGACTAGATGACCTCCAAATCCCTTTCTACCTCAAGTATACATTTAATAAATTCTTGTTAGTTGATCAACTGAGCTTTTGTTACTAGGATATTAATGAAACCATCATATTAGGTGAACACTGTGTATAGAGCCCTACTCTAGGTTTAGCTGAGGGTGATATAAGTTTAGGTAAGACAACTCTTGACCTTTAAAGTTCATGTATGGGGACAGCAAAGGGACATGACACATACACAGATAATTGGATTGCACAATATTGCATGATTAGTACAGTGGAGGTGTTAAGAAGGTGGCTTGGTGAGGTCTGAGGGATAAGTTCATTGATGATTGGGGATGGGCCTCCTGAAGAAGTTAGCATTTGAGGTGTGTTTTGAAGAATTCAAAGAATATCATCTGGTGATAATAATATAATATTATCATATCATCATTATCATATAATAATATATTATTATAATTATTATAATATTATCATATTATCATTATATTATAATATAATATAATCTGGTGATTATAATATGAATAATAACTCAATCTATTCTAATAGATTATCTTTATTAGGGCAATGCTGATCAGTCCACTCATCCATCCCACTCCAGGCTCCATTTAAGACTCCCTCTACCATGCCCCCAAAGCCTTTTCATCCTGGAAGCTCACTTGAGCCTTGAACATAGGAAGCATTCAAATAAAGGCTAGAGTGGAACAGAGAAAGAAAGTATGGTAGGTGGAGAAAAAAACTGCCATGAGATGATTATAATAGATGAGGCAGATGATAATGAGGACCGTTATAGTGGGAATAGCGAGGAAGGGCCAGATGTGAGAGATGTGGAGGTGGAATCAAAGGGACTTGGTAATTGACTGAATATGAAAGGTTAAGGAGAGGGAAGAATAAAAAGTAATACCAAGTTTATAAGCATATCTCAGTGTGTCATGAAGGAGATCCCAGATGCTTCAAGGTTATAATAACACTTGAATCCTAATTGATCTGAAGTTGACTTCATCTCCAGGGACAGCAACACAGAAGTCTGGGGTGACTATGTAGGGAATTCTTAACTAAGATTTGTCTGAGGGAAAAAAAAATCTGTGTCAAATCCTAAATCAATACCCATTTAATAAATATTTGTTAATTGATCTTTTGATGCTAAGATATTAAACTATCATGTATTTACAAAATTATTTATATATTATATTTAAGTAATTTACATTTACTTTATATATATGTGTATATATATGTATATATATGTGTGTGTATATATATATATATATATACACACACACACTTCATTTCTAGAGCACTTTGAAGTGTTTTCCCCTGTTACAAAGGAATGCTCATACTTTCACCCTAATTTTATGATGGGGAAGCTAAAACTTATTTAGATTTCTGATATTGAAAATAATGATTGGGCTCACCCTTCTAAGACAAGTATTTTGCCCATGTGGTGTTAAGAAGTTATCTGTACTTCAAGGGCTGGCTGCTGGAGAACCAGATTGCACAGCCCTGGTGCTGAGAAGGATACCACTCAAGCGGCACCATAAAGTAAGCGTTCTTGCATCTGGACTGGTATTATCTCCCTCTGACGAAACTTAGCTAAGAATCGCCACATTTTCATCTTAGACTCTTATATTTCTGTCTCTAGAGATGCAGTCCACTTCAGATCAGCCAGTAATCCCACAGGTCTGGAGGGTCACTGGTTCCTTGGATCAGAGATCCAGATCTAGAACGTATCTCAGAGGCCATTGAGTCTAACACCAACACCCATTTTACAAATCAGAAAACTGAGGCCTATGGATGTTAAATGACTCTTCCAAGTTCTGAGGCAATTAGATGTTTCAGTGGATAGAGCACTGGGACTAGAGTTAAAAATGCTTGAGTTCAGTTCTGTCCATTGACACTTAGTAGCTGTGTGACCTTGGGCAGGGCACTTAACCTCTGTTTACCTCAGTTTCCTCAGTTGTGAAATGAGGATCATCTACCTCATAAGGTTGTTGTGAGAATCAAATGAGGTATGATTTGTCAAAAGCACTTAGCTCAGTGCCTGGCACATAGTACGTGCTATATAAATGCTTATTCCCTTCTCTTCCCAATTTTCACATCAGAAGCAGAAATACAACCCCAGGCTTCTGAATCCAGAATTGCTGCTCTTACCCCTCTACTGTATTGCCTTAAGGTTTAACAGCTTCATTTGCGCCATTAGGGAGCTAAGGCTGAGGCAAGACCCAGTTGTTTCAATCTGTTCTCATAGATTATCTTTATTAGGGCAATGCTGGTCAATCCACTGATCCATCCCACTCCAGGCTCCATTTAAGACTTCCTCTACCATGGCCCTAAAGCCTCTTCATCCTGGAAGCTCACTTGAGCCCTGAAATTTGCACATTGGAAATGCCCTCTGATTTGGTGTTCTCTTCCAGAACCTGCACTTAAGGAAGGTTCCAGGTGAGTCATGTCTTCATTCATCTCCTGGCTGCAGCCCAGACTTTTCTACTATGTCTCTGAGTCAGGTAACTTCAGCTCCTCTTTTTTCACTTTCCTTTTATGTGTTGTCTTCCTCTATAAGAAAGCAAGTTCCTTGAGGGTAGGGACTGTCTTTCTTTCTTTCTCCTTATACTTATATTCCCAATGCTTAACATAGTGCCTGGTATATAGTAAGTACTCAACAAATGCTTGTTGACTATTTACTGACTGACTAAACTTTTGAATTAGATGCTAACCAATCAACAACGAAGGCTGGTATTAAATGCATGGGTGGAAATCCCCCATTTCTTTCAAGTACACTACAACAGAATATATGGGATAAACACTAAGTATATCTCAGACCTATTTAGCTATCATATTCAATACAGATTGAGACAGAAGTCAAGTGACTTGCCCATGGTCATACAGCTAGTAAGCATTAGAGCCAGGATTTAAACCCAGATCTCCTAAACTCTTCAACTCAGGTCCAGGGCCTTTTTTGGGGGGGTGGGGGTGGGGTGGTAGTGGTGGTGATAGCATCATATTGTCTACAGCTATACTAAGAGAGGACAAGCTCTAAAAGATCTCACCATGCCAGAAAAGTTCTAATTAAATGCCTAAGGATTGATTTTACGTCTATTGTCTGAGGACTAGGTTAGTACAGTTTTATTTAGATACTAAAAATAATGAACAGGGTCACTCTTCTAATAAGACAAGCACCCTCTCCATGTGGTGTTAAGATGTTATTAGTACAGCAAGGAGATTACAGTAATATATTATAAAGATCATATACTATGACCAGCTGGGATTTATGCCAGGAGTGCAGGGCTGGTTCAATATTAGGAAAACTATCACCATAATTGACCATATCAATAACAAAACCCATAGAAATCATGTGATTATCTCAATAGATGCAGAAAAAGCCTTTGACATAATATAATACCCTTTCTTATTAAAAACACTAGAGAGTATAGGAATAAATGGAGCTTTCTTTAAAAAGACAAGTAATATTTATCTAAAACTATCCACAAGCATTATCTGTAATGGGAATAAACCAGAAGCCTTCCCAATACTATCAGGGCTGAAGCAAGGATACCCATTTTCACCTCTATTATTCCATATGTACCAGAAATGTTAGCTATAGCAATGAGAGAAGAAAAAGAAATTGAAGGAATTAGAATAGGCAATGAGGAAACAAAACTATCACTCTTTGCAGATGATATAATATTATTCTTTGAGAATCCTAGAAAATCAACTAAAAAACTACTTGAAATAATTAAGAGCTTTAGCAAAATTGTAGGATACAAAATAAAACCACATAAATTATCAGCATTTCTATGTATTACCAACAAAGTCCACCAGCAAAAGATAGAAAGAGAAATTCCATTTAAAATAACTGTAGACAATATAAAATCCTTGGGAGTCTACCTGTGAAGACAAACCCAAAAAATATATGAACACAATTACAAAACACTTTTCACACAAATAAATTCAGATCTAAACAACTGGAAAAATATTAATTGCTCATGGATAGGCTGAACCAATATAATAAAATGACAGTTCTACCTAAATTAAACTATTTATTCAGTGCCATACCAATCAAACTGCCAAAATTATTTTATAGAGCTATAAAAATAATAACAAAATTCATCTGGAAGAATAAAAAATAAGAGTCAAGGATATCAAAGCAATCCATGAAAATAAATGTGAAAAAAGTGGTTTAGTTGTCCCAGATCTCAGACTGTATTATAAAATGGTAATTATCAAACAATTTGGTACTGGCTAAGAAATAAAGTGGCAGATCATAAATTAGATACATATTACATTATAGTAAATTATTTTAGTAATCTAGTATATGATAAACACAAAGATTCAAGCTTTTGGAATAAAAACTCTTTATTTAACAAAAACTGCTGGAAAAACTGGGAAAAAACTATGGCAGAAATTAGGTATAGACTGATATCTCACACTGTATAACAAGATAAGGTCAAAATAGGTACATGATTTACACATAAAAGGTGATACCACAAGCAAATTGGGAGAGCATGGAATAGTTTATTTGTCAGACCTATGGGTGAGGGAAAATTTTAGGAAAAATATAAAATGGATAATTTTGATTACATAAAATTAACAAGTTTTTTCTCCCCACAAAAATGCCAATGTAACCAAAATTAAAAGGAAAGTAGAAAACTGAGGAAAAACTGCAATAAGTATCTCTGGCAAGGCCACATTTCAAATACATAGAAAAATGAGTAAAAATACAAGTCATTCCCCAAATGATAAATTGTCAAAGGATATGAACAGGCAGTTTTCAGAAAAAGAAATCAAAGTTATCTACAGTTACACGAAGAAAATGTTCTAAATCACTATTGATTAGAGAAAAGCAAATTAAAACTACTCTAAGGTGGTACCTCTAAGGTGGTACCAATCAGATTGGCTAATATGACAACAAAGGAAAATGATAAATGTTGGAAGGGATGAGGGAAAACTGGGACACTAATGCACTGTTGGTGGAGTTGTGAATTGATCCAACTGTTCTGGAGAGCAATTTGGAACTATGACCAAAGGGCTATAAAACCTTACATACCCTTTGATCTGGCAATACCATTGTGAGGTCTATATTCCAAAGACATCAAAAAACAAAAACAGAGGAAGGGACCTATTTGTATGAAAATATTTATGGCAGTTCTTTTTATGGTGGCTAAGAATTGGAAATTGAAGGGATGCCTGTCAACTGAGGAATAGTTAAACAAGCCGAGGTATATGATTGTCATAGAATGCTATTGTACTATAAGAAATGATAATCAGAATGATTTCAGAAAAACCTGGAAAGACTTACATGCACTGATGCAAAGTGAGGTAAGCAGAACAAAGGGAATGCTGTACACAGTAACAGTAATATTGTCCAATGAAGAACTGTGAATGACTTAGCTCTTCTCAGCAATATAAGACAATAGCAAAAGACTAATGATGAAGCATACTATCTGCCTCCAGAGAAAGAACTGATATTTTTTGAATACATACTGAAGCATGCTATTTTTCACTTCTTTCTTTCTTCCATCTTCTTTTTAAATTTGAGTCTTTGTGTACAACATGACTAATATGGAAATATTTTACTTGATTACACATTTATAACCTATATTTGGCTGCTTATGGTCTCAGGGAAGGAGCAGGGCAAGGACAGAAGGAGGGTTAGAATTTGGAACTCAAAACAAATGTTAAAAATTGTTTTAATATGTAATTGAGGAAAATGAAATATATAAAAATAATAATAATAAAGTTATTAGTACTTCAGGCACTGACTACTGGAGAAGCAGATATGAACTCAGAGACTTTTCTGAGGGCTGGCCACCAGGGGAGGATCTAGCTATCTATGGATCTATCCTTTTGTCTATCTAGTCTTTAGAAGTTCATGAATACCATTTCCTATGATCTGGAGAGATGCAGATACATTCTGATGCTGGGAGAACTTTCACAGAATAAGTCACAGATCCTTTAAGGAGGATAGTAGATTTAAAGATACCAAAAATCATTAAGTTGATCTACCCAACATTTTCCTATGAGGGAATTAAGTCCAGAGAAGTGAAGGGACTTGTCAAAGGTCACACAGGTAGAGACAGAGGCAGTATTTGAACCATGTCTTCTGACTCCAGAGTGAGTGATCTTTCCATCTCATCATCCACTCAAACCCAGTGGTGTGAATGTACAAGCTGTGTAATGCCAGCACTCCAACGGGGATGAACAGCTTCCCAGAAGCTTAAATTCACATAGTTCCAGGCATAGAAACAGTAAATGTTATAGAAATTCCTTTGCTTTTCATTTCTGTTTCTGGGAACTTTTTCATTCCTTTTTTTTTTTTTTTGGTAGATTAGTCTCAGAACTACAGACGGCATCAGTAGGAATTGTGGTTTTACATGGTTCTCAAGACAAGGTCCCATTGATCCTCAACCAATCTGAGTTGAAGACCTCAGCATGAATTCCTTAATGGCTTTAGTCTCAAGAGAACAATAATATGTGTGTGTGTGTGTGTGTGTGTGTGTGTGTGTGTGTGTGTGTGTGTCTATGCTTTGCTCCTAAACAGAGAATGTCTGGGTACTTGTCTGTCCTTAAGGGTACAGAGAAAAGAGGAAGAGGTGAGGAGGTTGTACTCACTCTGCATCATGCAGGCCTGCAATAAAGGTCTTTCTTCCTGGCAGAATGGAATAAATCGTTTCAGATGCCCTGAACCATAAGATAATTATTCTCCTTGGTTGGCAGAAGCATTCTAAAGAGATAAGAGAAACAGACTGCCGCCCCCAGCACTGAGATGCTCTTTGGAAGCCAAGTGTGATGCAATTTAGGGAAGTTTAGAGATTGGATGTCCTTTCTGCAAGCAGAGAAGCAAGTAGGAGGATGTGCTGGGTTGATTATATATGTGGAAATTCCCATTCCTCTCTTCAAATATTACCTTTCAATGGCTAGAACTGTGAGGAAACCATGAGGATCATGCTTCATTTCAAGGATTGATGATTTTATCTGTGTGGGTGCTCCCTCCACTGAGATAGACTGTTGCTGCTACCTGCCTTAGGAGATGCTCTTTATCATTTACTGTGGTAAAATAAAATAAAATAAAATAAAGCATTGCCTTATTGATTCACTTGTTTGTTTATTCATTCAACAAGCATTTCTCAAGCCCCTATTATCTGCCTTTAGATGCCTTAGATGCCAGGAATTCAAAAACCAGAATTTCTACCTTCAAGGCAGTTACATTCTGCTGGGGGTCAGGTGGTAGTCAGGGAACATGAACAGGTAAATTTGGAAATGAGTCTCTCTGCATTTAACTATAAGGGCCTTAGATGACATACATACATACGATCTCTGTACTTGAAACCTTCGCAACTGAGTAAGACCTAAATCAATTTTGCTCTTCTGGTGTAACCTTCAAGACTCCAGGGTCTCATCGATGGCATGGTTGATATCAAGGGAGGATTTTAGTAGATGAAGAAAGAAACATGTAGACTTCTATGAAACCAGTGTGTTGGATATTGTTTAAAATGACAGCCCTTTAGTACAATGGAAAGAACATGTATTTGGAGGTAGAGGTCCTGGACTTGAATCCTGATTCTGTGATGTGTGACTTTGGACAAGTTATTTAGTCTCTTCTACCCTCAGTTCCTCATCTGTAAAATGAGGAGCTTGTATACAATTGCTTGTAAGGTTCTTTCTAGCTTTAAATCTGTAATGAGAAGTGTGTTCTCTTCAGTCCTGTCTCTTTCCATATGTCATAATTAATGGGTAATACTTTCTATGCTAAGAATGTCTCACAGCTATGGAAAGCTACTTTCCTAGACTAGTGTTTATTATAAATATGGTCTGTGAGATGGCTTCTTGTAACATGAATATTTGAAAATGTGAAAGGGTCTTTACTTCTATTCCTAGTATGACTTAATCATAGAACAATAAGATTAGAAGGAACTTTAGTGGTCATCTAGTTTAATTTTCCAATCCATGTAGGAATCAATTTATGGCATAGAGTAAAAGTCAGGAGAAGCCAGATGACTTGGGTTAAAATCCCACCTTGGAAACTACCAGTGACATTGGTCAAATCACAGAAACTCATCGGCTCTCAGTTTCTTCTGAAAAATGGGGGCAAGGGTATTGTTGGACTAGGTGGATTCTGAGGTCCCTTTAAGCTCTCTATCTCTGACCGCATAACACCTTGTAGCTAGTCTATGAACCCTTTATTAAGCTGTTTCAATGATGGGGAACTCCTTTGCCAAGGCAGTCCTTTCCATTCTTGGATACTGCAGTCAAATTATGTTTTTCTCCTTCAGGGAGTCTACAGAATTCTGCTTCTATGGAACTTGTACCTGCAAGTCCTAATTTTACCTGCTGGGGCTATAAAGGATGCTCGACCCCTCTTCCATCTTAGTTTGTGAAGATGATTATAATGTCTTACTAAATCTTTCCCTCATTAAATATTTCTACTTCCTTTACTTGATCCTCCCATGATGCATTTTCCAGATCTCTTAACATCCTGTTCACATTCCTTTCATTTGATAATTCATGAGGCTGAATAAAAAGCAGACATTGTCTCCTTGTTGTGTCATCCATTATAGCTATTATCTCATTGGTGAGTGTCGCCCATTGTTGTTTGCACATTCATTCTTGGGAGAATTTATTTATGTTTTGGAGTGATGAGGGATAATGTGAGTGTTTGTTTGAGAAACACAGCTCAAAACTGCCTGATGTGCTTCCTTTCTGGTACTCACTGAGAACTCACTTATCTTTCTGACTCTTATTATCCACAAAGCAGTGGATATTTTTGGATCTCTTTCTATCTGTGTGATGGGCTACAGTGAGTCAGCCTGAATCCTTTATTCTTGTCTTAGTATGCTAAAATGATAATAATAACTAACATTTACATGGAGCTTTAAGGTTACAATATGCTTTCTTCACTGTAATTTTTTGAGGTGGGAAATATGTGTATTTTCATCTCCATTTTACCTACAAGGAAACTGAGGCTCCATGAAGTTAAGACACTTGCCCAAGGTCACACTGACTAGTAAGTTTCAGAATTGTGATTGAAATCCTCAGAATCACAGATCATTAGAACAGAAAGGGGAGTGGTTATCTTAATTAGATCCTTTATTTTACAGAAAAAGAAATTGGAACTCAGAAAAGTGAAATAATTTATTCAAAGTCACAAAACTATTAAACAGAAGAATTGGGGCCCAAAAACAATATTTCCAACTCTGGGTTCAAAGGTCTTACATTCTGCCCAGTTGCCTCTAAAGGTATAGATTATCTTTATTCTCCTATGACTGAAATTTTAGTAACATTTAAAGGTCTTTTTCTCTTAATAACGTCAAAGAAAAAAAATTTTCAAATAGTAATGCTTTGTTATAATATACGTATACATTGTCTGTGTTTGCAGGCAAATCTTGAAATTAGGTATAACTATATATTCCTAGGCATATATAAAACTTGGCCACAAATGACATTTCATTTGAATATGTCTATCTTTCAACCTAGGTGTATCATGTTTCAGGTTTAATATCAACAAAATCACACAGGTCCAATTTAAAAAAAAAATCTTAGCAAAAACAAAAAGATAAAACAATTCTGCTATTATTTAGTGTTCACCATGGGTCAGAGTCTCCCAACCTTCTTCTTGAAGAAAGTACACATGACATATATACAGCAAGATTCTGTTTAACTTCTGTTTAACATATTCCTAAGCCATATTTTTCAACTCCTGAACTCTAATTTTCAATTTCTGGAAATATTCTAAATGTTTTCAAAAATATTTTTCACTTTTTGTTGTTGTTTAGTTCTTTCAGTTGTACCTGACTCTTTGTGACCCTGTTTGGGGTTTTCTTGGCAAAGATACTGGCATGATTTGACATTTCCTTCTCCAGCTCATTTTATTTTTTTTCAGTTGTTTTTCCAATGAGATATTTCACATTGTTTTCTATTTTTTCATTCTTTTGAATTTGTTTTACAGTGTCTTGATTCCCATAAAGTCACTAGCTTCCAATTGCTCCATTCTAATTTTTAAGGAAGTATTTTCTTCAGTAAGCTTTTAGATTTCCTTTTCCATTTGGCCAATTTTGCTTTTTAAGGCATTCTTCTCCTCATTGGCTTTTTGGACTTCTTTGCCATTTGGGTTAGGCTATTTTTTAAAGTGTTATTTTCTTCAGTACTTTTTGGGTCTCCTTTAGCAAGCTGTTGACTTGTTTTTCATGATTTTCTTGCATCACTCTCAGTTTTTCCTCTTACTTGTTTCTCAAAATCCTTTTTGAGCTCTTCCATGTCCTGGGACTAATTCATATTTTTCTTGTAGACTTTGGATGTAGGAGCTTTGATTTTGTTGTCTTCTTCTGGTTGTATGTTTTGATCTTTGTCATCAAAGTAAAATTATATGGTCTGACTCTTTTTGTGCTGCTTGCTCATGATCCTAGCCAATTACTTGAGTTATAAACTCTTTGTTAAGGTAGGGGTCTGCTTCCAGTGTGGAGAATGTACTGTCCCAAGCTTTGGGGGTTTTGTGCAGCTGTTTTCAGAGATACTTCTAGGGACCTGTAAATTTTCAGTTCTTCCAAGTTGGCATGATATGGAGTGAGGTGTTTACTCCTTTCCTGGCCTGTGCTCTGGTCTATAAGTGACTACATGCACTCTTTTCTGTCTTGGAATTGTGAGGAGGATTCTCTCTCCATAGTCACTACAAGCTCCACCACGCCAGTGGTCCTCCTTGCCCCAGGACTGCCACCCAGAACTGTGACCCAGATCCAAGCACGGGCAAAGCAAGAGAATCCTGCACCAGCATAGAGATCCCTGCAATCCACCTCTGATAAGCCACTCAATTCCCCCTCAGTCAGTGGGCCAGTAGCTCAGAAGGCAGCGGCTGCCCTAGGGCCACACTCTGGACTGGGCCTGGGACCATGCTTCTCTCTTTCCTCAGACACAGATTTTTCTTACTGACCTTCTGAGTTGTCTTTGGTGTTCATGGGTTGAGAAGTCCGGAAACTTCCACAGCTGCCCGTGATTCAGTCTTCTGAGGCCTGTGTGCCCACGCCAAACTGCGTTCCTCTCCCAGCCTGGCATGATAGACCTTTCCAATCAAACATCCAGGTTGCCTTGGGCTAGAAATTTGTTTAATTCTGGCTTTTTGTGGTTTCTGCTGCTTTGGAATTTGTTTAGAGCCATTTTTTACAGGTATTTGGAGGGGTTTGGGGGAGAGCTCAAGCAAGTCACTGCTTTTACTCTGCCATCTTGGCTCCGCCCCCTCCAGCTCATTTTATAGGTGAGGAATTGAGGCAAATAAGGTTAACTGATTTGCCCAGGGTCACATAGCTAGTAAGAGTCTGAAGCCAGATTTGAAGTTGGGAAGATGATTCTTCCTGACTTCTGGCCCCCTCACTCTATCCACTGTGCCACCTAGCTGCCCATATTTTTCACTATCTTCCTTTAATTTCCACCCTTAAGCATTGAGGTAAGGCTGTTACTAAGTGTTACAGTATAGATAGATTTAATTTTAAGGATCTTACTAAGCTCTTTATGGATTTTCTGTACTGACTGCTAGCTAGGTCATGTTATCAAGAAGACACCAGTCTAGCAATTTTCTTTGGTCTCCATAAACTCTTGACCTACCTCCAAAGGAATTATGTACTAAAGAAAAAGAAATGGTAGTTTGATGGACAGGACAATAAAGTAAGAAACTAAATAAGATAAAAGACTGATAAATTAACATTGGAGTACACATGCTCACTCAGCAGCCCTCTTCCACCAGCCTCTCTTCACTCTAGCAAGGATGTACAAACACTAACGGCTTGTACCTATGACCCCTGCATGGATTTTCTACCTACTTTGCTAGCACATCTCACCTGTCTCCGTGTCCCTCACCCATTACAACAAGCAGCAGACATTGATACTTCATGAATAGGAGGGGGATGGGAAAGTAGGCTAGCATAGAAAGTAAATAAACTTAACTATCAAGGAAATAAGTAATGAAATAAATTAGCTTTTTTTTTAAATGAAAGAGAAAGACTAATTCATGGCATTTAAGAAAAACAGGGATCCTTGAAGATTTTATAAGTACAAAAGCAGATTTTTTTTTTAAAAAAAGGGCAAAAGCAGTTGTTCTTTTTTTTTTTTTTAAATAAGGGAAATGAAGGCTCAGAAGAACTTAGGTACTAGGGACTAAATCTCATAATAGTCCCAGACATGAATTTTTGTGTTGCCAAAATTGCCCAAGGGGAGGATGCACAAATAGGCTGACAGGAGGTGGAGTATAGAGAGGAATGTGTAATCTTATTAAATACACATGTGAAAAATGTTGGGACTATAATTCTTATAGTCTTTCTGAAAGAAGAAGAACTGAAGGTTATTGGGAGCAATGGCAAAAGGAAGAGATTGAAATGAGGGGAATGAAAGGTGCAGGTCTCAACACAAAAAAAGGAAAAAGTCATACTAAACAGCAACTCCCCAGAGAAGAAGAAATATACATATACATATACATATACATATACATATACATATACATATACATATACATATACATATACACATACACATACATATACATATACATATATATACATATACATAAATATGAGAGAGAGAGAGAGACAGACAGACAGACAGATAGATAGACAGACAGACAGAAAGAGAACCTTACAAAGGATTTTCTCTTCGGGGATTTTGGTACATAGAGTTTGTCTTGAATACACTGTCTACATCTTGCTTTAGGAGAACAGAAATCAGAGCTCTCAGGTACAATTGGCACCAACTTTGGATTCAGAGATCACATGGCAAATGGGAAGGACAATGATCTTGGGGAAGGCAGAGGGTTAGAATCAAACATCAATTTGGAACAAACAACAATTTCTACCAGGGAAATTGT
Source organism: Vombatus ursinus (assembly GCF_900497805.2). Taxonomy (NCBI): domain Eukaryota; kingdom Metazoa; phylum Chordata; class Mammalia; order Diprotodontia; family Vombatidae; genus Vombatus; species Vombatus ursinus. The sequence goes on along the minus strand of NW_020954641.1, from coordinate 4,998,779 downwards.
GTGTATCCTCATTATTTCCCTCGTGAATTGATATTTCTAAGAACAAGACATAACAGACAAAAGGGAAGACAGGGCAAAATATACAAATGCAATAAAATAAAAATTAGTGAAAAGAAGGAACTTAAATGGTAATTCAGAAGGGCTACTTCTATCAGGAACACAAAAGAATTAAAGAACAAAATTTAAAATCTTTTAAAAAAGATTTAGACAATGAATCAGAGAAGGAATATTTGGAGAAGACAGAAAGGATAACAATTACTGAAGACAACAATTTGAGGCAATCCTTAGAGTCCCAGGAGAAGAAAAATAAATTAACAAACAAAAGAACTGGAAGAGAGGAAATGTGTAGGGGATGTGAATTTTTTAATTGAAAGGGGAAAAAGAGATGAAGAATTAAGTAACTAAATAACTATAAAAAATCAATAAATTAAGCAAAATCATAAAACTAGGAAAAATGTTGATAAATGGTTAACAAGAGTTGGGAGGGTAAAATGATCCTATGGGAAGAGTGTTTGAACAAATTACTTTAAGCAAAATTAATTATAGGAACAAGTATTTAAGAGAAGAAGGAGATTAAAAATTCTTTTAAAAAGGCAACACTAAAGATATAAATGTAGGAAAACATAAGCCTAACTCTTATTGCTTTAAATGATGATGGATTAAACAATTCCATGAAATGAAAAAGTGTGGGAGAATGGATCAAAAAAAGAAAGTTCACAATCTGTTGCTTACAAGAAACATATCTAAAAATCTAAGGCAGGCATAGAATAAAAAGGAGAAGCTAGATCAAAATTTACTATGTTTCAAGTGAATACAAGAAAGCAGGAACTATAATCATGCTATTAGACAAAACAAAAATAAAATTTCACTACTGAAGCAGGGTTAAACAAGCAGAGTGAGAGAACCAAAATAAACAATGACAAAAGAAATGTAAATTTTTAAAAAAGCAATAACAACAACAAATTTGTTTGTTTTCTTTCTCTTTTAAAATTCTTTGTAATAAAGGTTAACTTTCTGGGAGGGGATCAAGTGCAGCAAGAAATGAAGGTCATATAAAAGCAAAAGATATCAATAGAATATATGCTTGAAAATAATTTGTCTACCTCTTCATCCTTTGCTAAAGATGTTGGCACATAAACTACTACTATATCCATAGTGGTCATTTTTATAAATGTACAACAAAGTACTCCAAAATGGGATCCCCAAGTGTCCCATGAAATTATGCTTCATGCTGACTTTCAATTCAAGCCAAAATTAGATCTTTTACCTCCTTTATTGACCTCTGAAAAGAGAGCTAATAATCCATTCTTCTGTATTTCTGCAGTTTCCTTTGTTCCTACTGTTTTCTCTGTATCCAGAACATCAATGTTGATGAGATTTAGTTTCTCTAATGGTAGGTCCACTAGAATAGTGATCTCCAAAGTGGGAAGCAGCTGGGGCTTCCTGAGGGCTAAGCTCGTTACCCCAGGACTGGACTTGACTCTGAGGAGTGTATGATCAGCCATTTTGTAAGGTAAGAAGGCAGACCAGATATTATCATAGAGGTCATTGTCAATCACGAGACTTACCTCCAACACAGCTACACCTATCCTTATCCCCCAATTCTTGCCCACTCTGTCTCCTCTCTCCACTGTGTAAACTCCCCTCCAAACAGTTATAACCTAAACCAACCACTACCCACAGCTGCTGAGGAGGTGCCAGTAGGACAATTTCATACCTTTCTCTTGTTCTCTCTCTCCTCCATACCAGATCATCTTACAGTTATATAAATGCCCACTGTAGGGGCACTTGGAGTCAGTGACTGGTGAATGAGAACACGTCCTCCCCTCTTTTCATTTTGAGCAGGACAGAATGAGTTATGCAGATTGAACAGGCATGCTCTGCCTCTTGGTCTGGATCAAAGATAACATTGTTTAATCTTTTTGCCCAATCCAGAACTACTTGCAAACTTCCTTATTTTGTTGAGGAAGCCAACATCTTTGGAGCTATACCAGTTTCTTTCAACCTTGGTGTCATCTTCAACTTCTCATTCCCCCTTATGCCACATCCACGTAGCTGATCAGTTGCCAAATCTTATTTGGCACATCTCTTCACATCTCTCATCTCTGTTTCCTTCTCTCCACTCACACAGATATCACCCTAATTCAAGCCCTCATAACCTCTAACTCTAGATTATTACAATAATTTAATTGATCTCCCTGCTTTGAGTTTCTCCCTACCTCAATCTGTCCTCTACACAGCAGCCAAAGTGCTGTTTTCAAACACAGATTTGACCATTTCACTCCCTTGCTCAATAAATGCCAATAGCTCCCTATTAACTCTGGAATTAATTTCATTTGCCATCTTTTCTATTTTCTATTTTTGTATACATTGAATAATGCACATACTCATTTATATAGAGGCACATTATACATATTTTTTGCTTTTTGCTAGGCAATTGGAGTTAAGTGACTTGCCCAGGGTCACACAGCTAGTAAGTGTCATGTGTTGTGTGTCTGAGACTGAATTTGAACTCAGGTCCTCTTGACTCCAAGGCCAGAGCTCTATCCACTGTGCCATCTAACTGCCCCTACATTATGTAATTTATCAATAACTAAATATTCACACATTTTGTATACATACTCACTTTTTTTCACTGACAGGAACATATCATCAAAAACATTTAAAAGTCTGAAGACTTCTCCTCTACAGGAAAATATATAAGAGTATGTTCATTGTAGGAAGTATGTCCTCTTGCATTTAGAATATCAATAATTGAGTCAAAATTTCTAAGTGGCCTAAAACTGTGTGATTCTTCATATCCTTTGCCTATTTTTCCTTCACTCTACCAGTATCACTGTAGAAGCAGAAATGGGCAACACAGAATGGAGTTTCACTTCATATTTTCCTTTGTTTTGTGAGATGTCATTGATTTTCCTTATATTGAGTTGAAATATGCCTCTTGGCAACTCTATTAATTCCAGCTAGGTCTTTTGGGACCAAAACAAGCAAACAAGCAAACAAACATACCCCAACAAGTACAATTCTAATTCCATGTGACACTTCTTCAAGAACCTCAAGATACAAATCAGATCCTCTCCCTCCCATTCTCCTACCAAAGTTTTTCTAATTCAAGCTCAATTTTCTTAACTCTTTTCGATTAACCTTTATATATCTTACTCCTGAGTCCTCTTATCATCCTGGTCATCCTGTATATACTGGTGTCCCAAAAAAATCTTAGCTCAATTTTAAGCTATTAAGACTTTAAAATGCACTGAAACTGTTGGTAAATCCCATACAATGTGCCATAACTGTTCATAATTGGGTTATGTCCAAACTGAGTGAATTTGTGAAGATTTGGTTATACGTATTAAGAAAACTTGATATGTAGCATCTGGGGACACCTGTGCCTCCTATTTCTTTGTACTTGCATCCCCTTTGCCAAGCACAGTGCTTGGCACTTAGTAGGCCCTTGATCAATGTTTATTTATTACTTGATTAGATTCATAGTGCTTGAGGTATGATAGTGGAGCATCCAAACAATATCCTTAAATACAAGCAACTGATTTGAGGCAGGTAGTACATTAAGCCTTAGCACAGCTGAATGCTTCATGAGTTACTGAGTCTAAAAAAGAAAATCTCATCACCTGGTGGCTAGCTCTCTGGGAATAAGCTTCTATAGAGTTAGGCTATTTCTCAGATATCAGAAATAGCCTGTAACTAGCCTGCACCTGAAATCTTCACAGCTTGATAAGACCTGACAGGGTTTGTGCCTCACTGGAATTGCCTTCAAGAATGCAGGGTCACCTTGCTGACATATTTTTAAGTGCCCATGAAGTACGTGAGGGCACTCTGCCCTCTGCTCCCTACCCCCACCTTGTACATTGGTTCTTCCACACAAATTATCTTAGGTTCAATGTAATCTCAGTAGGTTAGCCTATGCTTAGAACCCTCTCTCATGAGACCCAACTGGTGTGTTTACTAGTCATCCTGAAGACACAATTCATTCAAAGAAAAAAAAAACATTTCATGGAAGGGGATAGTAAGGAAAGAGGTAATAGAGCACTCCCCCCAAAAAAACCTGGGGCACATTCTGACAAGTGCACATATTATTAATGGGAAGAGTTGACATGTCTAGTGAACACATATGGAGGAGTATTCTTAGAGAATACAACACTTCTGCATAGAGGCATAGAAGGTACACAAATACAAACACATATGACCAGGGAACACTCAGAAGAATGCACATAAAGGGTTATGTGGCTGGGTTACAAACTTGGATATGTTTATGTAGGGTACATTTGTGGATAGTGTACACACATGAAAAGTCAGCTCAGTTCAGGTTTATGATCCTGCAGGGTTACCGATGCTCTTTCAGGAAAAGAAAGAAAAAAGACTTGAAGACTTTTATCTTCTGTGTCAATAAGTTCTTAATATTTAGAGTTATCCAAAAGTGATATGAACTGACTTGGGAGATCATGACCCTAAGGGGCCTTAGTGTCCTATATCTTGCCTTATCCATCAGCCTTAGGTCTTAGGATAGACCCAGGATTATAGCATTTAAACACTTAAAGATGGAAGGGACCTTAGAAATCGTGTAGTTCAATACCATCATTTAACAAAGTCTCACAGTTTGTGAATTGCTCCAGCGAATTTTCCCTCTAAAGGTTCATCCTGATGAAATGGGATTAGACTTGTTCTAATTGGTCCAAGAAGTAAGAACTAGGAGCAACTTGGTGAAAGCTATAGGGATGTACCAGTTCTCTATAAAGGAAATCTTATGAATCAGAATTGTCCAGCAATAGGAAAACTTCTTTTATTAAGTAGCTTTTTGTCCCTAGAGTTCAAGTAGGGACCTAATGACCACTTCTATAATACAATAAACATTTATTAAATGCCTACTATGTGCCAAACACTGTGCTAAATGCTGGAGGTATAAATAAGAAAAAGAAACATGGTCCCTGCCCTCAAAAAGCTTACAATCTAATGAAGGAAAATAATACACAAAAGGAAACTGAAAACTGTGAGGGAAGGAGCCGCATCATGATGATGATGATGATGATGATGATGATGATGATGATGATGACGGAGTAGAAACTAGGCTGATGGTGTCAAATGAAAAGATGGCTGGGATTTTGAGCCCTTGATACAAAGTGGCTGTAGGAGAAATTTTTTGCTCCACTTTCCAGACACCCCACACCCAGATCCCAGTCAGAAGTACAGAAGCAACTAAGTGTACTCCTCTATTGGGTAGTTCAAAGGCTGGGAGGTTTTTTGTTAGCCACATATACATACTAAAAGCATGAATTAGGAGATATTATAGAACAAAAAGCATTGGTTCTTTAGCCAGAAGTCTCCTGCATCAATCTCCCTTCTGAGGCTCATGACCTATGTGATTTTGAGCAAACCACTTAACTTTTGTGGACCTCAGTTTCCTCAGCTGTAAAATGATAGTGTTAGTCTAGGTAACTATAGAGCTACCTAGCTTCTAGCTCTAAATCTAGGATTCTAAAAAAACTGGGATAAAAGATTGCACTAGACAGTGAGCCTCTTTCTGATTTAGGGTTAGAATGTCCTTTCAACACATGCTAATTCCTGATTGTCAATGTGCATCCTCCTCAGATCATTTCAGGAGCTTTTTTCCAATAAATCACAGAGGGATCTTTGGGACTAAGGCCCTGTGGCTTTTCCTCATTTTACCCTCCAAGTTTCCCCCTTCCCCCCACCCCAAGGTTTTTTAAGTCTCCCCTGCAAATGAAAGGGGAAGCAAAAAAAAAACCAGAAACACCAACAGCAACAACAAAGCGATTGCAAAGACTTATTGTCTTCTTTTGAGCAGTCGTTTGATCCAAATTCCTCACAGGATTGCTTATTTATGGCTGGAAGGTTTCATATGTTTGTGTATATATTCATGTACATGTAACAATTTTGTGTCATTGTGTCCCATTTGAAATTAAAGAGCAAGGATATGTGTGTGTGTGTGAGTATATGTAAGTGAGAGTGTGTATGGAAAGGATATTAAGAGGAGATACTATATGATTTTGAAAACACTGGTATAGGTGGTAGTGTCTGAGGCTCTGCTCTATTGACATTGGTATCACCATTCCCTCTTGGACTATTTTTCCTCCACTGTAAGTTGAAAAGTTGGACTAGACAATCTTTAAGGGTATTTCAGGCTTTGCCATATTCTGCTCTATGTTCTAAGGTCCTTCCAAACTCTAATGATTCTATGATTTTCGTGAAAGGGTGGATGAGAGTTAGGTTTGCTGCCTACAGTTTCTTTTCATATTTTCCTTTCCCTCAGCTTCTCTTCCTTCTTGCTAAGAGCCTTGTCTTACTCTGATTTAATATGTTTCCAATCATTTTCTTCAGCAAGATAAAAAGTTGAGATTTTCTCCTCTCTCCATCCCCTCCCTCTCCCTCCATTCCTTCTTTTCTCCTACTATCCCTCCTTCTTCCCTGAAGCAGATTACAGACATAGAAGATCCCTATCAGTCCAAATACAATCACCATGTAAGTGAAAGGAAATCTCTGCATTTTGTTCACAGGATTTGGGGAGGAAAGTGTTGCAGAGGTTTGATTTGTATTTCAATAGAAAATAAATCAAAGGGCATAGATTGGGTTGGTTTGAAGTGGAAATGCTTTGAAAACATGAAAGGTAAAATAATCAGGAAACAGATTCTTAGGATTTGATTTTTTTTAATATCTGCCCTTTGTTCCTGTGATACCCAGGTCACTGCTTCCCATAGAAAGCTGATGGAAAATATGTAGCTTATAGTACAAAGTAATCTATATGTCAGCATAAGTAAGGAATAATTGCAAGCCTCAGCATTTAGACTTTCTTGTTTCTTTCCTTGCTCTGTTTTCCTTCTTAAAACAACCCTTTGGGGCAGTTACTGTGGCTGTGTCCATGTGACTGCAGGATAATCCAATATAGCCATAATTTGAATATTGTGTAGTGGAAAGAGTAGTAAATTGAGACCCAAAGGACTTGGGCTTAAACCTCCTGTTACCTGCTACCTCCTGTGACCATAGTCAAGTTACTTTCCTTTCTAAGCCTCAGTCTCTTCCTTTGTAAAAGGAGAGAGCTGGATTCAATGAGCTCTCCAGTTGTCTCCTCCTCTGACATCTGTGATCTTACATTTCATTGTGAGTCTGCTGAGAGGAGATGATGGGAGAGGGGAAGAGAAAGGTTTTGACTGGGTGGGAAGGGGAGAATCAGACAAAGACTCAGTCCTTCTCTTTCCTCCTTCCTCTCCACCCAAAACACTGTGATGTGAAGTGGATGTCACTGCTAATAGAAAGGTATTTTCAATTTCTACATGTTTACTGTGTCCAGGCTCTGCGTTGAGCTATCTTGTCAGGAAACAAAGATGTATAAGACCCAGTTCTTCCTCTCATGAAGCTAAACAGTGTAGTTGAAAAGAAAGGGCATAATAACAAATAATAAAAGATAACATCCTAACAAGGCAGTATGTATGAGTGAATGCCAAATGACTCATAAGAGCAGTAAATATTTGATTTCAGGGAAAGGAAACATTATATTAGGTTGAATTTACTGTGGAAGGTTTTTCACAGAGGAGGGAGGGCATGACCTGGGCACAAAAGGATGCTAGTAATCCCTGAGAAGGAAAAGACCATAGTGGAAGACGCTAGATTTGTGATCCAACAATGTGGATCTGGGTTCTAACTCTGACAGTAGATATATGAGTGGGCCAGTCAGATGACTCTCTGAGCCTTAATTTCCTCATATGAAAGATAGATATAATATTATTATTTATTATATTGCATTATATATTATATATATATTATTTTGCAATGTCTACCTCACTACGTGTTGTGAAGAAAGTGCTTTTAAGACTGTAACACTCTCTAGACAGGCCAGTTATCATTACTTTAAGGATCCATTGTTTGTCAACCTGGGCATTCCCTTCATGGGTACAGACTGTAGCCCTTCTATGCCTTTGTGGTAGCCACAGTTGAAAAATTTGTCACCTTGGAGACAATCTGTTGATGAGTTTCTTTGCACTTACCTCAACTGGCCTTTGGGTGTCAGACACACAATACATTGCCAGGCCCATGCTCAAAGGTTTTCCAACAGACTATGTAGGTATCCTCAGTTTGAGGAGCTGGCCAACATTAAACAATGAATGTTCTCTAAATAAATAGCTCTGTGATAAACTCTGCCACTGTCACACTATATAAGCTGAAAAGTAAAACCTACTGCACAACTCACCTGCATTTCGGTGGTTTTGTTAAAGGCAACTATAGCCAGCAATATCTCAGATGAGGAGTGGCAATCCTGATTGATTGCAGTGCCAGGCTGTATTCTGAGCAAGGATAAATTCAGAAGCAAGCAGCATCTATGTGGCTTGGACCAAAGGAGTCCAGAGTAGACTGAAGTGGAGCCCTGCATAGCGGTGGATTTCCAGTGTGAGGAGCAGTCTTGGTTCTAGGGTGTGTACTGAGCAGGGATCAAGTTCAAGAGCAAACAATAACTGTATAACTGATTCTAGGATCAGAACGGGATCTCAGTGCCAGTTTCTAGCCTGTGGAGAATTCTAGAACAAAAGGGAACCTGCAGATCTATCTCTTTGAGCCTGTAGGTCTTTCTAGATGCCTCATCATGACTGAGTCCAACAATGGTCTACTGGAACTCCTCATAATGAAAGGCTACAGACCTGCTGCTCAGACACAAACCCAAATCAGGACATTTCAGAGCTCAGTCAAGGAGGGCAGAAATCAGACTTTTCCTTGGATTAGACCATTTGGGGAGCACCTTGCACCCCTCAGCTTGGCAAAGTTGACACCTCTGCCCACCCCCACCACCAAAGGAAAATAACAAATGCTAGAGAGTCTGTGGGGAAACACGTATATTAATAAACTTAGTGGAGTTGTGAACTATTTTGGCCATTCAGGAAAGCAATTTGGAATCATGGCCCCAAGCTAACTAAACTACACATTCCCTTTAACCCAGTGATACCAGTACTAAATCTATAACTAAGAGATCAAAGAAAGAGAAAAAGGACTCAAAGGTACCAAAATATTTATAGCACCTCTTTTCATGATGGCAAACAATTGGAAATTGGAGGAGTATTCATCAGTTAGGGAATGACTGAATTAGGGATTATATATGTGATGAATGTGATGGAATTATATTGTTCTGGAAAAAATGATGGAGGTGATGACTTCAGCAAAACTTGAGAAGACTTGTATAAATTGAGGCAAAGTGAAATGAACAGAACTGGGAGAAAAATGCTTACAATAACAATAAGATTGTAAAGACAAACAACTTTCAAAGACTTAGGAACTTTCATCAACATAGTGACAAAAATGATACTGAAAGACTCATGATGAAACATGCTACCCACCTCCCAATAGAGAAGTGATGAACTCAGATTGGAGATTGAGATTTTGGATTTTTTCTGACACTATCTGTAAGGGAATTCTTTTTGCTTAATTATACATGTTCTTAACAGAGGTTCTGCTTTTCTTGTTTCTGTTATTGTTAGGGAATTGGGAGAGATGAGAAGAAAAGGCAGATTTTAGTGGATTGAAAAAAAATTAATTAAAAAAAATCATAGCACCTCTTCCTTCAACCCCTTAAACTTGCTAAATTCATGGAAAGTGATTTATGTGGAGCTTCCAGGGGGCAGAGAGAGATCCTTGGAGATGAAAGGAGTTAAAAGGAATTTTCTCACTCTAAGCTCAAAGTAGGCTGAATTAAAAGAGTGGTAGCTGAGACAGAAGAAAAACAGTTAAAAAGACAGTTTTAATGCCTTAAAGCCTTCTCTGGATGAATGTGGATCTGAATCACAAAAAATTATTATATAGACCCTGGGGCTAACATCTAAAAGAACTTATGTGCTCCTCCCCTATATAGAATCACTACAGAAGTTTAAATTCAGCAAAGAACTAGGGGAATAGCTCAACCCAGACAACAATATATGTTAGCACAGAAACAAGACTAGACCAAGAGAAGATCTCAACCCACTGTGTAGAAGCCCAGTGACATCAGCAGACAATAACATGACATGTGTGTCTGTTGGGAAGTAGCCTCAGATGAGGAGATGAATTCCATGAACTGCCCCAGGCTATATGTGTTCCCTGGCCATATATGTGGCCTATACATGTCTCCTTTCCCATGTATACCACTCTGGGCACATTATTTACTTGTGTTCCCTTTCTTACAACTGATGAGTTAACTTTTGGAAGAGTGAACCTTTATATATAGGGTATGTGTCTGTGCCACTCTTCTTTGTCGTTTATTTTTCTAGGTTATTTAATTACCTGTTATTTGACTTAGATTAGTGTGTCCTCTAGTTGGTCTGATTAAAAAAAAAGGTAATTGGTGAGGGCTCATGACCTATGATTTGAAGTGGATGCTGATCCAGAGTATGTCTTAAATCTAATGCAGATTGAGGGGAATGGGGTGGCATAATTGCTATAAAGTTAATTATAATTGGTATAGAATGCATGATTTTTTTTATTCCTTTGAAATTTTTTCCTTATTTGAAATATTGGTTTAATGTATTTTCACGTTAGTAGAGGTCTTCTGGTGAACCTTAAATAGAAAGAATAGAGCTCTCTGATCACCAGAATTTCAGTACTGGGACACTGATGGAGTAATATTTTTGGCCAAGGGAGTCTTTTTGGCATTCCCCCAAACACACCATGAACACCTAACCCCTCCTACACATGAGAATAATTCTGCTGAATTGAACTTCTAACTCCTAGCAATTATTTTACTAATGTGGGATCAAATGAGAAAATGAAGATAATTTAGTGCAAATCCATCCCCTTTCCTAGGAAACTACTCTAAGCCTTTCCAGCTAAATCTCATACTGCCACATACTTTATGCTCCAACCAAACTGAACTCTTCCCCTTCACCTGTATGTCTTTCACGCTTTCTTTCTTGACTCTGGGCTCATACTTTTTCCTATGTTTTGAATACTCTGTTGACACCAACCTCTACCTTTTGAATTTCTACTCGTCCTCTAAACCCCACATCAAATGCTACCTCATTCATCAGGCCTTCCCTGCTATATTTATGTTGGGGAAAGGAAAAAGTATAAGCATTTAGTAGGTATCCACTATGTGTCAGGAACTGTGCAAACACTTTACAAATATTATCTCATTTGATCCTCACAACAACCCTGGGAGGTAGGAGCCATTATTATCCCCATTTTACAGTTGAGGAAACTGAGGCATACAGTGGTAAAGTGGCTTGCCTAGAATCACCCAGCTTCTGAAGCTGCATTTGAACTCATGTCTTCCTGAGTCAAAGCTCAGGGTTCAATCCACTGCACCACCTAGCACACTTGTTGGTAACAATCTTTCCTCCCTTGGACCTCACATAGCACTGTCTTTGTACATTTGTAGAGACATTTCTATATAATTTCATGTATTGCAATTATCTGTGCATATATTTTAACCCCCTCAAGATTATGAGTCTCCCAATGGCAAAGACTATGTAGGTGCTTAAGGAACATTTCTTGAATTGAATAGTTGATGGTGGATCATCAGCGCTCCCCTTGTGTATGAAAGAGAGCAGTTCATCATCATTGATTTTTCTCGTGTGTCTTGAAGTTCTGACAGCCTCATACTGAAGATTATTCATGCGTATCACTTGCTACCTCCAAGGACAGATATTTCACCACCATAGAGAGACAGAGTGACCCAAGGAAGGGATTATCCAGGCAAAACAACAGAGGACTACTTATTTTTTCAAGTACCACTCAAAATCATTGTCAGGGTGTCCTAAAAAACCAACCATCGCTGGACTATTTTGAAGGCAAAGCTCACTTTCTGGACTCTCAGCTGTTTTGTAGGGGCTGGAGGTCATATTCATAATTGATAAAGCAGTCACATTAAATTAAAAATTCATTTCAAGTGATACGAAGGGATAGAAAGTTGATGCTTTGGTTTGTCCATCAACTCTACCCAGTGTGCTCAGTGGCCTCGCTATGGCCCTAATTGCCTGGTACAATCCACTTACAAAGGATGCCCACTTGACATGGTTTTGCACATCCATCTGTATATAGATCTCAGACAATTGTTACAGATAGAGACTACAAGTTGGGCCTAGCATGGAATTGAAGGAAAAATACAGGCTAGGTCATTGGGCAAAGTTTTCAAGGATACCAAACTACTTTCTGCCACCAAAGCCTAATTGACCCTAATATTCTTGTGGTAATGCTATAAGGCTCTGAATGACAGGATACCATGATCTCAGAAGGATCAAAATTATAGGCAATCAAAAGGGCAATGTCAGACACACAGTGGGGGTAAGCAGACTAGATAATATTACTGATGATAACTTGGGTACAAGATGTCAAATTGGAAGGTCTTTGGTGGAGTGTCCCAGGGCTTATTTTCCCTGGATGTGTATGTGTTTTTTTTTTTCCATTTGTGTGTTTTATCAGTGACTTGGATAAAAGTATAGATGACATTCTCATCAAATTGGCAAGTGATACAAAGCTGAGAGGGCTAACTAATACACTGACTAAAATAGACAGGGTCCAAAATGGTCTTGACAGGTGGCAACATGGGATCAAAACTAATATGATGAAATTTAAAAGGCTTAAATGCAAAGTTTGACATTTGGATTAAAAAGAAAAACCTCAACTTCATAAGCATAATATGGGTGAAAGCATGGTTAGACTGCAGTGCCTGAAAAAAAAAAAGATCTTGAACATGGCAAGTGTTTCAGATCCTTGGAACCTTCCAATTTTGTGAAATGGTGAAATGGAAAACAGTGAGGATATGTGGGGCTGGCAAGCAGGTTGAGTCTGTTCTACAGTAAGACCTTGGAAGAAGAGAGGGGAAGCCCAACCGCTGCCCCGGAATCTTCAAAGATGCCTTACAAGAAGATCTCAAACTTTTGGGTGGATCATCAATGGGAATTTATGGAAAGTTATGGGTAGAAATCACACAGAATGTGAAGGCACAGAGAGGCTGTGACCTGCGCCTGTGGGAGGAGTTGCTGAGATCTGTGCATTTGGAGGTCTGTCTGAGCACATGGGAAAGATGAGAATGAGTACCCAGGGGCTCATCCGCTTACTTTGCATACATATTGCAAAACACCTTAAAAATTGTTTCTCCACAGTTATAGCCTGCAAAAAAATTAGATACCAAGCCATTCTGAATGAATCCATGCTGAGATGCCAGACTATTCACATCTCTTAGGGAAAGGTTATTTATTCAATACAACTCTTAATGCTACCCTTCCTTCTTCATTCCTTCCTCCTCTAATAAAATCTCTATGCTGAATGGTTCTGACAGAGACAATGGTCCCTATTCTTCTAACACCTTCATGGGGCCATGTGCCCTGACATTTCTTGCCTGCAAGAAAATGTCAACACTTTTCTTTGTGTGCTTTTAATAAAAACAAGTGGTCTTGGGAGGAGTTTACTTTGTCAAAATCAAGCAGCCTGCTCAGCTGAAAAAAAAAACAAACAACAAAACAAGCAAAAATAGAAGATTAGATTCTAGAGAAGGATCATTTTATATGTATTAGCTATTTCTGTTGTGATTTAAACTTTAAAATGTTTATAATATGCTGGCCTCACATTTAGCCTGTGAGGTGGGTAGTATAAGTATTGTTATAAACATTTCACATATAAAGAAATTGAGGATCAGAGAGGTTTAATGTGTCACCTAGATAAAAGATATTAGAAACAGGATTTGAACATGGGCCCTTTGCTTCCAAGTTCAGAGCTCTTTTTTGTTGTTTGATTGTTTCATTCACGTCCAACTCTTTGTGACCCTATTTGGGATTTTCTTGGCAAAGATACTGGAGTGGTTTGCCACTTCCTCCTCTAGCTCATTTTACAGATGAGGAAACTGAGGCAAACATGGTTAAGTGACTTGTCCAGGGTCAAACATCTACTAATTGTCTGAGATTGGATTTGAACTCAAATAGAGGAGTCTTCCTGACTCTAGGCTCAGCACTCTATTCATTGTGCCACCTAGCTGCCCATCAGAGCTCTTACAATAATAACAATAGTTAAATTTTCTACATATTCTATGGGATGACACCCAATGATGTGTCTCACAAAACCTGGGAGAGCTCCATAGCTCTTTTCCTAAACCTCAGCCCTCAGGCTCTACTTTCTGGAGGTGGCAAAGGAAAGTAAAGAGTTAAGCATAAACATGAGTACACAGTTATGTCTACTCAATCTTTTCTAGTTTTACTTCCGCCTTGAGGCAAATGAAATAAAACCATGCTAATGAAAACCTGCTAATGTCATGGTTAATAAGATGTGAAGTAGACACAGCTCTTCTAAATCTGTAGTCAGAAGATCTGGGCTAGAATCCCAGCCTTGCTCCGTACTTCCTCCCTGTGGCTCTTAGAATGAGTCATCTCAACTGAGGGAAATGAGGGGTATTTGGACTATAGGACTGTTAAGGTTTCTTCTGGCTCTTAGATTCTCTGATCCTACTTCTCCCTGCTTTCCCAAGGGGCATATGACTCCAGAAGGCTGCTGAGAAGTGATTGCAATAGCAATCATCTCAGAAAGCACTGTGGTGGGAAGATATTTTGAGGAAACAGTATTAAAACAAAACAAAACAATGAAATAGGAGTTGAGAGACTTGTATTATATTCCCAGTTCTACTACTTTCTACCTGTGTGAATTTGGTCAAGCCATTTCCCTTCTCTGGTCCTCATTTTCCTTTTCTGTAAGTTAAGAACTTTGTTCTAAGTGATCTCCAAGGTCTCTTGTAACTCTAACATTTTGGTTCTCATCTCTACTCACACAGCCACCAACCATATAAAGACCCTCATCACATCTCACCCAAACTATTGCAAAAGCCTTTTTAATTTTTTTTTAAATTTACATTGCCTACTCCCCTCCCCCAACTTCATCCCCCACTAAGAAAGCAAGAAAAACAAAACCCCTGCTACAAATGTGTATAGTTAAGTAAAACAAATTGCCTCATTGGCCATGTCCAAAAAAATCAAAGGTTATTGATTTCTGCCTACTAGACATCTTTAAGAAGGAGCTGATCTCAAATCTGGCCTCAGATACTTACTAGCTGTGTGACCCTGGGCAAGTCACTTAACCCTGTTTGCCTCAGTTTCCTCATCTGAAAAAATGAGTTGAAGAAGAAAATGGCAAACCAGTCCAATAACTGCCAAGGAAACCCCAAATGGGATCACAGAGCCCATTAGCTCTACAAATGCATAGACTCCTGAAGAGTCTGGCCAATATGGCAGATTCTTTAAATCTCACCCATCCCCAGTAGATATTCTAATAAACCTTGTCTTTGGCTGAAAGAAGGTTTGGGTCAACTTCATTCAGGCAGGACCCACATGTCGTGATTTTTGGATCCCAGCACCCCCAAACCTCTACATCTCAATGAAATCTTGGGTGGGAATTCAGGGGTGGGGCGAGGAACACACACGGTTACTGTGTTCAAATAGTTGAAGGCTTTCCATTTAAAAAAGCTACATCAGGTGGAAGTTGCAAGGAGGCACATTTTGATTGAATATACATTTAATTCAATAAACATTTATTAATCACCTACTGTGTGCCAGGCACTGTGCTAAATGCTGGGGTACAAAGATAGTCCCTGCCTCAAAGGAATTTACAACGTAACAGGGGAAGATGATACACCAAAAGGAAGTTGATAAGGACTGGATTTCGGGGAGCTATCAGGACCACCTGACTTTTGTGGAATGGAAACAAAACATAGCTGCTGATGGACAGTGGAGGGTTACTTGAAAAGTTCTGATCCCTCTATAAAGGAAGGTTTTAAGAGGAATTTATTACTCCACCCTCTAGCCCTCCAGTCAGTGGGGAGAGGCAACTGAGGGAACTGAGAAGGTGTTGAATACGAAATCTAAGTCAATCTGAGTGGTGATGAGATCTCAGGCAATCAGCTCAACCTACTAAAAAGGCTTCTGAAGACTTTGAGTAATCACAAAGTAGAAAGCCTCGTCTTCAAAGGTGGTTGATTTCTCCTTACTAGACATCTTCAAGAGGAGCTGAATGATCCCTTCTAAGGAATATTGTAGAAGGCATTTCTACTAAGCTGAGAGAAGTTGGCTTCTAATGGTCCTTCTATAGGAATCTGTGACTCCAACAAAACAAGAATTATGCTTATACATCAGCAGGCATCAAAAGAGAGCTGAGAAATTGAATTGCCAGGCTGTATCAGTCTACCACAGGGGTTCTCAACCTTTTATGGATCCCATTGGTAGTCTAGTAAAACATATGGACCTCTCCTTAAAAAAAATAGCTTGTTCCTACACTCACAATGAAATTCTTGATTTCAGTCAGAAGTTAGTAAGTAAGCATATAATATTTTTCCCCTTTCAAGTCCTAAGAGGACTGTCAATCCCAACTCAGGAATCCCCGGCCTATCAGAATCTGGTTGACATGGTGGTACAGCTTATGTTGGTCCACATTCCTATGTAACAGTATATAAGAGTATGGAAAGATCAGAGGTGCCAGAGTCAGAAGATGTGGGTTCAAATCCTGACTTTTATTACTTGTGTGACCATGGGAAAGTCATCTAACTTCTTTGGGCCTCAGTTCTTCATCTGTAAAGTAAGGAGCTTGAACTAGACAAGCTAAGAGGTCCTTATCAACTCTGAATCTATGATACTACAAAAATTATATAGGAAATTATAGAACCTGAAAATCAGGGAATGGAAAGGCCCTGCTTTTAAGCAATTAAATGTCTAATCCAGACAGATGTCATTCTGTTACTCCTTGAAGACCTCTAAGACAGGAATTTAGCAACTTATCTTCAATCTGAGTTGGCTTATTAAATGCTTTCCAGGCCTATTGTGATATTGATGTATTTAAGTGAGGAGAGGCACTGATGGCATGTGGCCATAAAAGAATATTGCATCAGGTAAGACAAACCCTCTTTTCATCAAGGCTACTGCTTCCCTTTCATAGGTTATTTTCCCTCACTCTTTACTGACTCTGGCTTTGGACCAAACTATAAACTTTTTTTCCTGCCTCTAACTTGGTCCTTTGGATTGGATTATCTTGTTAATTCTAACCTAACTTGACCTGACTTTCTGTTTAATATCTTCCATCGTGACTTTGGATCCCAGCCACCTGTCCTAGGAAAATTCCTTTCCTTGGGCTCAATTAATTATCCCTAACCATTAGTGCATGAATTTGATAGTTGATTTTTAATTTTTCTAGAGTATTTGAAACATTTTATGCAGCAAAAGGAAATCATCTATCTAAAATAAATGAGTTTGTATGTATTCTTGAGATGACCTAGCAGTTTTTACTCAAAAATGTATTTTTCTCTCTTGAATTCAGTAAATGGATTTAACTTACCTGATTTCAGCAAATTTCTAGGCAGAAGCCAACAGTGATCCTATCAAAAAAAAAAAAGAAGAAGAAATAGGTTATACTCTTCTCTAGCTATGGGAGGAATTAATTTTCTTTTCTATTCCAGTGGCATATATATGTTGTGAAAATGTTTGTGTATATATGTACATCTATGCATATATTAATGTATGTGCATGTTTACTATACATTTCTGTGTGCATGCATAGCACATACACTTAAATATGTAATTCTCTTCAATTTTATGTTTGTACAAATTTGTTTCTAGCATTCCTTTCTATAAATTACAATTCCAATGCACTGCCAGACTTCAGTCACAAAATCTTAATGAAAATTGAAGTTTTCTCTCCTCTCCCCCTTTCTCCCTTAGTCTCCCTTTTTTCTCCCTCTCTTCTTCCCTTCTTCCTCTCCTCATCCATATATATGTATATGTAGCACACACCCATATATTATTTATCAGCTGTCAAATCCTACATATATATGTGTGTATAATACATATGTATACATGCATATATTTACATATGTGTATACATATACACATACATATATTATATATCACACATGTATCCTCTACTGACATAGTGCTTCAAGGTGACCCTTGGTCCCAAAGGCTATGCCATCATAGTGTTGAAAGGAAAATTCTTCATTTGGGCTTTCACTGTGATTAATGACGCAAAAATCAGGACAAAAGAATTAAAAGTATATATTAAAATTAAAAAAATTATTGTAAGTAGACCAAGGTAGCAACAATTGACAGGCTGATTACCAAAGTTCAGCAATGGCTTCAAGGTGGGGACAGCTTTTATAAATAACTTTAAGACAATTCAGGTAGGACCTCCTCAGCAGAACAGATTGAGCTCTTGTCTTTCAGTGCTTCCCCAAGGTAGCAAGAATGTGAAAATTTGTGGGAGGGGCACGTGAAAAAAAAAAAAAAAACAAGCAGGTAATGAAAAAAGCTGCAGACTTGGTGTCTCCTTCCTCACCAGACTTTCTCCAATACTGACTGATAAGCTGGACCGGGAAAAAGGGATATTGAGTCAGCATAATTTTCAACAAGAGTATAACTATGTCAGGGCTTACAAAGCAGGAAAGGTTTTGGGCAGGTTCTCTGTCACCAGCTTTTTGTATGTTACACAAAGTTAAGAGATACTTGTCATCAGAGGTTCACAATTTATTTCCATTTGGCCACAATAACTCCTCCTGAGGATCTATTAAGGCTTCCAGAGCATATTGGAAGGGTATTACCTGCATTCTTGGGGGCTGAGGGATGCCCACAATGATAAAATCACAGATGCTTGAAGAATGGTTATATGTGCATATAAGAGAAAGAGATGGCATCATATTCCTTTAGGTGGATGTCTTGGAAACTAGGCTGTGCGACCTCGGAGAAGTTCCTTTCCCTTTTTGGACTTCAGTTGTTTTGTTTGTTTCCTTTGGACCTGAACTGTGATTTCACTAGAAACTCTTGGTAAGGAAACTCCTTCAATGAAAGCAGGTCAGCATCTGCTCTGTAGTTTAAAGCTGTGGAGAATTGCCTGGGGGGCACTGAGGGATTACAGGCCTTCCCCAGGGGATGTGTCCCAGGGGATTTGGAACCAGATCTTCCCATCCCACAGGCAAGCTCTCCTGCTTTTTACTGTGCTTTGCTATTTCAGTTTATCCATCTATAAAACGGGGGTTGGACTAGACCATTTCTGAGGCCTGTTCCTAGACTAATATTTGATGTTTTATAAATTCTAAGGCTCCTTCTGCCTATAATGACCTTGGATCCAAAGGAGTGTTGCTGCATTCTGCTCTAGCATAATTCAGTTCACTAGAGTAAATGTGCTGATCCTGAGGGAAACCAATTGGGGGGAGGGGAGGGGAGGAATTCATCCTCTTTATTAAGTATTTCCCTAAAATGGAAAACCCTCTTCAAGGCAATTGCAAACAAATGTCATGAATAATTCATTCTGCCTAATTTCACACTATTTCAACTGCCTTTACTAGCTTCTAATTAGCTTGTGCAAGTTATTTAAGGAACAGAAAATTGCTGCTTAAACTAAGGTAAAGGGAAACTGCCTTACTTTAAGACTAATAATAATAATAATAATAATTAATAATAATAATTTTTAAAAGTCTTTGTTAGCACCAGCTGTGCATGATAGGTATCCCAGAGCTGCTGATTAAATGATAGAGGAAAAGTTTTTAGGGTGAGAAATAGAAATTAAGGCTATCAAAGTAGCCATTCTCCATGTGCTGCAATTCCTGAGCTTCTGTGAAAATCTGACTGGAGGTGGAGGTTAAATCAATACTGATTTATAATCAACTGAAAAGGGGAAGGACAGAAATTATAGGCATAGGGAGCATTATGAATGAAAGAGATTTAATTTTAAGCTCTTAGAGGGTTGAGGGAATGCCTTCAAAGATCACTGAGGGAGAAGCAATCTCACATTATTTCATACTTCGAAAAGAAGTATGGACTATGACTTTACCATATGTGGACATTGAGCCTCTGCTTAAAGACATCCAGAGTACCAGAGACCTGGGGAAAACCTCAGCTTTAAAAGGCCAAGGTCTCCCACTGCATTTGAGTCATCACTAGTCATCTTGACCTATGTCTTGCCACTGGACTATAATAACTCTGAAGAAGAGAATGAGGCTGATGATTCTGCACAGCTCTGCCTCACTTAAATCCTATTCACTTGCAAGTCAAGACATCACCCTTCTGATGTCATTGGTCCTCTTCAAGAAAGAGAGACAAAGAACAATAGTTCTTTGTACCATTAGCTGCTCAGTAAAATTTAGTGAATGAATAATGCAAGGGCATTCATCAGCCAAAGAGATCTCTCTGGACTGGAGAACTTAGAAAAAAAAGTTGAAGCTCATTGATATAGGTTGAAGAACAGAGTAGTGAGAATCTAAGAGAAGTGTTCCTAGACCTTGATACCCAGGGACATTTGGGCTACGTTACCCACCAAAGCAGACATTTTATAAGTTAACACTTAGATATAGCTCTTATGTAAGGTTTTATGATCCTCAATAAAGAGGTGGAAATCTATCTATATAAAAGTATTTATAGCAGCTATGTTTGTAATGTCAAAAAGGAAATAATTCATTTGTTTGATGATGAGGAATGGCTGAACACGATGTGGTATTTTGATGTAAAGAAATATTATTGGGCCATAGAAAATAACAAAAATAAAAAAAAATAAAGAGATATGAAGAAACATACAAAGTGATATGTTAGCCAAAAAAGCTAATGTGAAATTAAGCTACATGAAGAGAGGTATAACTTTCAGGAAGAAGGAGATAATGGTACTGGCCAGACCACATCCGGACTAGTCTGTCCAGTTCTGGGCAAATCATTTAGGAATAACCTTGAAATGCTGGTATCTGGAGAAGGGCAATACACATGATGAAGGGCATCAAGTCTATGCCTTTTGAGATTCAGTTGAAGAAAATGGAGACATTTAAACTAGAGAAGTGTTGGGGGCCAGGAGAGAGAGAGCAGATAGCTTGTCCTAATTGTTTGAAGGGTTGTCTCTTGGAAGAGTAATTCAACTTGCTCTTTTTGTCCACAAAGGGCAGAATCAGAAGTGATGGTCCTCTATACAAAGGCAAATTTCATCTTCAAGTAAGGAAAACAAAACAAATAGCAACTCCCTAAAACTTCCTAACAATGTGAGTAATCTAAAAGTGGAATAGGCTATCTTAAGGGGTATTAAGTTCCTTCTCAATGTTGGTCTTCAAGCAAATGACCATCTTTCAAGTTGTTGTTGCTGTTCCGCCTTCATTCTTGAAGAGGACCAATGACATCAGGAGGAGAATGTCATAACTTGCAAGTGAGTTGGATTTGAGGCAAAGCTATGCAAAATCATCAATCTCACTTTCTCCTCCAAAGTCACTGGAGTCCAATGGTAAGACATAGGTCAGGACTACTCTGGTGCCCCAAATACAGTGGGAGAAGTTGGCCTTTTTAAGGTAAGGTCTCTTTCCCAGGTCCCAGTTTGTCTGATCTAATACCCATTCAGTAATTAAAGGCTAGGTAAGAATTGAGGCAAAAGATGGCCTTGTTAGCCTTCATATAATAATCAATCTGGGAGGGGAAGACAATTAGAGTTTCTAGTCAAAACAGAAACAAGTGCTATTTATACTCACTCTGAGCCATCAAAATCCAAATAATGAGCAAATGAGACTTGGACTGGTACCTTATTAGCCAATGACTGAGAGCCAGAATGATTTGAGTTTAAAGGCATAGTCATGTATTTGAATTCCAATGGGCTTTATCAAATTCTCATTTTCCAGAGCTATATTTCAAGAAATCATAAATGAAAACTACATGAGACAGAAGAATTAATTGTCTTAGTTTTTCCAAAAAATAAAATGATAGAATAAATAAGTAGGGAAGAAAAAAAATTGTCCCCCAAACTCTAAGATACCTAGCAAAGTATAAGTGATCAAAATTTATATTCCTTTTGACAGAGCACCCACATGTAAGGGTATGACTCCCCATGTGGACAGAGAGAGAAGAGGAGGAGAAGGAGGAGAAAGAGGAGGAGCAGAAATAGAAGGAATTCTACTTGGTGCAAATTTTAGAATGATACCATATCATTTAATGCAAGCCAAAATTCAATTAATGTGATGCATGTAAGCTAGTTGAGGTTTGTAATATGCCACTATTTGTAACAACACCATAAAGTTGTGTTTTTTTTTAAGAGTCCTTAATATAAGGACAAAAGGAAGAATACTTCAGATGGTAACACTGACAGCACAAAAAAAAAAAAAAGAGGCATGTCATGACATTAGGGCAAAGACTGTGTTTTGGTCCCTTTTTGTATCCTCAGGGCTTAGTACAGTGCCTAACACATAGTAGGCACTTAATAAATGTTTATCGATTGATTTATTACACTAAAACAAAAATTTGATGTAATTAAATGGCATGAATTTGGTCATAGTAACTCTAAAATGGGACAAGATATCAGAATGCCTAATCTATATAGTATAGAATACAACATAGGTGAAATACAAGAAAAAGGAAAAACTAAATCAGATTTTTTGGTTTGTTTGAGATTTGCAAACAATTATAAGTAATAGAAATGTTATAATTTTAAAAATGGACGGTCTTTCAGATATTTGGATTGAAAATTGCAAGAAAAAAATGCATTGGTCTTAGCAGAGTAGACATTCAGATAGAAGTTTCAAGTTTATTTGAGGTAGTGAAAGAAAATGGAAATGAAGTGGATACTGAAGAAACTTTTACAGGTGTTGGTTGGTTCTATCACTTTAAAAATCAACTTCAGTTACATAGTATTAAAATTACTGGAAAAGCAGCCAGAGCAAATGAAGACATGATATCCTGATGTTTTGAAGAAAATAAATGAAGAAGGTGAATAATTAATCAAATTTTTTTTAATGTGGATGAAACAAGCTTATTCTATGAAAAGATATCTTCTAGAACTCATATTTCTGAAAAAAAGAAAGAGACAACTAGGTGGTGCAGTGGATAGAGTGCTAGGCCTGGAATCAGGAGGAACTGAATTCAAAACTAGCCCCAGATACTTGTTAGCTCTGTGACCCTGAGCAAGTCACTTACCCCTGTTTGCCTCAGTTTCCTCTTCTATAAAAAGGGGCTGGAGAAGGAAATGGCAGCATACAGTATCTTTGCCAAGAAAACCCCAAATGTGGTCATGAAGAGTCAGACATGATTGAACAATAACAAAAGAAAGAAAAAATTCAACCTGTGTTTAAAGTTCACCTGACACTTTTGTTGGGAGGTAATAAAGAAGACTTTAAATTAAAACCAATGTTTTCGTAACAGTCTTGAAATCACACCCTGAGAGGCTACAACCATTGATTACCTCTAGTTCTTAGGTAGTCACAGAAGAAAGCATGGATAATGAAAGTTATTTTCAAAAACCAATTCTCCAGTTATTTTAACCCACTTGTTGAAAAATATTACAAAAACAACAATATTACATTTAAAGAATTATTGATTTTAAAGAATGCACCAGGACATCTAATCACATTTAGTATATTTTTTGAGAATGTGAACAGGCAGATTCACTGAGATATAGACAAAGGTATCTACACTACCCTGCTAAAGTGTTTTAAAAGACAATAACATTTTAATCATATTATCAGTGTAGGATTATCTTTAGATACAATATGCAATGATGTTTTTTTATTTTTAAATTTTATTTTCTATAACTACTTTGTAATAAGCTTAAAATATATTTTCTTACCCTTTGCAATTATATTATGTTAATAAACAGATAAAATATTTCAAAATGTTATTGCAAGCTTCCATTGGGCTGGAATCAGTTAACATAATTCATATATAAATAACTTCTAAATAGTGAAAATTCAAATAATGTAACCACTTCTCAATATTCATTGTTCATTCACATTAATCTGGACTTGTTAATATGGTGACAGCAGGAAATATATTCATGACAGTCTCTCTCCACTTGGATGACTTCACATGGAGGTCCAGAGTTACTCAGACAATGAACAAAAACCTAGCACTAAGCAGCTCTGCCCCATTGGATTCTTGGCAACTGAGACTGGACAGGTAAAGAGAAGCAGATTCCCACCCCCATCCCACACCCCGAAATTTTCCCAGCAAATGTTGGTTTGGCAGGTAGCCTGATAAGATTCAAAATCAACCCAAATTTAATTGAGAAGCTAATTGTACCTCAAACTCATCTCATAATTAAAAAGGCACGATGAATTACCCAAATCCTTTATTAAAATAATATTCTACCTGGGGACCTACACATGATTGCTGCTGAAGGAGTGTTTGTTTATCAGATTAAAAGTGAATGCACTTTGGGGCTGATGAGTTAGAAATCTTAGAGCATTAAAAGTGGAAAAAGAGAGCTATTTATGTGAAACAATCCTCTCATTCCTGTGCCCTTAACAAGAAAGAAGATGCTGAAATTCTCATTATCCTTTTTTTTCTTTAAAGAAGGAAGCATTTAAAAACTACTCATTAGAAGAAAATTCTGACCCCTTAAAAGGCTGTCAGTACTGTCTCCATGCTTAGTGGCTCAGTTCTGTCTCAAAGGGCTCCTGACCCTTAGCAAAAAAAAAAAAAAAAAAAAAAAAAAAAAAACGCCTCAGGAAATCAAGAGATTATCTGAACTGAACCTACCTATGGTGACCCCAGTATAGCTGCTTACATGGCTGAAGAAACTTTCAGACCTGATTCCTGGACCTTCAGTCTTGAAAGCTTATTATATAGCCTTTAGCCTACCCAGTCATACCACAAGTGGGCCCTGATTCATGCCAGTGAGGTGGCACGGTGGATAGAGCACTGGGCGTGGTATCAGGAAGAAATCCTTATGAGTTTACATCTGGCCTCAATACTTATTAGCCATGTGAAGGGTCTATTATTATCCTTATTTTGCAGGTGAAGCAGTAGTCAAATGATTTGCCTAGGGTACAGCTAGTGTCTGAGGCAGGATTTGAACTCATATCTTCCTTAATCTAAGCCCAACACTCTATTTACTGTACCACCAACTGCCTCCCTAGTATCACAGTGCTTTCCTACAAGTGTCATCCCCATCACAAAATCATCAAATCACAAAATGTAAGTTGGAAGAAACCTCAGTGGGCAATCAATATGCCTGAACCAGAATCCTCTCAATAGCATCACCATCAAGTGATCATCCAGTTATTGCTTGAGAATGGGCACTGATGGGCAACCCATCCCTCCTTGAAGTAATCCTTTCCACTCTGGGGCAGCAATTAGCCCAGTGCCTGGCACATAGTAGGTCTTTAATAAATTATGTTTATTGATATAGTAAATAGTATTATATTTCCTTTTTTAGTGCTTATTGAATCACTGACTCAGAAGTTTTGTAGCAAACTGAAATCTTTATCTCTGGACCACCTACCCACGGCTTCTTCCTCCAGGGCTATAAAGAATAAGTTTTATTATTCTTCCACTTGACAGGCTTTCAAAAATGTGAAGGCAACTTTAATTTTCCCAATAAATCTTTTCTTTTCTAGATTAAAGATCATTGTTTCCTTCAACTTAACGTCATATACCATATGGATCCTAGAGATCATCTATCTAGTCCACCCTTCTCATTTGACAGATAAGGAAACTGAGATCCCGTGACTTGCCTAAGATTGCATTGCAAGTGGTGAAATGAAGATTTGAACCTAGGGCCTCTGATTGAAAATCAGTGCACTTTCTAATATACCATAATATTCCTCTGCAGTCATCTCATCATCCTTACTCTCCTCTTAACATGCTGCAGCCTTGCCAGTGGTATTCCTTCACATAAGTACTCAAACTTGAATACAGTACCCAATTGTGGTATAAGCAGGTCAGAGTATTTCATCAGTTAACCTAATAGAACTCCATCATTTAGCCTAAATTTGAATGACTTTTCTTTGTTCTCTTCTCACATTGTTGACTCGGATTGAGTATATAGTCTACTAAAAACCCAACACTTTTCATGTGAACTGTACATATCTTTCCCACACTGTTTTGCAATAGATTGCTTGTTTTTTTTTTAAACTATGTGTAGAACATTATCTTATCTCTATTAAATTCAAGCTTGAATAGATTCAGCTGATTACTCTAACCTGTTAAGACTTTTGGAGAGCCTAAGTTCTATCCAGCAATTTGTGCCATCTGTCACCAGCTTTGTGTCATCTGTGAATGCAATAAGCATGCCATCTTTGCCCTCAGCCAAGTCATTTACAAAAATGTTGACCAATGTAGGATCAAGAAAATAGACTTCCTTCCACATTCACATTGACCCATTAATGAATACCCTTTGGATCTAGTCATTCAATATAACTCTACTATTTACCCAATTTTACTCTCATCTAGTCCATTTCTCTCTATTTTGTCCTATAAAAATAGCAGGAGAGGATATATCAACTGATTTTGTTGAAATTTTGGTAAATTGTCAATAGTCTCTTTGATCTATCAGTCTGGTCACTACCAGAAAAAGAACTGCGGTTACTTTGTTCTTGACAAGCTATAAGAGCTCTTAGTAATCACTTTTTACTTTTCTAAATTTTGCAAACTATTTTAGAATATATTCTAAAATTTTGGAGAAACCAGAGTCAAGAAGTTTTCCTTTTTTTAAAAAAATCAAGGTATTTGCTTATTTCCAGACTATAGAAGCATAGGATTTAGAGCTAGAAAGGACCTTAAAGGTCATCTACTTCACCCTTCCTTTTGATGTGTAGTAGGGGTGATACATGGGATGGGATAAGCACTGTGCCTTTTTGCTGACTATCATGCCCCTTGCTACAATGATAGAGCAACTTGTAATTCCTCAGCAGTGAATTGAAAATAATTGGTTAAAGTCAGGAAGGGCCTGCCAAACTCTTGGTGGTCTATCATAGAAGATGAGAAAAGTCAGCTCTCTCTCTTTCTTTTTTATGGGATTCTTCCAGTACTTCCTATCCTTAGGTCTTTTAGCATAGTGAGAGGAGGTTTATTCATGATTCACATCTCCTGCCATCCCCCCTGTAGCAATAACCGCTATAAGCACCCAGTAACAAGAACATGTGGTTGCCTAGGTGAGCCTGAATCCTTGGCTACCTTCTTTTGCCTTTTGATTTGTTCCTTGAAGCACAAACCAGTGATTTTGAGAAGTAGGCAGTACCCTCCCTGGTGCCATCCTTGTAGGTTTGAGAGGTGAAGAGTCCCTGAAGCAGGTATCAGCCGCATGGCAAGAGGTGTTTCCCACAACAGCACCACCTTTCACTTGGACCCATAAAGATTAAATGACCTGCCTAAGGTCATGTTATCATTAAATCATGGCACCAAGATTTGAATTCCAGTCATTTGACTCCAAATACAAAGCTCTCTCAACTGCCTCATACCACCACCACTAATGAATGTTTTGGTTAAATGAGCTGAGTTGAACTTAAGTTGAATGTATTCAGAAAATAAAGATATGGGGACTGGATGAAAGGAAAGCAGTTAGGAAAAGTGGATTTTAGGAGTCAAGTGCATACAGGTGAAAGCCACTAGATGCACTCGTTGTCTTTTGGATCCAACCCCTGATAATGAAGTGGGGAGAAGAGCAGGTGTCTGGATAGGTAGATAGGCATTATTCTTAGGCATGTTAATAGCGTTCTGGTTTACTAGGCTCAGGGTGTGTTGGCAGCAGCCCTTGCACTCACTTTGCCAGGTGAGGTATGAGACATGCTGAGCATCTGTAGTTTCCTTCCAGCTGTTTGCTAATCCTGTTGCCTTGCTGCTACCAGGACTGCTTTGTGGGGAGTGCTTTACACTTGATACACTTATTTCCTTCTTGCTGTATTTTTATAACCTGAATGTATTGCTCTCAGTGGATCCCATTATACTTACTGGAGCACTTATCTTAGGATCACAGATTTGGAGCTGGAAGGGACCTCAGAGTCTACAAGTCCAAACCACTCATCTCACAGTCAATCAACTACTATTTATTGAGCATTCACTATGTGCCAGACACTGTCCTAAGCAGTAGGGATACAAATAAAAGCAAAAACCTGCCCCTGCTCCTAAGCACCTCACGGTCTAAGGAGGCAGGGGTGGTGGTGGGGGAGACAACATGTAAACAATTATGTATATACAAGATATAGATGGAATAAATGGGAAGTAGTCTCAGAAGGAAGACTTAGAACTAAAGGGGACTGGAAAAGGCTTCTTTCAAAAGGTTAAGACTTAGGACCTGAAGAAAGCCAAGGAAGCCAAAGGTAAAGGAATGGAGGGAGAGCATTGCAGTTCAGATTAGGAAATTGAAATACTGAGAGCTGGTGTGATTTGCCCAAGACAATGAAGCTTTTAAGTATCAGAGGCAACCCAGGTCTTCCTGACTTCAGGTCTAGCAGTCTATCCATTATGCCGGGATGCATCTCTTGCTCTACAAGGTTGTCCTTCTCAAGCCTTTTATTCTAGGGTGTGCAGTTGGTTTTCAGGTTTGGACAAAAGCCAGTAACAAAGCACTTGTCCTATGGAAGTTTCAGGAGGAGGAAGAATATTTCTAGGGCTGATGGGATCTCAAAATTTGAATTTTCGTTAAATCCAGTGAATTTGTATTAAATCCACTTATATATTTCCGAGACTGTCAGAACTGAAGAGAAGCTCAGAAGTGACCCAGTCCAACCTTTACCTCAGCAGAATCTCCTCTATAACATCCCTAGTAAGTGATCCCCAGTACTTTGCTGGAAGACTTCCAATGAGCAGGAGCCCAACAACTCCTGAGGCAATCCATTTTGCTTTTTAGACAGCTCTAATTATAAGGTCATTTTCCTCATCTGAAGCCAAAATCTATTTCTCTACAGCTCACACTCATTGTTCTTAGCTTTGGAGACAAGCCAAACTAATTTAATTCCTTTTCTGTAAGACTTGTAACACTTGAAGACATTGACCACATCTTCCTCCAGTCTCTTCTCCAAACTGAACAACCACAAGTCCATTAGTCAATTCTTGTATGACTTGGTTGCAATCAATAAACCAATTAGCATTATTAAACACCAACTATATTCTATAACAAGTACTTAAAAGGGTGTTTCTGATTTGCTCTCAAAAGAAGTAATTATCTCTGACTTGTCAGGATTGCCATTATTTCTAGAAAATAATAAAAAAATTTATTCTACTAGGTAACATGCTGTTTCAGCATGACATTGGAAAACGTACTGGACTAGGGAGGATTCAGGTTATCGTCTGAGTTCTCTCTGACAGGTTCTAGTCTGAGCCTCGAACTCAAACAATGTCCTTGGATAAGTCACTTCCTTTTTCTGGCTGTCCATTCACTCACCTATCAAAGACAGTTTTGAACCATATGAACTCTTCTGTATGATTTCTAACAAGCCAAGTAAGGCATCATGATATAACAGAAAGATTACCATACCTGAAATCAAAGGATCTAACTCAACCAAGTTCTATCCTAGCTCAGTTTCCATTTGTCCTATGATCATGGGCAAGTCATATAATGTTCCTGTGCCATCTCTTCCTCATCTTTCCAAAGGAAACTTGATACATGTTGTTCCTATTTTACAGAGTTATCGTAAGGATAAATTTAAGTCAATGAATATTTATTAAATGTCAGCAAAGCAAGATACTGGGCTAGGCAATAGAGTTACAGAGACAAAAATGGAGCAATCCTTGTGCTCAAGGAAGTTGCATTCTTCTGGGTAGATTCAATATGCACATGAAGTATTACAAATTGTATTTCTAAAGGAAAAGAGTACCAAGAGGATGGGATCAGGAAAAACCTGTTGAAGAATTTAGTACCCAAACTATGCTTTGAAGGAAGCCAGGATAGATGGGGGTGGGGGGGGGAATATGACATACATGAGAGACTACCTATACAAAAACATGGAGGTAAAAAATAGAATATCATGTGTGAGAAGCTAGCAGCAGGCCAATTTGACTGGAATGTAGGAAGTGTGAAGGGAAGTAATGAGAACTAAGAGGGGAAATGGGGTGGGAGTCAGATTACTTTAAGTACCAGAATTTATGTCTTTTATCCTGTAGGCAAGAGGGAGTGACTGAAGATTTTTTAGTAGGGTAGGGTCATGGTCATACCTGTACTTTAGACACACCATTTGTAAATTACGTGAAAAACAAATTGTCAAAGGAACACACCAGAAGCATAGTAAGTGCATATATGCTCAAGTGACTATAAGTAAATCCTTTTGTCCACCCCTCTGGCCTCAGCTTCTTCCTCTGTAAAATGAAATATTGAATTATGTGGTCCATTTCAAACCATAACATAACGTAACGTAACGTAACGTAACGTAACGTAACGTAACGTAACGTAACGTAACGTAACGTAATATAATATAATATAATATAATATACAACACAATACAATATAACAACATAACATAATATAATATAAGATAACATAAAAAATAACATAACACAACACAACACAACACAACATAACCTAACCTAACATAATATAATAATATAAGCCCTGAGGGCTTATATTTTGAAAAGTAGCATAAGAATAAGTCATTCTTCATTTCTTTTAAGGAACTTCTCAATTTGCATCCTTCCTTCTTCTGGAAAGAAATCTTCCAAATAAAAAAGTCTTACTGTTTTAATAAGAGTTCATTGCTGTTGTCATTAGTTTCTCATGTAAAGTTAAGCTGCAAAAGTGTCAAGCAAAAAGATAACATGTTTATCTATATAGGGTTTATGAAAATTCTTTTTATACTTTGAGTGGTTTTAACTTTGTGAATACCATAAGAGAACACTGGCCCAGATGGTCAGATTTTTCTCAACTTTCTGATAAGTAAAAGCATCTGGAGGGATGGGGGAGGAAGGAAAATCCAATTTAGTTTAATCAAGAGTTACTTTAAAGAAGAGGTGTCAATCACGTGGCCTATGGGATGCATGCCACAACACGCCTGAGTACCGCTCAAAGCAGATTAATATGTATTTGGGAAATATTTCACAAAATAAATAAAAATACAAAAAAAAGAACTCCATAGTATTGCACTTTAAAACTAAGTCAATATGCAGTCTTCAGGGAGTCTTATACTATATATGGCCACCATTTCTATTTGAGTTTGGCCCACTGCTTTAAAAGGCCCAGACTTGGATGAATTCCTAAGAACCAAGTTTAATTTGATGAAGGTAACTAAACCCATTTGAAGATATTAACAGTTGATACATGAGTTGCGGTGGCTCTTCATTCTCCCGGCTAGTTCCTCAGAGCTGAGATGGCACCATTTTGCCTGGATACCACTATTTAATGCACAACTCAAATTTGGTAGCAAATAACACCAGATGTAAAGCAGTCTTATAGTTTGCGAACACTGAGGAAACCTGGACCTGATAATGTGGTGCAGTAGAGAAATAAGTAGATTTGGAGTCAGAGGTTGAGACAAATGAAAAACCTGAGAGACAGAGTTTCTGAGTAATTAAAATTTTATTAATTAGGCTAGCAAATAATCAATAAATTGATGGTGAGTGCTCTCTCTCAGAAACCAAAGACAGAACTATGGAGATCCCTGAGCTCCTGATAGGTGAAAATCAACCCTTATTGGTGAACAATTAGTGAGGAGGTAGTCATATCAATGAGAAAGTGGGCTGAAAGTCTTCAGCTCCTTCTGCTGAGAACATGACTTAATCATGAGACTCAGCTGCCTCCAGCAATATGGACAAAGGAATCCATCTCTATCTAGACCACTCTAAGAAAAAGCAGTCCAGGCTTTATTTGACCTCCAGAATACATAAAAGCTTCCCATTCATAGGTTCCTAGACTTATAGTTGAGAAGAATCCTAGAGTGACCTTGTCCAACTTTCTCATCTTCCAAAGGAGGAAACTAGAGCGCAGAAAGGTTAAATCTTTTGCCCAAGGTCCTCTAGAGCTTCTTGGATGATCCCAAATAAAAGCTTGGGTTAAGGTAGGTGAAGCTTTTCTGGATTTCAGAAGGATCTGCTTCAATTCACATAGCCCTGATAATGTTCAAAGAAATCTCTCTTGTCTCCTCTCTTAGTCTCTTAACCGGATTTGAAGTCAAGTCTTCTAACTCCAAGTTGTGCTCTCTTTGAGTGGCCTTAATGGGAAGGAAATTTGTCCTTACCTAGCCTAAACTTACCTCTTCGAAACTTCTGCTCCCCTCCCCTAGTTCTGTTCTCTGGGGCCAGGCAGGACAACCAATCTAAAAACATTTATGAATTGCCTACTGTGTGCCGGGGGCTGGAAGTCTAACATCTTCTCTGTGACAGCTCTTCAGATACCTGAAAGTGATTCTCATATTTCTCCTGGGTCTCTTTTTCTCTGGGCTAGATATCCCCCATTTTTTGGAGTCATACGGCAAGGCCCTTCATCGTGCTGCTTCCGCTCCTTTTATCAATGTCTTTCCTCAAATGCAGTGCCTTGAACTCCATAGTCCTGATGTGGTCTGACCAAGGAAGGTTAGATAGCAGGATGCTCACCCTCATGGTTCTGGACACTATGCCTTTTTTAATTCAGCTTTCAAATGCAATGGCTTTCTGGCTGCCCTGTCACACGGCCAACATCAGACTACTAGCCCACTAAAACCTTTTTTTTCAGACAAACTGCTATCTGGCCTTTTCTCCCCCTCCCCCTCTAGATTCCTTTTAGGATTCTTCACTCCCTAGAAATGAGGTATGAGCACTGCAAAATTGGGTTTATTTCACCATTTCAGGGCACCATATTATTAATAATAATACCTTATAATAGTTAGCATTTATATACAGCTTTTAGATTTGCAAAGCACTTGGCAAATATTATCTTACTTTATCCTTACAAACAACCTGTGAGGTGGATGCTATTATTATCCTCATTTTACAGATGAGGAAACTGAGGCAGACAGAAGTATGTGATTTTACTGGGATCACATAGCTAGTGAGTGTGTGAAATCACATTTGAATGTAGGTCTTCCTGATTTCAAGCCCAGTGCTCCATCCATTGTGCTTCATTCAAATGCTCAATCATCAGCACATTGATAATGTGATTATGAATGTCAGGTGACACATAAGTTACAGCTCTATGTCTAAATCTCATGGTTAATTCTGGAGAGCAATTTGAAACTATGCTCAAAGGACAATCAAACTGTGCATACCCTTTGATCCAGCAATACTACTACTAGAGAGATTTTTTTTTAAAAAAGGAAAAGGAACTACTTGTACAAAAATATTTACAGCAGCTCTTTTAGTGGTGGTAAAGAATTGGAAATCGAGGGGATGCCCATCAACTGGGGAATGGCTGCAAGTTGTGATATATGAATGTAATGGAATACTATTGTGCTATAAAAAAATGATGAGCAGTCAGACTTCAGAAAAACTTGGAAAGACTTGTATGGTCTGATGCTGATTGAAGTGAGCAGAACCAGGAGAACATTGTACACAGTAACAGCAACTCTGTATAATAATCAACTATAAATGACTTAGCTATTTTCAGGAAGACAATGATTTAAGACAATTCCAAAGGACTCATGAAGAAAAATACTAAGGATGTGAGCATTCAGAAAAAGAACTGATGGAGTCTAAAGGCAGATTGAAGCATACTATTTTCATTTTCTTTATTTTTTCATGTTTTTTTCTTTCGGTTTGTTTCTTCTTTCAACATGACCAATTTGGAAATATGTTTTACATAATTGCATGTATATTACCTATACCAAATTGCTTACTGTCTTAGGGAGGGGGGAAGGTGACAAGGGAGGGAGAAAATTTGGAACTCAATTTTTTTTAAATGGAATGTTAAAATTTGTCTTTTCATGTAATTAGAAAAAAATACTATTTAAAAATAAATAAATCTCATGATTAGCTCCCAGATACTGCCTTTAGGAACCATGACATGACCCCAGTAGTACCAAGGACTATACAGAACAAGCAAGTATAATCTCCTAATTTTACTTAAATGGAAACTAAGTCCCAGAGAGGTAAAGGCACATATTCAAGAACAGAAGTGATAGACTAGCATAGCTAGAATTCAAACCTAATCCCTCTATTTCCAATTTCAGTGCTACTAGAGGCAGAAAAGCCTGTGTTTGCTCTAGGGGTTGTTCTGTAGAAGAGAGTGCGAAAGATTGACCTTGGTAACTTATAAGAGCTTACTTAACTTGAGCTTCCAGCTTCAGGCTGGATAGCCTCCCAGGAAAAGAACCACAGTCCAGGCAATGCCTTTAAAGGTCAGAGGCTGTAAATTTTGCACAGTGGCCCAGCTCCCTGCAAAGGGTATGTCAATCATGGACCACTGAGAAGCCAGAATAAAAGCTAGCTTTAAAACACTCGTCTATAAAGCTAACCAGATTTATAATAAGAATCACTAAAAAAAAAAAGTAGTCTGCTTTAGTGTAGCATTAAAGTTACATTCATATATCTCATTTATTCTGACACCCTATTTAGGTCTTGCCAGTGGTGTTATCATCCCCTGACCCCTTTAGAGAAGGGGAAAATAGTTCAGAGAGGTGTATTTTGGATGGTAAATCATAAAATCCTGGATCCAAACCTGGCAGGGGACTCAGAGGACATCTAATTGAACTCTCATTTTACAGAAGAAGAAACTGAGGCCCAGGGAGTTTAAGAGAATTGCTTAGGCAGGATTTGAATTGAGGTCCAGTTCAGTGCTCTTTCCCGCTATACCAAATTAGATTTAGAGTAGGAAGAGCCCTTAGAGACTCTCTAGTCTGTCCCTTTCATTTTATATTTGGCCTTATGTGTTGTCTGGATTTTGGAGAGTGAAGGCAAAAATGAAATAAAGGAAGAGGTAATTACTCTCTCCTTTGGTATTTACCTTTGCAATGTGGGTGTTGCCAGTCCCATTCAGATGTTACTTTTCCCTTCCCACTCAACAGTGTCTATTCCCTAAACACCCCTGTAGAATGTGTGTACATGTGGGCTGGTAGGGGAATACAATGAGAAGAAATTAGGTTCAACAACCCTCCCAGAGAGCAGTGAGGATGGTTCCCTTTAGTCTAATGTAGATGAATCCCCCCCTCCCAGTGCAGCTTTACTCTGCCTCAGGAAGTTTATCCAACACTAATAAATCAAAACCTTAAAATTCTTTCATTTGAATAAAGCTCCAATCCAGAAGAAAGCCTGCCCCGTTGTACCAATGTTCAAATCTTTGTCCCTCTTTGTAAAATCTCTGTACACGTCCAACCACTCACTGACTCCTTTCTTTCTGCGTCCCTGTTAACTGTCACACGATGAGGAACAGTTAGAATTGATCTGACTTTATCTAGCTGGTAAATTCCAACCATATTAACCAAAATTGTACAGGTAACTTCATAAGCTTTTTCCTCAGCTGTACAGAAAGGAAGGGAAAGGTGAGACTATTTCACAATTTGATGCCTATTTTCCCAAATGTAATGTCAGTAATGACTGGTCACTCAGAAATCTTCTTCTCCATGCCATTTAACTGTCATCTTTTGCCTGATGAAAGCAGAGGCAGCTGCAGTGCCAGGAAGTCAAGCAGCAGCCCCATACACTCCTCAGTGCTCTTATTCTCAGTCACTTGACTTCCATCACAAGAATTCCTATTTGAGCTTTTCTTTCCTCTCTCTGTCTCTCGATCTCTCTCTAGTTCTCTCCCTCTCTCTCTCTCTCTCTCTCTCTTTCTCTGAGCTCTTTCTCCCTTTTCTGTCTTTGTCTGTCTAGCACACACACACACACACACACACACACACACACTCCACACTTCATTCTTATTCCCTCCTCTAGCTGCTGCTGCAATGCACTCAGAATTTGTCATGGTCTCATTCCCTCCCAGCATGGAAAGAACAACATTATTCATTTGAACTACATTTCCCAGAAGCTCACAGCACAAGTCTCTGAAGATTTCCTTAGGCCTGCAGAGACCTATCTCCAAAAGCCTACTACAGACAGATGAAAAAAAAAATCCAGACCAGGGGATGTGATCTTTATTCAGTCTGTATCGTCTTTCATATTCCTGTAGCTTTTGGCACCAGAGACAAGCCACAAGATTCTGATTCCTCTCCTACCTGTTATAGAACCAAAAGTCCTCATTCTGAATGCAAGTACCTTTCCCCTCCCCCTACTACTATGGCTGCTGCCATCCCTACTTCTTTGTTTGTGTGGAGCCTACTAGGCATTTATTAGGATTCTTTATGATTGCTCATCTGAACTGGAAACATTTTGTTAGAAGGGCATTAGAACCTATTGCTCATCACACACACACACACACACACACACACACACACACACACACACACACACACACACAATCTCCTAGACTGACTACAAAGGCTGGGCTTCTCCCTCCTTATGCTATCCTAAAGCTCACTCTGCTCGGGCTCCTGAAATCAAAATTCTCTCTATGGACAAGCATAGCCACCTTGTAATACATGCTTCAGTGCTCTTAGGTCCACCCACAAACATCTGGAGATGCACACCCAAGTTCACCTTCACTTATTTGCACTAATTCAAACATGCCATTTTCTCACCCTCTGCCTCACCTTCCATCTTTTCTGTGTTAGTTCACTCACTCTTAAAACAATGTCCACCCTACAGTCCCTGTACATATTCCCTTGTCTATATATGATGCATTCAGCTCACAACCCATGCCATTACAAACACCTAGGGGCCAATCCCCCCACTAAAGTGACAAAGACAGGATCTGCAACCTCAAGAGATTACTGATCTCTTGTAGAAGTAATTAACAATTACACGCAGCTGTGAGCAGCTTGCTTTCCCTTTCCACAAACAGCTGCCCACCTTTCAAGTGGAGGATCCTTAGAGTGTAACATGGCCCTCTGGAACACTCTTTCTGTCTCTTGTGGCTTCTTCCTGAGCTCTCCCTGGGCAATCACATTCTTTGTGAAGGCTTCTGTCACCACTCTCCAGCTGATGCCCAAAGCAAGATCTCTTTGATCTTTTGACCTCAAAACTGCATCCCCAGCTTCCCAAACATTACATCCCAAATCAATCAGTTAGGAAACCAAGAAGCATTATTAAGTGTTTACTATGTGCTGAGCACTGGGGATATGAATACAAGCAAAAATATAGTCCCTGCCCCAGAGGAGCTTACATTCCAATGAGAAAGACAACATAGAAATAGGAAATGAAGTGTTGTCTGTGAAGAACAGTATATAGGCCAGTAAAACTGAATTGTAGAGTGTATGGAAGGGGAATAAAGTGTAAGAAGACTGGAGAGGTAGGAAGGGGCCAAGCTGTAAAAGGCTTTCAAAGTGAAATAGAAGTTTTTTTTATCAATCAACAAGCCTTTATTAAACACCTACTATATGCCAGCACAGCTCTAGGTCCTAGGGATATAAATACAAATAATGAAATAATCCCTATACTCAATGAGTTTACATTCTAATGAAGGCAGGCCATGAGTAAATATAAAAATATATACAGCATGAGTATAAAATTAATGAATAGAAATATATGCAAAATAGTAAAATACAAAGTAGTTTGGGCATTAGTAGTTGGGGGAATCCTGGTCCTAACAGGAAGCCACTGGGGTTTATTAAGTAAAGGTAGATGGTCAGACTTATTGCTCTAGGAAAATCTGTGAATACAAGTTAGACCTGAGAATAACCTCAGAGATAGTGTAGTATAACCGGTTTATTTTGTTGATACCCAGAAAAGGAAAATGACACGCCTACAATAACACAGTGACCTGGGTTTTAAAACAAGGTCTCCCAATTCCCAGTGCTTTGCTCTTTCCACCCCATAATTCATAAGACATGACTACTTATCCAGAAATCACCTAAGTCAATGGATATTCACAATTGCAGTATTTATAGCAAGGGTGACCAAGTTTAGCAGTGAGTTAGGGAAGCATTTACATGATATGGTGGAAAGACCATTGAACTATGATTCAGAATACTTGGGTTCCAATCTTGACACTGCCATTTATTTACTGAATGCCTTGAGCAAATTGCTTCCCATTAGCTTCCTTATCTGCAAAGTAAGAAGATGAGAATAAGATTTTCAAGGTCCACTCTGTGTTTAATGCTCTGTAAACTATGGTCCCATCTCCAGAAAGTCCCAGCTCTGACATTCCATCTTCTGGGCACCCTCCTAGGTCTGGCATCCTATATGCTAGATTCTAAGGCCTCTTCCAGCTCTAGGCTTTCTATATTCTAAATTCTTTTCTGCTACTGACATTCTACATGTCCTTATAGCTTTAAACTCCCAAGGTTCTGTAAGTCCAAGGAAATTTTGTTTTGTTTAGGCAAGACTTTTTCCTTTCATATCAATAACCCTGGATTTGTGACCTATCTGAGTTTGTGGTCAGGCCTCTGGGTGGTGCTTCTTCTTTCACTGTTTCTACCTGGAATTAGATTCTCTCAATTCAGAGAGGCCTAGCCTTTTGTCTTTAGGTGGTATCCTCCTCTGCATTTATGTTATATTAGCATTGACGGTGTAAACAAAGGAAAAAAAAAAAACAATTTCTACCCTCTGAATCCTGATGTTCCTCTAAGTCCTAAGATACCCATGCAGACTAACTTAATGGTAATGGCTGGGAAAGGGAACAACATGAGTGGGCTCAGGAGTGGGTGTGTGAAAAAGCTTGGCACCGCTGAACCGCTGAAGTCCTGGTGGGTGGGAGGCCTTTTTAATGGCAACTGCTCAATCCGCATCTGCTCAGATTGTCTCTGTGCCTGGCAACAGGCACGGCCAAATCCCAGAGCATTCAAACAAATAGACTTTGATAAGACTCAGCCAATGGTTTTAGGCTGTAGAATATACTCTGTTCCTTGGATTATTCCTAGATTCAAATGAATTGCCCTTGAAGGGATGAAATGCTGCTCATCCTTTAGAGCTTAAAAGACTCAAGTGTCCTTGGGGATGTTTGCTTCTCATCACACCTGTTTGAAAATATTCACAGAATAGTAAACTTTAGAGTTAGAGGGATTAAGTCAATGTATTGGAAGATGCCTTAGATATTATCAAATAGAACTCTACTGTTTAAAAAAAAACAATTGAGATAATTTGTTTTTACACTGTACACATTTTCCAATACAGCTGTCCTCTCTACCACCTCCCTCTTTCATGAGAGCCATACATCATAACAAATAATTTTTAAAAAGAAGAAATAAATTCAATAAAACATCAAATCGACTCCTGCATTATATATTGAATACTTCACATGCATAAAAAAAATCATACCCAAAAAAAAGGAAGAGGTACATTCTCATATTTCTTCTTTAGGGCCAAGCTTGGTTGTAATACTTTCATAGTATTCTGTTTTGATTGTTTTGTGGTTGTTGTTCTTTCCATTTACATTGTTTCAGTCATTGTATGTATCATTTACCTTGCTTTTCATCAGTCTATATAAGTATTCTCATGCTTCTCCATATTTATCCTATTCATCACTTCTTATAGGGCATTAATATTTCATCACGTTTATATACAATGTCCAAAATTTTTTCCAGTTTTTTGGTACTTCCAAAATAACATAATTAACATATATATGATATTTCTTTTTATCATTGATCTCCTTCAAGTCTAAATTTAGGAGTAGGATCTAGGAATCAAAAGTTACAAGTATTTTAGTCACATTACAATCCCAGAGTGTTTCCCAGAATTGTTGGGCCAAGTCTCAGCTCCACCAAGAAAGCTTACCTTTCCGCAACACCTCTGGCATCTTTTGTGATCTTTGTCAATTTCCTGGATGTTTGGGATAACCCTGGAAGTATTTTCATTTGTGTTTCTCTTATTATCAGTGATTTGGAGAACTTCTTTTCATACAACCTTTCTTTTGCAACTTGCAAAGTGACTGAGAACTGCCTGCTCATGTTTTTGTTTTTTTTTTTTTTTAACCACTTATTCCTTGGGAAATGGTTAGTGTTCTTAAATGTCTGAGTTAGAAATGATAGTTAATGCAAAAGTTTTTTTCAATTTCATATAATCAAAATTATCCATTTTATATTTTTAATTGTCCCTATTACTTGTTTAGTTAAAAATTCATCCCTTAGCTATTTCTATGAAAGGTACCTGATTTGATTCTCTTCTGAATTTTTTTTAATGGTACAACCTTTAATATTTAGGTCGTGTGTTTATTTTGGGCTTATTGTGGTGTATGTGTAAGATGTTATTCTCAGTCTGATTTCTGCCCAATTTACTTCCAATTTTTCCAACAATTTTGAGGCAACTGAAGCCCAGAAAAGTATTGTTAAAAGTAAGTACTGAGATCACAGCAGAGTCAGGATTCAAACCCATGTCCAGAGCTGTATCTCTCTCTTACATTTAAAGAATGATGATTTGGCAGTCATTAAAGTTTTGTCAAGGGCACTTGATTTTTTTTTTTCTTTTTCCTCTCCCCTGAGGTGAGTGGTTCTAAAATATATTAAATATACTTGTAACTGTTTTGCATAGTGTAAAGCTAATCCGACATGATTTCTATGTAGTCCAGAGAATTGGATCAGCTCACATAGAGATGTAGCAAGCCTTTTGCTAGCTATTGGAAGGATAGGCCTTGGGGTAATCTTATGTTTTCCTGATATTGATTGGCATCCCTAGTTCTCTCTCTCCACTACAGCATTATGAAATTTTGTGACAGGAATTTCATGAACTAACCCCAGGAGAGTTTGCATCCTAGCAGGGTAAACTTACTCAGACCCTAGGAAATTAACTTGCATGGCAATTGTATTTAATATCATCTCTTCTACCCTTTCCACAGGAGGTCACAGTGAGAAGTTACCTTTCAAGATGTCTTTGAGAAAATTATCAGGAAGTCAGGGTCAGCCATTGACTTAATATATAAGATACTCATAAGTTATTCTAACTATCTATTGTCACTGAGCCAAGGCCTTATAAAGGAGGGGTTGGATATGTGACACTCAAGA
Organism: Vombatus ursinus; assembly: GCF_900497805.2. Taxonomy (NCBI): domain Eukaryota; kingdom Metazoa; phylum Chordata; class Mammalia; order Diprotodontia; family Vombatidae; genus Vombatus; species Vombatus ursinus. The sequence goes on along the minus strand of NW_020954641.1, from coordinate 4,958,231 downwards.
TCCTTCCTTTCAGAGAATTTAATAGAGCTCTTCTTAATCACAGGATTTAGAGCTAGAAGGAACTTTGAGATGATACAGTCTAACCCATTCATTTTACAGTTGAGGAAACTAAGTTAGAGACAGGTAAAATGGCTTGTCCTAGGTCACAGAGTTAGTAAATAACAGAACCAAGACATTAAACAAACCACTCTAATTCAAAATCTAAAACAAAATTTCCAGTACATCATGACATTTCTCTTACTTGGATATTTCGATGCTGCTATTATAATGAGAAACTGGCTAAAAGGGCCCATTTGATGAAACCTGTACAGACTTCTCTACTTGCTGTCAATACAACTTATGGAACTTTTAAGCTGGTTTTAGCCATGAAAACTTGGGAGTTTGTACTGTGTGGTGGCAAAAGGCTTCTAATTGGTTGCAGAGATAGTAGGACTAATGACCTAAGAGGGTTATGGTGTTAGAGATGCAACTGAGTTTGCATACCCAAAGTATTCATCCACCACCCTTTACTTGGATGTTTTAAAGTCAAGAAAGATTTATGTGAATATTAAAATAATTGGCATGGCCAAGGTTTCAAATAGAGGTTGACAATCAATTAAACAACAACAACAACAAATATCTGGAGTTTGTACTCAACCAAGTTCTTCAACCCATGGATTCATTCTTCCAAAAACTTTTTTTTAGTGATCTGTGCATGTTCAGAGAGAGAGATTGAACTATTGTAAACAAATGGAGAGGCTCCTAACCTTTTTCATATTAGTTTCATGAAGCCAGAATAGAACCTTAGAATAATTTGAAATTATTTGAAATAGGACAAAATACTAAATTTCAGCTAAAGGTTAATGAAAATAAAGATGTAATTTTTCCCATCCAAGTTCATGGACCCTCTCAAATACAGCATGGACCCCTTTGGGGGAGGAGGTCTGTGAGCCTTGGATGTTTTGTGCTTTTCTTTCCTAGAGGTGAGCAAGGCAAGAACTGCTATGAGCTACTAGGGGGAGAGGAGCAGAGGCTGACATTTCTCCTGCCTGAGTTCCATGTGCTCATGAATGCATCGTATTTTGGTTTGTTTTGTGTTTTTTTTTTCAATCATATTCGGCAAATGAGTATTTCCACCAGAATTACAGGTGACCGGTGACACTAGGAAATACATCAAAGCTTTCGTAGAGGTCTCATCAGCAAGTGGAGCAAATAACATCATTTGAATCCAGTGAGGAGCAAGTGTAGTAGCCAAGCAACCTGTTGGATCCAGACCAGAAGTGGATTGTCTAGTCATCTAAGTTACCATGTGCAGCAAAGAGCCAATTCACCCAAACAAGACGAAAGTAAACCTGGTAGGGATGCAACAAAAGGAGAAAACTCCTAGGGGCAAGGTTTTCAAAGTACTGCTTGGAGCCATGTGTTCTCTACATATTTGATTTAATAAAAATGTATTAAGTGCCTACTATGTGCTAGGCACATACAGATGACTATCTTTATACTTTAAGTTCGAGCCCACGTTCTCCAGAAACTGCACGCATATGTGTGTGTGTGTGTGCATGTGTGTGTGTGCGCATATGCTTGTAAGCATGGGAGAGTGCACTCTCTGGGTTGATGAAGGTGGGAAGTACAGATAGTTTTGTAACTATTGTTCTTGTAATGTTTTTGTTTTTTTTTTTTCATTTTCCTCCTTTTGTAAAAGCTTTGAGGAGAAGAGTATATGGGGATTCACAAGTGACAATCTTCTAAGCCACAGCCCTTCAAGGTTACCCTTAGCACCCTAAGGGGGAGAAGTAGAAACCTAACCTGCTAGCCTAGAACAAATTGGAATGCTAGAGAGAATGCTAATCTGGCTATTACCTCACCAGTGCAGACCTTTTATAGTTTCTATCCATTTTCTCTCATAAATCTTCCACAAGAGGTTTATCCAACATGCTGCAAGACCTTGCTCTGGATCTCTTAATATTGGGTAGAAACCAATGGAGCATGAAGGCTGACCTCTAATAATTCTTTGCTTTAATTACATGACCTCTCCACCAATTTTTCTAGTTCATACTTCCTTATTATTCCACCATTTGGGCTGCTGCTCCTGAACAGCTCCTCCTCACTGGGAAGGCATTACTATATACTTAGGTTTACCATGTGCCTCTCCACTGCCCTTTGGGTGAACTATACCTCATATCCTTTTGGATATTGTTAAATCCTGTGATGCACAGCCACATTGCATAATGAAAGGACTGATATTAAAAAGTTGGATCTTTGTTTCAGGGAGTAGGTTGGGATCATTAAAAACTCTACACAATTTCCCAAAAGTAATACATTCTGTTCATGTTCTATTGCAATCTTAATTTACGTTCAGTGAAATCTTCGTCCCTCCTAGGAAAACCTTTAGGGCTGGTTTTCTTCAATGCTCAACTCTACTTCCACTTTGTCCAGGAAGGTCTTTCCTGGCCTCCTCATCAGCTGCTAGGGCCTTCCTTTCTAAGGTCATCTGGAGTTTACTCCAAATATGGAGCAAACATCTATTTATGTACGTGTTGTCTCTCCCATCAAAGTGTAAGTTCTTTGAGGACAAAACTCTCTGCATTTTCAGAATTTAGCACATAGTAAGTGTTTAATGAACCCTCATTGATTGATTGATAAGAGCAAGTGTTCTTAACCTGGGGTTCACAGACTCTTAAGAGGTCCATGATCAATTTTGGGGATCCATGAACTTGGATGGGAACAATTATATCTTTATTTTCACTAACCCCTAACTGAAATTTAGCATTTCCTTCCATTGTTTGAAAACATTATTCTAAGAAGGGCTCTATTCTGAATCTGGCTTCACCAGACTGCTAAAGAGGCCCATGATAAAAAAAAAAAAAAAAAAAGGTTAAGTTCTCCTGGATTAGAGCATCCCTCCATTTGTTCACAATAGTTCAATCTCTCTCTGAACATACACAAATAAGTGAAAAAAATTTGGAAGAATGAATCCAAGGATTGGAAAACTTGGTTGAGTACAAACTCCAGATAGTTGGATTTTTTTTTAATTGGTCGACAACTTTTACTCAGGAATTTTGGCCATGACAATTGTTCTAATATTCAAATAAATCTTTCTGGCTGCAATTCCTATGCAAGTGCATGAAGAACTGCATTTGCCAGTGAGTGATTCATTATTAAAACTTGGCACCGTTGGATTGGAATCTGGAAATGGAGAGGCAGCAGGAAAGGGTTTTCTCTGTTCAGTGTTTCCAGAGGGTACATTGCTGCACCATCTGGAGCAAGAACGGGGAAGCAGGCCAGATAAATAGAAGGTAGAACTGTGTAAATGCATGCAATTGACGATGACTAATTCATCATCTCACAAATCTATCTTTTTCAAGGGAAATAAAAATAAAATGCGCTTGAGCAATATGGGTAGAGTAGAGCTCTTCTAAGAATAGCTAATGAAAAAAATGAGGTATTGCTTAAAAATATGAAAATATATTACATTTGCAAGTCCAGATGACATTTCAGGGTGATTAGTATGCTGATCAGTATGCTTATTGGAGAACTAAATAAACACTACTCTTCAATTCTTCACAGTGACATGATTGCTTCCTTCTGTATCATCCCTCCACTAAGAGATATTAGAGCCTTTTCATAGTTTCTGTGATTGTTTTCAAACTATAACTGAAAAAAATCTTATCATTTGGTGTCTTCTGTTAAAGAAGGGCTCTATTCTTCTGTTAAAGAATTTGTATACACCTAACTAGCCTGTCTCTGAGATGTCAGGGACATAGCCAATCTTTCAGAATTGATATTCAAAGCTTCTCCATCTTGGTAACACCTCCCAGAAATTGAGCTCCATTGACATAACCTTCAAAAACCTATGGTTCCACTTCCATATCATGATAAGACACCAGAGAAGGACCTTAATGGAAGAGCAGTTTCTTTAGAAGAGGAAGTAAATGCCATTTTTTAATTTGAAAAATCACAGGAAGAATCTATCAGTTGGATAATGCTGAAACCAGTTTGAGTATACACTACTGTGTAATAAGATGCCATGACACAAATATCAAGGATTCAGAAAAGCATGGGACGACATATGAACTAATGAAAAATGAAGTAAGCAGAGCCAGGAAAGCAAAATGTGTGGTTACAACAATGTAAATGAAAAGCACACACACACACACACACACACACACACACAACCAAAGTGAATGATGTATAATTATAATAATTAAGCTAGATCCCAATGAAGAGATGGTAAAATTTTGTCCTGCCTTTCTTTGCAAAAATGGGGGCACAAGTTTATAACTATACTATTAGGCTCAGTCGGTGTGTTGGTTAGTTTTGCTGAACTGATTTTCCCTCCTATTTTTGGATTCTTTGTTACAATGGATTGTTCTCTGTATAGAGGAGGGAAGATGGATTTTTTGGAAATGAAGGTGGCATAAAAAACCAATAAAATTAAAAAATCAAAGAAATAATTAAGATTTACCCCACAAGTTGTCCTCTAACAGAAGTTCTCAACCTAGAGATTAGATACAGATTTCAGGGGGTTCATAAACTTAGATGGAAAAATTATATCTTTATTTTCATTTACTTTTGCTTCCTCTATAATCTTATGTATATTATTTTATGCATTTAAAAACATCATTCTGAGAAGGGGGTCCAAAGGTATCACCAAATTGCTAAAGGGGTCCATGACAAAAAAAGACTAAGAACCCCTATTCTATACAATGCATGCTCAATCATACAATTCGAATAAAAAAGAACTTGCCTAGAGTAGTTGTGAAGACAGCTAAGTAGTCTAAGAAATGAGACTTAGGTTAATGTAAGGGGCCATTACAGCCCACACTGTAGAGAAAAGTAAAGGATGGGAAGATAGTTACTCTTAAAGTCTATCCATAGAATCAGTATGATCACCAATTAGGCCTCTTCAGTTCCACTTCATAGGTCTCCCCTTTCCTCTTTTTTCAGTCAAGTATTAAGTACATACTATGAACCAGACACTCTACTAGGGACTAGCTACATAAAGACAAAAATGAAACAATCCCTGCCCTTGGGAGTTCACATTCTATCAAGGAGACATGAATCCAAAGAAGTGTATAGAAAATCAAGAGAGAGAGACTGCACCTGTGATTGTACTGACACAGGGAACTCTCAGGGGAGGAGACATCCTCTACTGATGTATACTGATACTTCCTCTGAAACTTAGAGTTTTAGAAATTTGTTTGAAAATTGAGAGGTTAAGTCACTTGTCCAGAGTCACACAGTCAAGATAAGTCAATGATGAGACTTGAACCTAGGTCTTCCTGGATCTAAAGGCAGCTTGCTTTCCGCTACATCATGATGTCTCTCAAACAAAACATATACAGTGAGCTACCAATTTGGGTAAGTAATGAGTCTCACTTGTCACATTACTCCAATTAGTCCTACCTATATCCATTGGGCTGGAACCAATTATTGTATTTTACATAATTATAATTTTGAATATTTGAATTTGAATACATGAGGCCACAAGATTCATTATTTGCACTAATGGGGACCTAGCTGTTTACATAATAAATGGAGGGATGACAGAGACACTATTAGTTGGGGGAATGGAGCATGGGAGAATCAGGACAGGTCTCATGCAGCAGGCAGAGGTTTGGATGGTGAGGGCTTCAAAGAAAACTAAGACTTTTCAGAGATGGAGGTGAAGAAAGAATGAATTCTAGGCGTTTTACTTCCACCCATCTCATTAAAAAAATAAAGTTTTCTTTTTGGTTCCCTTGGTCACCAAGGAAGCATAGGGTGGGGCATGTGGGGCCTGGCACCAAGATTTCTTAGATTTCAAATTCAAACTGAGCATTCACTGAGACATGAACTCCATCTAGATAGGATTCTCCTGTTCTTTGTATCATTTTATTAAGTCCCTCTCTCTTACTTTTTCCATGATCTAATAGCTATTCCCTGCACCACCATTTAGGCTTCTTTGTTGTTGCAGAAAATATCTTCTTCCTTAATCCTTCACATTTATCTTTGGGGGGAAAAATTTACCTCTGATAGTTCCTATTTCTCTTTACATTATTAAACTTCTTCTACAGTTACCACTCAGGCTTTTTATGGATTCTCTGGACCTGGCCTTTCTTATAGCAGCTTGTTTATGCCCTATATTTTCCCCCTCCTCCTTCCAGGTAAGTCTGGACGTCCCTTCTCTGAAAACTACTTTGTCCATTCCCCCTCCCTTCGTGCAGAATCTTTCTTTCTGTAAACTTCACTAAGCTTCATATTAATTGGCTCCTACTTTTCTGTGACATCAGAGGTGGTGGGGTGAATCAGATGCATTGGGTGAGACTCTGCTATAACCTACATGACAATTAGTCCTTTTATCAATGGAGAATAGAACTATCGTGTTACATAGAACATCTCAGGTATGCTTGCATCAGGTCAGAGGTCAGAAGGAGGTCAATATTTCTTCTCTGCTGTGGCCTGAAGATCATGTGACATAAAGCACTGGAGGCATCTTCAACTCAACAAATCCCAAGCAGAACTCATTATCTTTCCCTCAAAATCCACTCCTGCTTTATACTTCCTTACTTCAATCAAGGGCACTACCTTCTAGTCTCCCAAATTATCAACCTTGGCTTTAGACTCCTTACTATCCCTCCCAGAACCTGGCATATAATGAACATTTAAAAAATGTTGGTTCATTGACTGAACACACTACCCCACCCCACCTTTACTAAGTTGGTGGTGTAGCCTGTTCCTTTGAAGAGGTGATTGTGTCCTTGTCTCTCTGGTGACTGGGAAATGGATACATCTTTGCACTTTCCCTAATGTGCCCCTTCTCATTTCCCACCCTCAGATATCTCCAATCAAGAACCTTCCTTTATGAGAGATAAGTTATGCCTTTTACAAAGGCCTATTACCTCACTTTCATTGGCCAGTTATAAAAAAAAATTAAATTATATTTCCCTCTAAACTTTCCCCTCTTGCAGACTTCTCTATTTCTATCAAAAGCACCATCATTCTTCCAGTCTCTAATAATAGTGAACAATTATATAATGTTTCCTATGTGCTATGAGGCACAATACTAAGCTCTTTACAATTATTATCTCATTTGATCGTTACAACAACCCAGAGAAATAGGTGCTATTATTATCCCCATTTTATAGTTTAGGAAACTGAGGCAAACAGAGGTTTCATGACTTTCCTAGCAACACAGCTAGTAAGTGTTTGCTGCCATATTTGAACTCAAGTCTTCCTGACTTCAAATGAGGGCTCTCTCCACTGTGCCACCTGGCTGCATTATCCTTGACCCTTCATTCTCTTCTTTCCTTTTTTTTTTTTTTGGGCAATGGGGTTAAGTGGCATGCCCAGGGTCACACAGCTATTAACTGTTATGTGTCTGAGGCATCACACATACCTGGAATACATTCCCTCCTTACATCCACCTCATGACTCTCTCTCTTCGTTAAGATGCATCTCAAATAACCATCTTTCTGGTAGAGCTTTTCCTGATCCCCATTGGTTTCCCTACTTCTCCAGAAAACTAATCCCAAGAGTTGTGGCTTTGATTCCATTCCCTTCCAGCAGTCATTTCTCCCTCTTTTATACATCCCCCAGCTCACCTGCTCTACTGACTCATTTCTACCAATCTACACATATAATCAGGTGTCCCTAATTCTTAAAAATAAAATAAATTAAAAAAATTAAAAATGCCTTCCTTCCCAAACTACCTTCCATTTAGCTACTATGTATATGTGTATATATATATATTTATGCTGCATATAAGTATGCAAATATATGTACATATATTCATGTATGCATGCATAAATATGCTTGTTTTCTCTCCATTAGAGTGTAAGTTTTTTGAGAGTAGGGATTGTTTCATTCTTTGTACTTTCATCCTCCTGACTAGCTTGATACCTGCTACATTGCAGGGTCTTAAAAACACTTATTGGTTGCCTGATTCTACTGAAATCTCAAAATCCCCAAATAACAGTGTAAGGTACTTAGTCTCATTTCATAGTTTATTCAATAAAAATATTACCATGTTAAAAGCCCAATTTGCATTATGACTACTCCTGCCAGTGCCAGCTGAGGTTTCTTTCAAGCCACATTTGATTTGGAGGAGCTCTCTCCCCAGTGTGGCAAAGTTCAAATATATTTATTAAAATAATGACTCGTTTAAATATCTGTGGTAAAGGAAAATTTTGAGTTTCAAGCTGTAAGAATTAATTAAAAACCAATTATGTTAGCTCAAATAAGTAGCCTTTCAGAAAAAATAAGCATAGCTATTTTCTATTTAAACTGCCCAGAGATAGACTTTAAGTATTTAGAACTTCTTAGGAAAATGGCATAGTTAAAATTCTGAACTCCATAGGAAAGGTTTGTAGAGTATGTCCTTTCTTGTTTATGTCTCCCAGTAAATGCTCTCATGCAATTTAGGAACCGTCTTCTTTGGCTCTGTGACTTTAGCATCTGGCTTATGGTATTTCTCTCCCTCCTTTCTCAATCTCTGCCATTATCCTCTGGGATTTCAGTACTTTATGTTAACAACACCACCAACATCCTAACCACCCAGTTCCTAACTCCAGTGACATTCTTCTCCGTCCCACTTTAGTCAACCTGGATACTGATATTTTTGGTTCTACTCTGTAATCATAGCCTCCTATTCTTTTGCTTCTCCCACATGTTCATATTAAACATCTTTGTTTTCATTATGACTTCTGGTCCCTGGACCCATTCCTATTCACCAGTCTATCACCTCAACTCTAGACTACTTGGCTCTAGACCAGAATTTGAATTCATAATCTGCCAGATTAATGAAACATTGACCATCAATCTAGGGTTCCTTATCTCTTTAAGCTTCCAATACTCTTAACCTGCTAATCCTCATCTCTGGCTAATGGTCATCCTCTCACTTTTCATCTTCTATTCCTGGGCACTTGAGCATCTCTGGAAAAAATAATGAAATCCATCTGAGGTCAACCACTCTAAATTTATGGTACTAGGCCCTCCTTGCTGTTTGGAAACTCCTGTGTACTTTTACTGGTTTCCTATTTCAATCATTCTTCACTGAAGCTTCCTCATTATTTACAGGGACTATTCTAACCCTTTTTCTCTTTCTTTAAGCCTCCATCAGCATTCCCATCTCTTAATACTTACACAAGATAATTGATCATGAATTTAAAGCTGGAAGGGGCATTATAGGTCATTTAATCCAATCCCCTCTTCATTTTAAAGATGAGGAAAATATGACCCTAAAAGTTTAAGTAAACTTTCCAAGGTCACAAAAGGTAGTAAGTAGGAGAAAAGGAATTTGAATCCAGATCTTCTGACTGCAAGTTAAGCTCTTTCCACTATACCCCAAATCCTCCTTGGTCTCCTTTTTCACTGAGAAAATTGAGGGCATCATCTGCCTTCCTCTACGCTTCAAAATTTCCCAGAGTCATTATCTACTCTCTCCTACTTCCCTCTGGTCAAAGAGGAAGAGATATACCTACTTCTTCCAAATACTATTCCCAAGAGTTGTGGCCTTCAATCCTTTATCTTCCTCTAACATTTTCTCTTACATACCTTCCCCAGCTCTCCAACTATACTGGTTCCTTTCTACCAACCTATACACATAATCAGATCTCCCTAATTCCGAAGAAAAAAAAACAGTTTGAAAATTCCTTTCTTTGATACTTCTATCCTGTCCAAGCATCACTCTGTCTTCACCCTTTACTGAGCAACTTCTTGAAAAAGTTGCCTGTACTTGATGTTAATGCATTATCTTTGACTTTCTCATTGAACTCTTGCAAAGGGGCTTTCATCCTCCACCATGCTACTGAAACTGTTTCTCAAAGACATCAATGATCTCCTGATTGCCAAATTCAATGACCCTTCTAATTGCTTATTATGCTTGAACTCTGCCAAATATTTGATATTGCCAACAATTCTTTCCTTATGCATACTTAGTTTTTCCTTTGTTTTAGTGACACCCATATTTCTTGGTTCTCCTCATGACACGCTATCTGATCTCTCCTCTTCCAAACTCTTTAAAGTTAGTCTTTCCCAAGTCTCTATACTTAGTTCTCTTCATACTCTTTTTTGCAATCTCATTCACTCCTATGGACTCAACTATTACCTCAACAAGATGACTTCTGTCAGTGATACTACAGAATCAGTTTCACAATGTTAATAATAGCTCAGGAATAATAACAACAATGGCATAGAAGCTATTTATCTCACTGATACCAATATTCATCCACTCTCCCATGTCCAAAAATCTCCTTTTTGAATTCTTATCTTCTCGTCAAATTGCCCATCTTGTGGCTTCCCAAATTGGGGACTTTATTTTCTCTCTCTGTTTCTTTTTACAGGTTGTCCTCATCCCTGGAAGGCACTCCCCTCCTCATCTCCACCTTTTAGTATCAGGAGCTTCTTTGAAGGTGCAGCTCATGCTCCATCTCCTACAGAAAGCTTTTCCTGATATCCTCATTAAATAGAGTTCCCCCTTCCCCCTAAATGATCACATGTATACTTACTAATTTTACATTTTGTGTTCCCCTCCCTACTCCCCAGAATGTAAATCCCTTGAAGACAGGGATTATTTAGTTGTTGTTTTTTGTCTTGTTATCCAAGAATCTATAACAGAACCTTACATATCATAGATGCTTAGTAAGTGCTTATTTGGTATCTAGGTGGCAGGTGATGCTAGGCTTAGAGTCAAAAAGACTCATCTCTGTGAGTTCAAATTTGGCCTTAATAACTGTGTGACCCTGGGCAAATCACTTGACTCTTTGCCTCCGTTTTCTTATCTGTAAAATAACTGGAGAAGGAAATGGCAAATCACTTCAGTATCTTTGCCAAAAAAACTGCCAAATGGCATCACAAAGAGTTAGAAACAACTGAACAACAAAGTGGTTATTCAATTGAATCATCTGTGATTTTTTCCCTTCTGCTTTACTGTTTCTATCCATACCAAGTCCTACTGATTACCTCTGTAACAGCTCTTGAATGTGACACCACCTCTCTATTTACATTACCACCACCTTCTTGCTCCTACTCACTCAAGTTATTAAAATAATCTTTTCAGAGGTCTTCAACATCACTTATCTTCCCACTCCAATGGATCCTTTCATCTATAGTATTCCCTCTGCCTAGATTTGGTCTTGTTGTTCCTCTGCTCAAAAATCTTTTGTAGATTTCTATTATCTAACAAATAAAGTTTGAAATGACTTAATATTTTCATTCCTAGACTAGTACTCGAAAGGCAGTAGGCACTTCATTAATGTTTTCTGGATTGAATTACATTTGCTTAATAATAGTCAAGGCTCTCCAAAAAGTAGAACCAACCTACCCTTCCAGATGCATCTAACATTACTCCCATCTGCATACTCTTTGCTCTAACTAAAGGGGAATACTCAATACATCCTGACTAGTTCCATATTTTCCTGGTTCCATGGCTTCATTCATGACATTTTCTGTGTCTGGAATGACCCCTTTATCTACTTTCTCCATTAAACTTATATTCATCCTTTAAAGCATAGCTCAAATGTTACATCCTCCTGGGAGTCTTCCCTTATCCCCAAGCTGATAATGACTTTCCCCTGAACTTCACATAACACTTTGGAGGAGGAGGAGGAAGTCCCAGCCCAAGCCTTACTGGCTCACTGTTCGAGTTTTGATGGCTCAGAGTGAGTGGAAATAGCAACTGTTCTGGACAGAAATTCTGAGGGTCTTCCCCTCCCAGACTGATCCTTTTGTGAAGACAAACCGTTTTGCCTCAATTCTTATCTAGCCTTTAAATACTGAATGCGCACTGCCGCAGACAAACTGAGACCTGGGAAAGACCTTAGCTTAAAAAGGCCATGGTGTCCCACTGCATCTGGAGCCATAACCAGGCATATTGACCTATGTCTTGCCACTGGAATCTGATGACTCTAGAGGAGAAAGTGAGGCTGATGACTTTGTACAGCTCTGCCTCACTTAAATCCAATTCAGTATCACCCTCCTGATGTCATTGGTGCTCTTTGAGAATGAAGGATGGACAACAACAACAAAGCACTATGGACCGCTCTGATACACTCATCTAATAGTATATATCAGTGTTTCTCAGAGAGTGGTCTGATGACTCCCTGAGACCTTTTTTGGAGGGAACAACAATATTAAAATTATTTTTATAATAATACTAAAACCTTTTACTTTCTAATGCACTGAAATTGATAGCTATAATCCACATAAACAAAAGCTCCTTAGGGGTGCTCAACAATTTTTAGGCATATAAAAGCACCCTGAGACTGAAAAGTTTGAGAACCACTGAAATATATTATCTGGGTTTATTTCTTGTCTCTCTAGTAGGTATTGAATTCACTCCATGAGAGAAAGGGCACTGGCAAAAAACAAAACAAAACATATCTGTTACAAAGTTGAGAAAGTCTAGGGTTCTGTGTTCCAAAGCCTGTCTGGCTCTAACATTCTGTATCTATGGTCCCTCCCAGCTGGACTGTGTGTCCTAAAGTGTTGTACAGCTCTGGGAGTCCCTGATACTCTTTCATTGAGTGGCCTAGGAGAGAATTTGAACTATGCTTTTGAAATGTGCAGAGAACACAGAATTACGAGATGTCATTCTTTACTCCTGAAACAAAAAGGAATAGGAAAACAAAGTCCAGAGTAAAAATAGTTAAATGATCAAATTAAAATTGATTTAGTAGAAATAATCAAACTAAGTCCAATTAAAGAAGCAAATATGTAAAAGAGAAATGCAGAATGTCCCAAAATTCTCATAAGACTTTGGGGATATCTGGTTCTATGTCTAACAGCAGTCTTGGGGAGCAATTACTAAGACCAAATTAAAAATTAGTTAATTAAAAATATTTATCAAACACTGTCTACCAAATACTGCTCTAAGTGCTGGGGATAGCAATAGAAAAGTAAGACAATCCTGCTCTCTAGGTATTTGAATTCTAACTAAAGGAGACATTGTCTCCTGTTTATATAAGAGGATTCAAGCAGCAGGCTAGATAGGAATTCCAGGAGTCCTTAAAATGGGGATGATAAAACCTAGACTACCTGTGTCCTTGAGAGTTGTTGTGAAGATCAAATGTGATAATACATATGAAGTACCTTATAAGCTATGAAGGATAATATAAATATTTTCTATTATTATTTACAAGCATTTATATGCTAAAGAGGGCAGCTAGGTGGTGCAGCAGATAGAGCACTAGATCTGGAATCAGGAAGATTCAACTCCACAAGTTCAAATACAGCCTCAGACACTTAAAAGTTGTGTGACCTTAGGCAAGTCACTTATCCCTGTTTGCCTCAGTTCCTCATCTGTAAAATGAATTAGAGTAGGAAATGGAAAACCACTCCAGTATCTTTGCCAAGAAAACCCCCAATGGGGTCATGGAGACTTAGACATGATTGAAATGACTCAACAACATATGATATAGAAATGTAGTTTATCAACTAAATATTGATTTAATTAATTAAAAATCATTAGACAGGAATTCACTAAGTGCTTACTATGTGCCAGGCACTGTGCTGAGTTCTAGAAATGTAAACGCAAAAATGAAATCATCCCTACCCTCAGGGAGTTTATTTTCATCATTAGCAGCAGCAAGTCTTAGACTGTATTGTTTCTCAGCTCTACACTTCCCTAAATCTTTAGTTCTAACACAGAACAATGCAATCGATAACGGTTTATGTGTTTTATATATATATATATATATATATACATATATATATATGTGTGTGTGTGTGTGTATTTTTTTCAAAGCACTTTCGCATCTAATACTACCGTTCAAACCTCACAACAACTGGGTGAGGCAGGGCAGAGGAGAAAACAGAGGCACAGAATATTTAGGTGACTTGCCTAAGCTATCCACTGCAGTTTAGTAGCATAAATCAGGGAGAAGCACAAGAGACAACAGATTGCTCAGGAAAAAATAGAGAGTATGACTTTTCTACAGAGGGACATTCATATTAGAAAAAATATTTATTTCACAGGTACCTCAATGCTGCTCCCACTGTGTGACAATGATATAAACACTTACTTGAATTAGTGTAGAATAATTTAGATGAGGGAGAAAATCTAGAGTTGTCAGTCAACTAGCAGTAAGTTAATATGCACTCATTAAGTGCCTACTATGTGCTAGTGCTGGGGATAAAAAGGAAGGCCAAAAAAAACCAAACAGTAGTCCCTGCCCCCAAAGGGTTCAAAGTCTAACAGAGGAAGATATTGTGCAAATGACTACGCAACACACAAGGTAAATATAAAGTAAACTGGAAGGGGTCCCCAAAAGAGAAAGGAGGGCTGGAAAAGCTTTTGCATAAAATGGAATTTTAGCTGGGACTTGAGGAAAGCCACAAGAGAGAATTTCAGGCATGGAGGACAGTCAGTGAAAACACAGAGTCAGAAGTGGAGTGTCTTGTGGGAGAACAGCAAGGAGACAGGTGTCACCATATCACTCTGTCTGTGGAGGATAGCGTAAAGTAGAGGAAGACTAGAACGGTAGGAAGGGCTTTGAATGCCAAACAGAGGATTTTCTATTCAATCCTGAAGGTGATAGTTTACTGAATAGAGAGAGACACATGGTAAGAGTTATACCTTAGGAAGAGTAGTTTGACAGCTGAGTGGAGAATGGACTGGAATGAGGAGAGATTTGAGGCAAGAAGACCAACCAGCAGACCATAGTGATGGTCCAAGTATGAAGGGCTGAGGCCTGCACCAGTTATGGCAGCATCAGAGGAGAGAAGGGGGCATAATTTGAGATATATTAGAAAGGGAGAATCAACAGGACTTAATAACTAATAGACACTGAGTGAAAAAGCGTACTGACAAAGGCACTGCTAGGTGGCTCAGTGGATAGTGCACTGGGCCTGGAGTCAGGAATATCTGAGTTCTAATCTGGCCTCAGACACTTAGTAGTTGTGTCACCCTTAGCAAGTCACTTAACTGTTGGCCTCAGTTTCTTCATCTGTAAAAATAAGCTGGAGAAAAAAATGGTAAACCACTCCAGTAACTTTGCCAAAAACCTCCCCAATGGGGAAACAAATCGTTGGACAAGACTCAACAACAAAAAAGGCATTGGATTAGAAATCAGGGGATTTCAGTTTAAGTCTAAGATCTGCAATGTTGTGTTGCCCTAGGGCACACCGTATACTCTCCGGGCATCAGAGCCCTCATCTGTAAAATGGGAGGGGTCCCTTTTAGCCGTAGCAGTTTCTGAATCTCCATGTGTTCCCTTGAGGGGAAGGTGCAAGAGGATGGTCTGGTACCCATCCTTTCCCTTCCCGCAGACACTTCTCTTCCCTCTATTCCTATATTTCCAGACAAAGGGGTTCTTACGTGATCAGCCCATCTGTATTCGTTCTGACAGGAGGACCAGGGTTTAAAAAAAAAAATAGGAATATACTGAATTCTCTTCATACAGGGCATTAAGAAGGAGATTAATTTGGAATCTCCTGAGAAGGCTGTTCTGACTTGGCGCCTGTGGACTGTTCCACGACGTGGTCCTGTTAATTGTGTATGGGCAATGTAAAGCATTCCACAAACATCATATTTGATTTGTTTTTAATTATAAAGACCTGTATGCCCAAGTCCATTGAATTAGCGCTGGGATTTTTGTTGCTGTTGACTCTGGCTGTGACTCAGCAGAATGTTCCCAGCAGCGGTTGAAGTGAATATCATTGCTGAAAGGCATATTAACCAAGTTGCTCATAGAGTCCTATCATGTCAGAGATGGGAGGGGCCCTGGAAAACAGAATGTCAGAGCTGGGAGAAAACTTAAGAGATCATCTTGTAAAACTGCCTCATTTTATAGAGGAGGGAACTGAGGCCCAGAGAGAACTGCCTTTTCTAAGGATGCATTGCTAATAAATGACAGAGCTGCAATTTAAACTCAGGTCATGTTACTCCTGGCCCAGCACTCTTTTCTTTATATAGAATCTTGGAATACTAGACTAGATCACCTAGTCCATCCTCCATTAATGAGAAGGCCCATGTATTGATGATTTAGCCCAGGGAGATAAGGAGACTAATCAAGATCCTAGACCTAGGAAGTAAAAGAGCTAGAATTCCAATCTAAACCTCCTGACTTACTTATGGTCACATACTATTCGACAAAGTCTTTTTTTTTCCTTTTTTTTTTTTTTTGGCTAGGCAATGGGGTTAAATGACTTGCCCAGGGTCACACAGCTAGTGTTATGTGTCTGAGGCAGCATTCGAACTCGGGTCCTCTTGAATCCAGGGCCAGTGCTCTATCCACTGCGCCACCTAGCTGCCCCTCAACAAAGTCTTTTAGGCATTCGTTTGCTAGGTAGCATTCGAGTTTCATTGATAGAAAGACTACAAAGTATAGTGGAAAGAGGGCTATACTTAGAGTAAGGAAATGTTGGTTAGAATCTTGATTCTGATACCTGGTAGCTGTGTGATCCTGGGCAAGGCAGTTCATTCCTCTGGGTCTCAATTTCTCCTTCTGTTAAATGGGGATCATAATTCTTATACCAACTACAGCTTAAGGTTTTTATGAGGAAAGCACTGTGTAAATCTAAAAACACTATAAGAAAGGGAGTTAGAAGCAGCAGCATTATGTGGTGAAGGAGAAATTCAGAACTAAAACAAACCACAGTAACAAAGAAATATGTACCTGCCAGAGCCATTGAAAGGATAAGAAACTTCTATCTATACTGTCCCATGATTAGAAGTCAGTCTCCCATGATTCAACTTCATAGTGCCCAGAATAGCTGAGTTCATGAATATAAGGTGGCTCAGATGAGGGTTTTCTATGATCTAAAATAAGGATAATAGAAGGGAACCATGGGGCTAGAAGAGGTAGACAGAATAATGATTTCAGTTCACAAAAACTAGGTCCTAACTCTGAGACAGTGTGGTGGACTCTGGAAAGGGTTTTGGATTTAGAGTCAAAGAACACGGGTTCAAAGCCTTGTTCTGTTACTTCCTA
Organism: Vombatus ursinus; assembly: GCF_900497805.2. NCBI lineage: Eukaryota > Metazoa > Chordata > Mammalia > Diprotodontia > Vombatidae > Vombatus > Vombatus ursinus. The sequence goes on along the minus strand of NW_020954641.1, from coordinate 4,941,342 downwards.
TGTGTCCTTGGCAGGTCACAAGCTCTCTGGGACTCAGTTTTTTTTATCTTCCCAATAAGGGGGTTGAACTAGAGGATTTCTGAGGTCCCTTTCAATTCTAAATCTACAATCCTATGATCCTATATAACTTGCTAATAGAGTGATCTTTAGCAAAATACTTTACCCCCTCTCAACCTCAGTTTCCTCAAATAAAATGAGGATGGAAAAACCTAAAACCATCAAATATGGGTTGATAAGAATTAAAAAAAATCATACATATAAAGTGCTTTCTAAATTGTAAAGTGCTATATAAATGACAAACAGTTATAATTATTGTAACAACTAAATGGCAAAAATGTGGTATAATTTGAAGTATTTATTAAAGTAGACCTATAAAAATAGAACCAACTAGCATCGATGTAGCACTGAGTTGTATCAGAGTGCTTAGCATATATTTTCTCATTTGATCCACACAACAACTTGGTGAAGTAGGTGCTATTATCACCCTTATTTCACAGATGAGGAAAATGAGGCTGAGGGAGATTCATTAAGTGGTTTGCCTAGGGTCACACAACTTGGAAGTATCTAGAAAGGGATTAAAATTCAGATCTTCCTGACTCCAAGTAGAGTAGTTGATCCACTATGTTACCTAGCTCCAAGGAAAGGACAGAATCTAGAACAAAAATATCACCAATTAATACTTTTCTGTCTAGCCCTTGGCCAGGACTACCTAAATGTTAGGATCACTTATTTCAAATTAGATAGTCCTCCTATGATATTCCATGGTACAGAGGAAAAGACCTGAAGATTGAAGGCATCTATGCCAGCAGAGCACAGGCTCTAATAGGTCCTACCCAGCTGAAAAGTCTTGTAGGTTAGTGACCTTTTTATGTCTGTCATTTGGTGACTGGATGGACTAGATGATTTCTTGCGTTCCCTTCTAGCTCTGATAGTCAATGATTCTATAGAATCAGATTGACCTTAAATGACTTCATATTGGCAACTAGTCTCTCTTGAGTGAAGTGAAAAGTCATCATCAGAAGGATGGCCATAAGGTGATGTAAATCAACAAACATTTATCAGTTATCTACTGAGTACTAAGCAATGTGCTTTGGTTAATGAGAGAGAGAGAGAGAGACAGAGAGACAGAAAGAGAGACAGACAGAGGCAGAGAGAGACGGAGACAAAGAGAGACACAGAAACACAGAGAAAGAGAGAAAGACACACACAGAGACAGACACAGAGATGGAGGCAAAGAAAGAGAGAAACAGAGAAAGGATGTAAAGCTTAGCTAAAGCATAGTTCCTTCCTTTATAGAGCTAGGAAGAGAAAAGACATGGACACAGATAACTCTAATACACCATAATACATGGCAAGTATATTACTGAGATGCAGAAAAAAAGTGTTATGTGATGTCCAAGGGGGAAGATCATTCTTGATGGGGTGGAACCAAGGAAGAAATAGGATTTCAGTTGCATTTTAAAAAGGAGAACAAATTTAACAAGTGAAATTTGGGGTGGTGGTAGAGTGGGTGGTGGGGGCAAAGCAATCAACTGTTTATTAAGATGTGAAGGGATTGTTGTTTTTATTTGCAGAGGAAATGCCCATGTGAGTGAAATCACAGATCCTCCAAGTTCTGAACTAAGTAATGATCTCTATGTAAGCATAACATGCCTGTTAAAAGTTGTGTATGCTGCATGAAGTACCTTCACACATTACCCACCCCCTCCCTCCAGATTAATATTGCCTGAGGATTGTAATAATGAACACAATTTCTTGGGAAGCTATGCAAGCATGACATATATCACTCATGCAAGTAACATACAGAAAGCAACTTTGAAAATATGTGGTTTACTATAAATTGTTTTCTGATCCCAATTTCATTTGACAATGTTTTCTTTCAAACTGTGGTTCTTAAAATGTCACGGACAAGGGTGGATTCATGTTTTCTTTTTCCACACTAAATCACAAGTCTCACCCTCCAATAGTCATAGCAACAAAAAGGGGATAGAAGAAACAGTTTGTGAAAAGGGAACTTACAAGCATGTTTCTAAGTGGGTTGTTAGGAAACTCATTCCCCATCTCATAACCTCAGTTTCCTTCTTTGTAAATGCAGGGGTTGGTCTAGATGACCTTTGTATTCCCTTCACTGACCCTATAGAACTTATAGAACTAGGCCTTACATAAATGGCTTCACATTAGCAACTGGTCTTCATTGATGCTGAAATGAGGGATCATATATGACTGTTCTTGCCTCATCAATCACCTGCTATTTTCCCCTTGGTTCAATTATTTCAGGATAACCCAATTTCTGTACTTAGGAAGCATGAATCTCAAATATACCGATGTCTCACTGGTAAATAAAATAATACACAGTATTCAAGCCCCTGAAATCAGTTTTGCAAAGAGATTGTCTCCCAATAAGCTGATCGTCTAATAATAATTTTGAGCAATTTCACCTGCCAACCAGAGAATGTTCATTTTCCACAATAATTTTATATTCTAAAGTTCACAGCTTTGACATAGATGTGTTGATCTGGTGACTGTTCCCTGTGTTCTAAATCTCCTTTCAGCCCTAATCTTTCAAAATGCAGGGGAATTACATATCAAAGCCCAGGGATCTATTCTTTGCCCAAACTGTATCAGACACCTGTTCTGGACCAAAGAAAGCTATGGTTATAATAGAACTTGTTGGGTAAATTGGTTAACAAGCTTCAGAAAGGAAGAATGGAGGAAGGGAAGGAGGAAGGGAGGAAATAAACAAGGAAAAAGGAAGGAAAGAAGGAAACAAGGAAGGAAAGAAGGAAAGAAAGTCTGACTTCAAAGACATTACATTCTATTGGATGAAATACGTACATATATAAAGTCATAGAAAATAAAATTTAAAAATACAAATTCACAAATAAATACAACAAAACAAATAAATACAATGTAACTGAGATGTAGTGCTAGCAATTAGGGTGATGAGGAAAGGCATTGTGCAACAGATGGTATCTGAGCCAAGCTTTGAAGGAAACCAGGGATTTAAGGAGGCATAAGTGAGGAGAAAATGTACTCTAAGCTTTAAGGATGGCTTCTGAAAAGTAGAATGCGCTGCAGGAGAACATCAAGAAAGAAGGTCATATCAGCTGAAGAAACTGTGCTTAAAGACTTCCAGCAAAGGAGAACACCTATTTGCTGAGCTAGCCTATTCCATTCAGTGAACAATCTGATAGTCAGGATTTCCCTCTGGCTTAAGCCTAAATCAGACTACAATTTCCCCCTATTTCTCCTAGTTTTGTGCTCTGGACCAAACAGAGCAAGGTGAATCTCCCTCCTGCATGACAGCCCTTCAAATACTTGAGGAGATCTATCATGCCTTGCCTCCCCACACCCATCCTCCTTTTCCTCAGCCTAAATTGAGTTCTGGGGTTTGCTCAGCAATCTGAGGCTATTTGAAGGGAAAGACAGCAGCCTATTAGGAAAGGTCTCAATTTAATGGGCATCAATTCAACAAATAGTGTTTGGAAAATGCTTTCTATCCCTTTGAGCCACTAAGGCATTTTCTGTTTACTTTTATAAAGGTAAGGAAGCCGAAGGGGAAGGCAATTACTGTGGCTTTGGTATCATTTTAAAATTCACTCAGCTCCAAAAACAAGACAATAAGGGTTTGGATGAATGATTCAGGTCCTTTGTGGGGATCTTTAAATTTAGAGGGTGCTAAGGGTTTTTAAGCAATTGTTGCATTGAAGGGCTGGCCTCTCCAACTTTCTTTACCCTCAGGGAACCTTCAAACCAGATAAACTCGTCCCCTTACTGTCAAACAAACATGCGGAGGGGCTTCTACTGAATCCCAGAATCTTGGAGTGGGGAGAAACCTCAGGAACCATCTGGCCCAAATCCTACCTGAACAGGAATCCCTTCTACGACAACCCCACTAAGTAGTTATACAGCTTTCACTCAAAGACCTTCAGTGATGGGAATCACACTCCCTACCAAGACAGCTGATTCTGTTTTGGGTTGGCTACAATACTCAGTTGTAATGTTTGGTTTTACTTATACTGGGGGGCAAAGTCTGCCTATGCTATTTTTTATCAGTTGCTCCATTTTCTGTATTCTAAGGCCAGGGAGATCAAGTTTTATACTTCTTCATAACATCACCTAAACTATCTGAAGGCAGCTGGAGTATCCCCCAAGTCATCCCTTCTCCAGGCTAAATATCCCAATTCCTTTTGTTAATCTTCCTCTCGTGTGACTCTAAGCCTTGTCACAGCCTTGGTCATCCTGCTCCAGTTGTCCTCCCTAAAATGCGGTGCCTAGAACTGAACATGATCCTCCAGATGTGATCTGATTAGAGCAAGGTGGGCAACTTGCAGCCTCGAGGCCACATGTGGCCTTCTAGGCCCTTGCGGCCTTTTGACTGAGTCCAAGTTTTACAGAACAAATCCTTTTATTCAGGGGATTTATTCTGTGAAGTTTGGATTCAGTCAAGGGCCAAACTTGAGGACTTAGAGGTCCACCGAAGAGCTGCAAGTTCCCACCCCTGGACTAGAGCATCAAGAGAGGGCTACTGCTGTCATTATTCTGGACACTGGGTTTCTCTTAAGGCAACAAAAGATTCTATTAGCTCTCTTGATTGTCCCCTGGGCAGAAAGACGACAATCTAGAGCTGGAAAGCATTGTAGAAGTCTTGTAGTCCAACTACCATATTTTGTAGATAATGAAATTGAACCCTGGAGAAGTACAATGACTTTTCAAAGTCACTGAGATAGAAAATAAAAGAGCATATTTTCTTTTCACTTCTCTGCATTTCCACATTGCCTTGAGTTTTCAGTGCACAATTGTTTTTTCACATTAACTATTACTTAGCTCAAAAAATCTATAAATCAATAAACATTTACTAAACACCTACCGTGTGCTAGGCACTATGCTAAGTGCTGTAGATACCAAAAGACATTCCCTACCCTCAAGGAACTTACAATCTAAGGGTTTGTCATCTTGCCCTTGTATTTTTTTTTTTAATTCCAAAAAATTACAAATTGCGTCATATTAGATTCTGTCCATTGTTTTAACTGGATAAGATATCTATATCTATGTCTATGTCTACTTCTCTATATATAGATCTATCTAGATCTCTATAAATCTATACTATCTATCTATATATCTTGCCACTGGACCCAGATGGCTCTTGAGGAGAAAGTGAGGCTGGTGACTTTACACAACCCTCCCTCACTTAAATCCAGTTCACTTGCAAGTCATGGCATCACCTTCCTGATATCATGGTCCTCTTCAAGAATGAAGGACAAATAACAATAATGATAGATAGATAGATAGATAGATAGATAGATAGACAGACAGATGACAGATATAGATATAAATGGATATATATATATTTATACATATACATAGACATATACATAAAGAGAGAGAGAGAGAGAGAGAGAGAGAGAGAGAGAGAGAGAGAGAGAGAGAGAGAGAGAGAGAGATTCTAAATCTGGCATCCAGCAAGTTAGATACATTTTTGAGCTTTGTGCCATGCACAAATTTGGTAAGCTTACTATCTATACAGTCATCACATCATTGTTTAAAATGATGAACAACATAGGACCAATGATCAATAAGTCCTTAGCCTCTTTTTACTTTCTATCTCATTTTCTGAAAGGTATCACTTGAGTCTTTCTCACCTTTGTGTCTTTGTATGATTAAATGTATAAATGAAGGCTATGTGCCAAAAGTTATACAGAGAGCTAGAGATACATTTATAGAAAAATAATAATAGTAGTAATAAACCCCAGACATTCAGGCATTCATTAGGAAAAGACAATACAGATTGAGGAGTGGTGGCTAGGGAGGGGTAATTTGGTTTGGAAACTTACAGGAATCATGTGGGAAGCCCTAGGGGAGCAGACTGACACACCCTTTCCAGGAGCAATGAAAGTACTGATTTGATTTTATGACTCCAGAAATGGAAAGGAGTGGGGGATGGTGAGGTAAATAATGAGAAGATGACCAGGGACCAGAGTGAAGCATGAATAGGACTGGGCTTAGATTTAATGGGTGACATGGGATATTCATCAATCAGGATGAGTCTCCAGAGCAGTTCAAGAGTGAACTAAGTCCTCCAGGTCATGTTTTTTGGTCTGAGTAGCAAGGCTTAGAAGATAGCCAGGGAGTAAAGTGAATCATGGCCAGAACCAGGCTTATGGTAGGCAAGGGGAATCACTTGCTGAGCAGGAAAGCAGGGCCCCACAGTGGAAGTTCCAAAGGTGAAAAAGTTAAATCATCCAAGACAGAGTTTCTGGTCTAATCAATATTGGCTGCTGGATCAAAGATGGCCTTTTAATAGACTATTGTCCATATCTAGTACAGAATCTATGGTACAGAGGTACAGGAAGTCTGTGACTTGACCAGGTTTACATGAGTAATCTTTAGCTGAGTCAAAATTTGAACCCAGATCTTATGACTCCAAAATCAATATTCTTCCTACTAAAATCATGTTGCATCTTCATTTAAAGTCTTTGAGCCTCCATTTCCTCAACTAGCCAGTGGATACAATTATGTGACCACTCCTTTCCTCCTAGGATGGTTGTGCAGAAAATGCTTTTTGAACCCGAAAGTGCTGTAAGTGTGAGTTGTTGTGAGTATTGTTATTGATGTTTTTTATTACTAGTATTTTCTTCATTATCAAGCTAAAAGATACCAAGGTAGGTGATTTTCTCCCCTAAAACCACAGATTCTTTGGAACATTTTACAGACACATCTCCAAAGAACACTGTCTAAAGGAAGATGTGCCTTAGCAGCTCTTCATTCTTTGTTACCTCTGATCCATTGCCAGCACCAAGCTGTCCTCCTTAGCATGTGGGCAGCCTCCTTGTATCTGGCAGAAGGCCCAAAGCATTATAGGCTTCAAGAGCCCTTCATTTAGGGCAGACTCTTGTCTTGGAAGCAACTGAGAGAAAGACAGGATGGCCTTGAGTTAAAAATGCAATGCTTTTGTTATGGAAAATCCAAACTTAATGCCTGTTGGTTTGCTGTTCTCTTCAAAGGTATGCATGCAATGGTCTAGGTCCATACACAGTGACACAAGATAATGCAAATATTTATTAAATACTCTGTGTGTGTGTGTGTGTGTGTGTGTGTGTGTGTGTGTGTGTACAGAGCACTGTGCTGGATACTAAGAAAGAGACAAAGTTCAGAGAAGACATGGCCCCTTCCTTCAACAAGTTTACAATCAGATGGATAATGCACCGAAACAGACAGTGATGTTACTCATAAGGCTTTACAATGAATATTTGATGCACTTTGCTTGATACCCACACTTTGTTCATTTGGATATAGACACATGTAGTCATGACTTTCACTGCAGCCCCTTTCTTGGATGTTGTCTCAAGAATTTCATGTCTTGTTAGAGTAATGCAAAAAAAATGTTATACAAAGTCATAGGGGAAGGCCATTATAGACCACAGGGATCAAGAAGGCTTGTTGTGGATTTAACATTTAATTTGAGTTTTAAAAGATGGGTAGGGATTCCAAATTTGGGAAGTAATGTAAGCAAATATATGAAGGGGGGGTATTTGAGGGAATCAGAGGATGTGGATGGAGGACAGAGTCCAGCTGAGTATGAATGAAGCAAAGAACACTCTGGAGGTTGATATTAAATAACCAGCAAAATAAAGCAATCCCATATTGTGGAGGGCCTTTAATAACAGTGAAGAAGTTTGACTTTTACTCAGTGAGCCATAGGGAACCACTGAAGAGTTTTGAGTAGAGGAGTAACATGAACAGATTTAAGCATATCAAAGATTGTTTGCTACAACTACAAGAGATGAATGGATTGAATAAAGTAAAGACCGGAAGACATCTCTAAAGCTGAATGGTGGTTCTACACTTCCTATATTGCTCTTGTAAGGAACTGACCCAAAGTGGGAATATATATATATATATATATATATATATATATATATATATATATATATATTAATCACATCCTGTTTGCTACACTGGATTGTTGTAACATGGACAGTAACTATGGACTCAATTTCTCCATATTCTCCATATAAGGCTCAATCTCCAATTGAGCCTTTCCAGGGAATATGTGTTCCTCAACTATTAAGGACGGGAGACTCTTTCAGCATCATCCATGGAAGTGTTTAAGGAGAGAATTGCTGTGTTATAACTGCCAACATTTTGGTACTATTTCAAAAGTGACCTAGAAAGGTGTCAGAGCATGGGTAATAATAAGAGTTCTTCTCTTATGGATATTGTGAAGTACACAATACAGGAGTTGGTATTCTTATTTTAATGAAGAACCAGAGACTCAAAGATCTTAAGTGAACTACTGCATCACATAGCTATTAAGGTATACAGCCAGAATTCCAACCCAAGTCTTTAGATTCTAAGTCTAAGAAGAGTACAGATCTCTGCTGTCTTCCTCATGCGTGTATTCAGAACACATTGAGAACATCCTAAGAATTGTCAAATACCCAGTCCTTTTGATTCATGTGGGCACAAATAAGACACACCAAAAGAAATCTAGAAAACATTGCTAAGGCTTATAAAGTCTTAGTCAAGAAACTGAAGGGTTTGGTGGATTCCAATTAGAGACAAGGTCTTCAGAAGAGAAATGCGGATTTGGAAGAGAAACAGCTGGTTTAAAAGATGGCATTTAGAATTCTAGATCATGGGTTAAAATGTAAGAATGACAGACTCTAGGTCAGGGATGGAGTATATCTTACAAAAGTTGGTAAAAATGTATTTTCTTGGAGTCTTACACAATTAATCAAAAGACTTAAAGAAGTGGCAGAGAAAACACTACTTATCCATATTCAATATACGTGAAACCATAGAAAAGAGCTACAATGCAAGAAAAAGAATAGCAGCAGAGATAACATGAAAGTATCAAGAGGCAACACCCATGAAAGGGGGCGGAGGTAAAAGTTATGGCTCCTGTTATCTACATACAAATGAAAAAAGTATGGGTAGCAAGTAAATTCCACCAAATATTTTTTTCTTCAATTTTGTTTACTCTTACAGCCAAGTTATCATATAACTTTAGTGTTAAATGTTCATGGCATGAAGGATTTAGGTTACTTAAGAGGCAAACGATTACCCAGAAATCTGAGAAAATATCTCTGACTTGTAAGTCAATCATCAGGCTGGTATTACCTCCCCAACTTTCAAGCTTGCTAACCATGGTTCATCATAAGTAAGTTTTATTAAAAGATATTAGATAAGAAAGTCTTATTAAAAATAAATATTAATAAAGTTCATATATGATGTTCAATGCTAAAATTGCTTGTAGTAACAACCACAACCACCCTGGCTCCTTCCCTTGCTCTCTGCTGTTATGTGACTTTTCAATTCTAGCTGAAGGGTGGTAGTACATTATTTGGCTATAAGATGGCTCACTGGATACCCCATCAGATATTTTAATGCAAGGAGGTAAATTTGACCTCCAGACATCACTGAGAATATGTCTGGAAGAATAGCTCTTATTCTAAAGGAGCATTGAGAGATGACAGAGTGGAGGTGGGGAGAATTAGGGGTGAAGCAATATTTTCTTATAAAAAGATGTACTCGTGTGAACTAGGAGCATTTGAGTGAAGATCAACAGAGGTAGGAAGAAAAATGCTGTTGTGACCACCCAGACGAACAGAAGAAATAAATGAAAAGTTTAAGAAACAGATTAGAAACTTGACATGAAAGTAAAAGTGGGATATTCAATTTTGTAGGCATCTTCCAGGGAGCTCTCTCTCTGCCTGAAAAAGAACATGTAATAATTTCCTGGTTTACCTTTATAATAATTTTATTCTTCAAAATATGGAAGCAACAATGAGTGGGACTGCTATTCTGGGCCTGATTCTAATCAAAAAGGAGGAATGGATTATTGAAGTATAAACCATGGGGACTTTTCAGGGAAGGCCTTACTCCATTTTAGAATTCATGACAGAGGACAAGAAAGGCAGTCTGGGTCTGCCATGAAGGCTAGATTTTGGAAAGTAGACATCAAAGAGTTCAAAGGGAGAATAGGTAGGGTCTCATGGCCTAAAATTTTATAGGAAATCATCCTGGAAAGAATAGGGAGCTCTCACAAGTTAAATTCTGGGGATAAAAGAGAAATAATTGTGAAATAGAGGAAAAGGTGGCATTTCCTTTTGAAATACAGGAAAGACATTAGCCCACTTGGATTTTAAAAGGATATGGAGAGAAGATGGACATAATGGTCAGCATTTGTAGAGCACTTTAAGGTTTGCAGAGCATTTTACACAAATTATTTCATCTGATCCTCACAATAATTTTAGAAAGCAGGTGCTATTATTGTCCCCATTTTGGCAATGAGGAAACTGAAGCTGACAGAGATTAAGTAACTTTTCCAAGGTCATAAAGCTAGTAAGTGTTTGAGGCAGCAGGTGATCAGGTTTACCTGACTTCGAGCCCAAGACTATGCCATCCCCTGTTAAGTACATGTTAGGATCCTACAAGGTCTAGTATCAGGAGCTCTAACCCTCAGAAGAAGCTGATCACAACAAGGAGAGAAAGCTAAGGACAACAAAAAAACAACAGAAAAACAACAACAAAAAAAAAGAGTGTTGTTTTGTTTTTCAGCTATACTGGGCAAAAGTGAAACATCAAAGAAAAGGTAATTCAACTGTTTAAAATACAAAGAATATTAAATTAAATTAAATCAAATTAAATTAAACAGATTTAATTAATTAATTAAATTAAATTAAAATATTTAATTAAAATACAAACAATACTTATGTGTTTTCTTGGACAAGGTGCAAAAATTGGATGGAAAGGATGGGGGTGGTGTGGAGAGATGGAAAAGAAGAAATAGAAACACTAAGGAAATAGTAATTGATCACCTAACTGCCATTGATGAATTCAGGTCAGTAAATACATCTAGACAAATTACACTGAATGAATTGGCAGAGGTGATTTCTGAGTCACTGTCAGTGATCTCTGAAAGATTTTTGAAAATGGGAGAGATGCCAGAGCACTCATCTTTTAATCTTAGACTGTTTCTATTTTTAGAATATGGAGGAGAATGGAGCTACAAAGTTATCGGCCACCAGTCTTTATTTCTATTCCTGAAAAATATTCTAGAACATACTATTAAGGGCCAGTTAGTGAACATGTAGCAAAGGAAGCAGTGATGACAAAGAGACCAAAAATAGGTACTGCCAAACTAACCTCATTTCTTTTTTTACTGGATAGAATTTGCCTAGATTTTAACAAAGCCTTTGACAAAATTTCTCATATTGTTCTTGTGAACAAAATGGAAAGACAGAAGCTACGTGATAGCATAATAAAGTGGATTCTGAATGGAAAAAGAAATATATATATATATATGTATATTATAACTATAATAAGATAAATAGGAAAAAATGAATCCAAGTGCTGTAAAATCCTAATGAACAATCTTGGCCCCAGAGAAGTAATCAGGAAATTAACTCCCCTTCTTTCCTTAGAGGGGGGATGGAGGTGCTAAGGGTTATGGAATGATGCAGATGCTGTACAGATGTAAGTGTTATCTATTAGTTTGGCTTACTATTTTTCTTTGTTACAAAGGAAGCCTCTCTGAATGGATTAGTAGCATACCAGGAAATGACTATGATGAAATGAATGAGAGGCATCACTAAAACTTAAAAAATCAAATTCACTAGTACAAGATGGTGAAGTTTTGACTAGACAGCAGGGTATCTGAAAAAAAAAAGATGTGAAGATTTGAATGGACTGAAAGTTTAATATGAGTCATAGTGTCATATCAATGAATGAATGAATGAATAAATGAAAAAAGCTTTTAAGTGTTTACTATGATCTAAGCACTATATTAAGTACAGGTAACACAAGTAGAAAAAGCAACTGAGCCTTGCTCTCAGACAGCTACCATTCTAATGGGGAAGAGAAAATATATAAACATTCAGCTGCTGGGTAGACAGAAATGTTTGGAAGTCCTAAGGATCAGCAGCATCCTTTGGAGAATGGTAAGATCGTGGGTCCTTTTTTTCCTAGTGGATGTGAGGTGGGAGAGAGGGAAAAAAAAGACATGCTTATTTACTTTAAAAATGATTTAAAATAAATTAATTTTCATAATTGACTGAATTACATAAATCTTAATAATTAAAATAATTTAGTATTGTTATTTAAATGGCAAAATAATTTATAAAAAGTAGAGGAAAAAAATAAACTCCTTGAAGGAAGGGACTGTTCCATTTTTGTCTGTCTCCCCACTGCTTAGCACAATTGGCTAGCGCATGGTAAGAGCCTAATAAATGCATGTGGATTGATTGATTGATTCCTCAGGTGAGGTTGTGTGTCCTTTACACCAGCCAAACAGCTTCTGACTGGTATAACATAACTCTGTCCTTATGTATGAGGGCAAACAATCTTCTAGTGTTTGCCTATAAGACTTTTCCCTTCAAGTTCATATAAACTCAAATCAGAATTATGCTTGATATAATTAATAATTATATATATATATATATGCACATAAGTATATGGAAATAGAGTAATTATATTAGGCTCCATATAATTTATAATTATGATTTATATTGTGGAGTCTCAACTGGGCCCCTATTGCTATATGGCAATCCTTTTATTCATCTTATATCTTTTATTTCCACTATGCTGCACTCCCCACAATAGTTACTTTCTATTTGCCAACTTGATCTCTACCTCCTTCTTCAGCAAATTATCTGACTCCTACTTCATTGAGGAAATCAAGACTCCCTCAACGCCTGGCCTCCAAACCTCTCCCTGGCCGTACCCATGATTTTCCATTTGTCTTCTAGTTATTCAGGATGAGAAGTCTTTCCTTTGCAAAGCCGACCCTTCTGCCTCTATACTTCATCCTATCCCCTCTAGTCTTTTCCTTGATTCTGATCCATCAGTCATTCACCTTTTTCCTGGAGATTCAGCCTTTTTCTTTACAATTTCTTTTCTTTGGCTTACAAACATACCTATGGTCACCTTTGTGCTAAAACACACACACATACACACACACAACAACAACAACAACAACAACAACAACCACAATAAAAAATTCCTTGGCCCTCTCTTCCTTTGAAGCTATCATCCTCTCTTCTCCACTGCTAAACTACCAAAATAAGTCTCCATTCACTCCTTAGACATCTTCATCACCAATCCTAAGTAAAGTGACTCCTGTTCCATGAAGACTTTTTTCCCCAAAGTAATTAAATAGCTTTTTGTTGTTAAATTCAATAATCTATTTTGCTGACTTCATCCTCCTTGACCAATTACTGGCATCTGACATGGTGAATCACGTCCTTATTGATATTTCCTTCCATTGGTTTTCATGACTCTCATTTTCATGGTTCTACTCCTCCCTCTGAATGCTCTTTTTCAGTTTCTTTGCTGATTCTCCATTCATTTTTCACCTTTTATATTCAACTGTTCCTAAGAGTTCTGTCTTTGGCCTTCCCTTTTTCTCTACACTCTCTTTTGTGAGTACATTAACTGCCCTGGCTTCAATTATCACCTTATTTTATAGTTTTCATGGGATCTAGAACTAGATGATACTTATGGCTCATGTAGTACAATCCCCTTATTTCACAGGAGAAATTTGATGCACAGAGAGGTTAAGCATATTGGCCAGGATCACACAACAAGTAGCAGAGTTGATGCTATGATTTGTGATGTCGAATATTCAGTACTCTTTCTACAAGATATGTAGTTACCTCTAAACATCTTACTGGCTTTAAATACTTGACAGTTTTAGTTCAATTAATTACTTGTGATGTGCCGGGCATAAAACAGGGAGGTATATGCTCACCATTACTATTCGTAACTGTGATGAAGGAGATCAGGTACAAAGTGAAGGAGAAAGAGGGATTCTCTGTGGATGGTGAAGTCCTTCAGATGTTTCTGTTTGTGGATGAAGTTGTGTTGATTGCATCAAGCTCCAGAATATTGCAGAGCTTTTTAGAAGATATCTGTGATTATTCAGAGAGGTTTGGCTAGACCATCCACACGAGAAAGACCAACTGAATCAAGAATGTCTTTTATCCAGATTTCAACGTGTATTTGGATGGACATCCTACAGAGCTTATACACAGTTTGTGTATCTGAAACAGACAGTACAGACGAACCAAGACCTGGGCCAGGAGTGGGAAAAGGAGGCTGAGAGAGGGCTGGATTGTTTTCAGAAACTACATTGTTCTTTTTCTCAACCCAACCTTCTTATAAAAGCAAAGACTCAATTTTTCAATTCTAGTTTTTACCACTGTTGCTCTATGTCAGTGAAACACGAAACAACATTACTTCCAAAGAAATAAGTGTGAATATTTTACAGAAGGCAATAGAAAAGGGCATAGTGGGTATGAGCTAGTGGCAACATAATTGATGGGGAATTCCAAAAATCAAGAGTGAAGATCCCCACACTGGTGCACTTTCAATGTCAGGAGAAAGTGACAAAAGAATCTAAGAGGTTTGGTGGACCTCCTGTATCAAATTTAGGAGACAATATGGACAAGAGTCACATAGACAGAGACAGTGACTTGTGATCTACATTTGTTGGAGGAAGCTCCTAAATCACACCACAAATTTAAGTATTTGAGATGTGCCAGGTACTTTGTTAGTTGATAAGGATACAAAGAAAAGAGTGAAATATTTAGTATGACACAATTTTTTAGACTCCAATCAAAAAGTTCAGTTCCTTTAGCTCCAAAAAGAACTCATTATAAAACTATTTCACTTAAAAGGATAGTGGAACCTGGGAACAATTACTATAAAGGGGACTGGATCATAGCTTCTTTTGAAGATGGAAGTCAACATGGGAAAGGGATGGAGTATCTCCTCATTTCTCCTGAAACTTATTCCATCATTGAAACCAACCACCATAGGGACAAAAAATATTTTGAACAGAAAAGAACTGATAACAACATGTTCTTATTATAATATGAGATACCTAAAGTGATAATCTTTCTCCTTTTCTCACAGAAGGCGAAAGTCTTGCTTTAATGTCATAAGTGATGTGATCTCTCAAAAATAATGCCTGAAATGTAATGAGGAAATTATTTGAAACCCTATGTTGCAAAAACCAATTTCCTACCAACTCTCCCAAGAGCTAGAGCCTCTTATTTCGAGTTTCTATAGGACCGTTCCACCTGGATGTCCTGCCTGTGCCTAAAATTGAATATATCCAAGAGTCAACATGTTATTTGCCCTACTCCTCAAACCCCAGCCCCTGCTCAGCCACTCACATGAGTTCTTCTCCAACTTCTTCTTTTGTGTTGATAGTAATACCATCCTTTCTTAAAACCAGGGCAGAATGAATGGGGCTTTTACCCAAAATGACAAAATTCTAACGATACTGATAATATGAGGGCTCCTTCAAGGGGTAGAAACAAATGAAACTTAGTGAAAAAAGAAGACTGAAGCCACACATCTGGTGGGCTCCTCCCTTGAAGGGACACACCCTGCTCCTACCTTAGTGGTAGCCTCCTCAGAAGAGGTCTTATGATGGCCTTGAGTTACTTGCACTGGATGGTATCCTGAGGTCTGTCTCTAAAGTTTCTGTCTCTCTTCACCATCATCACCAATCCATGCTCAACTGAATTTATCTGAAATAATTGACTTCAGGGCTTATGGCACTGCTTTTCCTAGGTGCTAGAATCACCAGCTGTGACTGTGGAAACCTTGACCAAGCAAATGGAGGGCTGAACTTAGTAAGAAATGAGTTTGAATTTGCCTCAGAACTCACCTGCTGTGTGACCTTAGAAAAGTCACTTAACCTCTCTTATTCTCAGTTTCTTCATTTGTATAATGTGGATAATAATTACTTCTACTTCACAGGATTATTGTAAGGCTTCAAAAAGACAATATATGTGATTAGCAAACCTTAAAGTACTATAGAAATTTGAGCTATTGCTTTCAATTCTTTCTTCTTCCCATGCATTCAGTAAAGTTGCCAAGACCTCTTGATTTTATCTCCCATTTAGTCAAGTCACTAAGCACTTATTAAGCATCTACCATGTATCAGGCACTGTGCTAAGTATTAAATATACAAAAAGAGGCAAAAGACAGCCCTGCCCTCAAGGAGCTTAGTCTAATGTTAATCCTCTACTCTTTGTTCCCTTGACAACTACCCCCAGCATGCCCCCATCTTTTTTTCACCTAGACTATTATAATAGCCTTCTGATTGGTCTCCTTGCCTTTTCACTCTATCCCCTTCTCCAATCTAGCTTCCATACTCCTGCCCAAGCAGCCTGCCCATTCCCTTGCTCAGGTTGTGTGGCCTTCTATTCACAATCCCTCTGTGGCTTACCATTGTTAGCCAAATTAAGCATAAAAGCCTTGATCCTGACATTCCAGGCTCTCCAAAATCTGACTCTGACTAAATTATCCATTGTTTTCAGAATGTGAAGCTAAGCAATGTGACTCCATTTCCCATACTCTAGGATCCTGGGCCAGAGACTAGATTAATCTCTCTATGTCCCCTTCTTATTCTATATCCGTTCCTATACTTTTGTTCATGCCTTCACCAGTGCCTAGAATGGATCCCTTCCCACTGTCTCTTTCTCTGGCAATCTCTTCCTTTCTTTAGGCCCTAATCCAGGCACCAGACTCTTCATTAAGCCTTCCCAAACCTTTCTCCACCCTTTCCCAAGCTTAAAATGATTTTTTCTTCTGAAATTTCTTCTAATACTTTTCCTGAAATTCTCCGCCATACTTCGCTTCTTTTCTTTTATGCCATAGTTATTTGTGTCCATCTTCCCCTGTGTTAGATTGTAAACCCCTTGAGAACAGGTTCTCTCAAGAGCCTGGGTCTCTCTATCAGTGGATCCCCACTTCCTAGCATAGTACCTTACATTTGTTAGGTGCTTAGCGGAAGAAGAGGCAGCTAGGTGGTGCAGTGGATCCAGTGTTAGGCCTATAGTCAAGAAAACCTCACCTTCCTGAGTTCAAATCCTACATCAGACACTTACTAGCTGTGTGACGCTGGGTAAGTCACTTTACCCTGCTTGCCTTAGTTTCCTCATTTATAAAATGAACTAGAGAAGGAAAGGGTAAACCACTCCAGTATTTTGGCTAAAAATAAAACATACAGGGACACACAGAGTCAGACAATGACATGAAATGGCAAATAACAATAACAATAAATAAAAATGCAAGAGCATCTCCATGTCTTGATTTTTTTTCTTCATGTTTGGAAGCTCCAAACACCAGAGTCTAAGTGGAATAAGCTCAGTAGTAACTGCACAAGTTAAGTCAATAACTGGCAAGTCACCAGTGTAAAATAACCCCATCTTGTTTAGTATGAAGATCTGGATGGTGTTCTTTATACTTTCTAGAGCACTTTTACATCCATTATCTCATCTGACCCTAACACCAATGTTGGTGAGGTGGGTATGGAGGCCATCCTTTCACTACATCTTCAATCTCATTTGCACGGACACTCTCTCCAGGGGGTATACATTGCAAATTAGCTATGCCCTTTCATAATGTTAAATTTTTGCCCACGTATTTCTAGAAATCTTTTATAGTTGAGGGTCTAACGAAGGTGCTGGAGGCCTTCTCTGCTTCTTTTAATATTTCCACATTCATAACCTGAGTGTCATCTTTGAGAGTCTCCTCTCCTTCATCCCCCACATCTTATAAATTGACAAGTGTTGTCATCCTTCATTTTTTGAGCTACCTGGAGCACAATGTTCCTTTATTTGCACCTATATAGCATCATTCAGGGAAATATGGGCTGGTATTATTAGCCCCATTTTCAAAATGAATAAACAAGGACACAGCAGCAGTTAAATGATTTGCCCCCAGTTAGTGACAGAGGTGGGACCCAGGTCTCAAGCCTCTAGGCCCACCTATTGAGCTCATTATGACCCAAATCAATTGTTCTCAAAGGATGTGTCAAAATCCCCAGCCATCACCCCATGTTGCAGTTTGCTACCTGCTCTTCTTGGCCAGGGAGGGCTACAGAACATTATCTAGGGAGATACAGAGATACCTCGTCCACTGTGAGTCCTCAAGAAGTAAAGAAGTAAGAGGGCAAGGGGCAAGAGGAAGGATCATCAGAAGATTTCCAAGGCCTTGAAATGGACTTGGAAATGGGATTGCCCAGGATCTTTTCTTTCTTGTCAACTTAATCATGTCACAATTCCTTGTAGCAAAGAATACGATGCTGTGAGACACAGAGAGGAAAAAAAAAGCTTGGAAGTCAGTGACCCACTGTAGATTATTACCCATATATCAGAAATAGTTTGAATGAGGCTGACCTGAAGATTGGGGTGTGATCCAAGGCTCTAACCAGTTCCGTGACCAATGAGACCAATGGGTATAAAGCCTAAAACGCTGCTAATAACAACAACCCTGAAATTGCACTGTTTCCATTCAGGCCCATGGGGAATTGTTAAGTGTGACACAGGAACATTATGAGACTTGTTCTTCTGACATGCAATTAAATCCAAAAATAGTACTCCCTTCCTAATCCTGCCCCCTCCCCCAGATCCTGCTGAAGGTCTCTTTCTCCCTGGCTTTATCACGTAGGTGGCATTCTCTGGCTGCAATCTGACATGACTTTGACTTTCTCTCCCTGATCTACAGCCAAGCTGTGAATTCATTTTAAAAATTAAGTTCTTTAACCTCAGAAGAAAGAAAAATTCCTGGCACATCCTCCCACCCAATCCCCCCTCCTTTCCACACAAGCTTGGGGAGATAGCCATTGAAGAATTGAGAGCTTGCCTAGAAAGCTGCCATAGGTTAGCCACAGCCACAGGAGGGAAGGGGTTAAAAACTCAGCTCCACTCAGAGAAATGACATCTAAGACAGCACTGTGGGGTTCTGTTATTATTATCATCCTTACAATGACTTGCAGATGATCAACTTTGCCACTCATTTGGCAGGTCCAAAGAACAGCTAATTAATGAGAGACAGTAAAGTATTTAGGAAAAAATATATATAAATTGTTCCAACAATAAGAAATGATAACGCCAATGATAAGAAATGATCACTCCTCCCCCACTCCTTCTTAATGCTGCCAGCTCCACCTGGGAGCTGGGGAAAAACAAATCTACTGGGCTCTTACATCATTGGTGGTAATTAAAATTCTGCCTTTTGTAATTCTGCTGACAATCATGTTGATTATACACGCTTGGGAAGGAAACGTGGCTCCCTGCCACCACTTCTCCTGAGGCCCCTGCAGTGCTGACACAAGGAAAGATGTGTTGGTGTCATTGACGGGAGACAGATTTTGATTCAGGAAACATCGAGCAGAGAGAAGTGATGGGAAGGAAGGTTCAATGCTGCCTTGCTGGTACTGAGGCCACCACACCAAGAAACAGATGGACTGAGTTTCAGGAATCAGTTCTCCAGCCTAATGTCTTCCTTTCAGCCAAGAAGGAAACAATAGTAGGGCCAGCAGTCACAGAGGAGAGAAGCCTCTCATTTGGATGGCCCAAAGGCAGAGGAAAGATGAATTATTCAAGTACCCACAGAGGCTGATGTGGAGTTTCCTTCCTTAAATGTGTACCAGTCCAACCTCCAACCCACAAACCATGTTATTAGTAGCAATATAAGGCAACCTGGTCTGTTGAGAAGAACAGAGAACTGGGAATCAGGAGGAATGGATTTGATCCCTGTTTCTGCCACTAGCTTAATGTGTGACCTTAAGCAAAACATTTAACCTCTCTGGGCCTTGGTGTCTTCAACGAAATAATCACTCACTCCATTTCCTCACCACCTGTGTACTCTTCAAATACTTGAAATTAGACTTTGCACCCCATAATTCTACTGATCATCCTTTTTTCAGGAAGACAGATTACCTCTTAATTGCCAAACCCAATGGTTTTCTTTCAGTTTTCTTTATCCCTGCCCTCCCCCCCCCCCCCCCAGTATTTAACAGTGCTGATTATCCTTCCTTCTAATTACTCTCTCCTCTCTTGATTTCTTTGAAGCTACTTTCTCTTGGGTCTCCTCCTACCCAACTGACCACTTCTTCTCTGTGCCCTTGATGGATTAGTTTTCCTCCTGCCCCTACACTTGAATGTAGACCACTTGAAGGCACAGAGATTGCAGAATGCACAGTAATAGATATTTGGACCAGGGGTGACCTCTAGAGACTGTGTATCTATATATGTGACTGGGATGAATTCATGGAGAATTCTTGGAAATGTGAGAGGAAAGCACACAGTTTGAGAGGAGGGACACAGTCTGTATCTGTGAAAAACATGGGGAGTGATTTGTTCCTCCCCAGCATCTACTTCCAGAGGAATTGTGATGACTGCTGATAACCTCTCACAGAAACTGTATGTTTCCCACCTCCTTTCCCACTACCCATACCAAGGGGAAAGGGGTTGTCCTACCCAGCTGGATTTAGTCCAAAATATGATATCCATAATGCCCACAGTGTCTTCGTGGTCTTCAGTTCTCAGAATCCCTCTAGATGAAGGTGCTGGTGAGGAACAAATCTCCAAGCACTTCTCTTCTTCAAGATAGAGAACTTTTCCTTTTTTGAAAGGTAGATTAACTGTACAAAGTTAAGGACTTCTAGGCCACGTGACCAAGAAGATGAAGGATTAGCTATTTTCTCTGATTCTAATGGCCTCTTTATCCTCTCCAAAATAAGATTTAAGTACAAGAGCAATTACAGCTATTTTCATAGTCTAAGAAACCAAGAATCTGAATAAGGTAACAAATAACCTGATGTCTTAACAAAAGAGAAAGCCGATCTTGAATCCTTAACATGCTCACTCAGCATCCCCTCCACCATCATTCTTTCCCCTTTGACAAGCTGACACAACCTGGTCTACAAGCTTTTGCTCTGAGATTTACACTGCAATTACCTCAATGTTGCACTTTCCCTGCCCTTGACCTCACCCCACCATTTTGTGGCAATAAGCAACAGAACTCAACACTACTCCTTCTACTCCCATCTCATGAGGAGGAGTTGAGAATTTATGAGAGCAGAAATATGCTCTGCTTGTGGTGGCAGTATTCACACTGCTCTGCAGCAGTGCTTGGCCAGAGGATTAAGGAGCAGAGGGAACTGGGATAGGGTACCAATGTATGTATAGGGTTCTTCCAGGGCTGAAGGCAAGGGGATTGGTATCCACCTAAGGCCAGTTTTGTCCCCCCAGAAGTCACTTGGAGCAGAGCCTGAGATCAGTTAATTCCTCAGGAAAATTTATCACCTAGCAGGGAGAAGGTTGAGATAGCTTTGAAGTCCAGTCTTTTGGTGTTTGCCATCAAAGGAAAGAGTAAGAAAGTGAACAATAAAAGGATGTAAGGGATGGGGGAAGAAAGAATGCAATTATCAAAAATCTCAGGAGAAAGAAAACTCTGTTAAGAACTTTGAGCACAAGCAGATAAACCAAGAGGGAAGATACTAACAACAGAAGGAAAGATGGCCTTTAGGATATCTAAATAAGTCCAAATATCTGAATAAATACTAGGAGACAAAGGAAATTGAATCAATACTTAATGAAGCAGAAGACTGTATATTTCTAAGAGAGCATAGAACTACAGCTATGCTTAATTTTGTTCCTTTATTATTATTATTTTTTAACATTAAACATTTAAAATTTTGAGTTCCAAATTCTCTCCCTTCCCCCAGCCTCTTTCCCACCCATTGAGAAGGCAGGCAATATGATACTCATTATACATTTCACTCCATTTTAAAAAAATTCTTTCTTTTTTTTTTGTGAGGCAATTGGGGTTAACTGACTTGCTCAGGGTCACACAGCTAGTAAAGTGTCAAGTATTTGGTCTGAGGCTGGATTTGAACTCAGGTTCTCCTGACTTCAGGGCTGGTGCTCTATCCACTGTGCCACCTAGCTGCCCCAAAAAATTTCTATCGGTATCATTACTCTTCTTTCAGTCAAATTTTGTGGTTATGTCCCCAACACCTAATGAAGAGCCTATCACAGAAGGCACTTCATAAATATTTACTAAACATTTTCCCCATTTCACCACAGATTTCAGATTCACAGGGCACTTTGAATCATTGAGTCTAATGCCTTCATTTGTTTTTAATGGATGAGGAAACTGGTGTCCAGAAGGGTAAGGTGACTTGTCCAAGTTTGCAAAGGTATAAAAAGATTACAAATCAGTGTTCATTCCACTGCTCTCAAAATTCAGCTGTTATCTGCTGCCCTGTCCCATCACATCTAATCTCACCACCATGCTGCTGATTCAAGCCTTGACTAACACCACCTCCCAGGGCTTCCTCTCCCCTCAGATTGGAGGGCTGGAGGTCATAGTACCAAACTCTGCCCGATGCCTTTTTTTATAGAGGGCAGAGACATTTGGGTTCAACCCACTCTTCATCTGCTTTTCTTCCTTGTCTCAACCCTTGTAACAAGATGCCCCTGCATCCAGTACCCCTTTGGTGTCCCCCCCCCACTTTCCTGCCTCCTTTTGTGTTTTCTCCCCCTATTTGATTACAAGCTCCTTGAGGGCAAGTACTGCCTTTGTTTTTTATTAATTGTATCTCCAGCATTTAGCATAGTCCTTAGCACGAAGTAAACACTTAACAAATGTTTATTGGATTTGGGTTGTATTGGACAGGTTATCTGTCATTGTGTAATCTTAAGGGTGTTGATTCTTGTTTCTATTTGCTAATCCTGGGTGTTATATGCGGCCTTGGGAGGGGGCAAGTCTCCCTCTCATAAAGGAGGTTAGAGTCAGAGGTAGAACCTAACTGCAACTTAAATATGAACTCTCTTTTACTGCTCATTTTTAATAAATGTAATAACGATTGCCCTACCCCTGCCCCTACCCATACAGGGGGCAGAGGAACGAACATAACTGAGAAGTTTTCTCACAGTCCATGAATATGATAAAGACCACCAAGGTTGGAAAATATTAAAAGACATTAATCTTGTTACACAACATATAGAATCTAATGAACATAGGAGCATAGGGTTCAATAAATGCAAAGACCTCAACTATTAGGGTACTATCCTACAAGAAATGCTGGCAGAAATTAGGCCTAGCTCAACATTTTTCATCATATACATTGGGGCAGGTGGTGGTAGTGCAATAGGTAGAGCACTGGGTTTGGAGTTAGTAAGACCTGAGTTAAATCTTCACTCAGACACTTACTGGCTTGTGACCCTGGGCAAGAAACTTAACTTCTATTTGCCTCAGTTTCTTCACCTGTAAAATGGGAATAATAATAGCACCTACTTCCCAAAGTTGTTGTGAGGAGAAAATGAGATAATATTTATAAAGTGTTTTGCAAACCTTAAAGTGCTATATAAATGCTGGCTATTATTATAGCATATAAGCTCCAACATATAAATGACAGATATAGAAGATCATAATATAAACAAATTAGAGGCACAAAAAATAAACACCTTTTGCAACTATTGAGAGGGAAAGAATTTTTTTTTTTTTTTTTTTTGCTTAGGCAGTTGGGTTTAAGTGACTTGCCCAGGGTCACACAGCTAGTAAGTGTCAAGTGTTTGGTCTGAGGCCAGATTTGAACTCAGGTCCTCCTGACTTCAGGGCCGGTGCTCTATCCACTGCGCCACCTAGCTGCCCCAAGAAGTCTTGACCAAGTGTGGAATGCAGAGGATCCTAGGAGATAAATTGGAACATCTTGATTGCATAAAACTGAAAAACCTCTGCACAAATACAATCAAATTACAAAGAAGACAACTAGAAAAAAATCATTTCAGTTCAACTAATATTGGTCTGCTATTAAAGATATATAGATAACTGATTCAAATATGCAAGAACAGGAACATTCTCCCATAAATAAATGAACAAATGGCAGGCAATTCTCAAAGGATGAAATTCAAGCAATTGGAATCCATATGAAAAAAAAAAATGCTCCAAATCAACCTGCTGGTTGCTCAAGAAGTTCTTCATGCACACACATACACACATACACATATATGTGTATATATGCATGTGTTTGTGTGTGTATATATATATATACACATATATATACACATATTATATATATATATATATATGTAATTCATGCTAAGCAGAGGCTATGTTTACATGTTCACCTTTGTCCTGCCCCTCCCAATTCCATAGAGCTGACCTCACATAATTTAATTCAATTTGACAAATATTTATTGTATCTACTGTATCGAGGGAACCCTCAGCGTTTGAGGAAAATGTGAAGTTTAGATAAGACACAGTCCCTGACCCCATGGAGCTTTCAGTATGGTAGAAGGATAAGTCTCTACTATATGAAATATAAGCCATGTCATATAAAAATAGCTATAGTACACATATATATAGTATGTAATATATATATATGATATATATATATATATATATTACACATAATAAGGGCCTTCAAATGGCACAAAATAAAGTACTATATGAGGCATGAGGCTTCATGGAGAAGGTGGTATTTAAGTTGGACTTTAAAGTATGAATAGGAGTTTTTTTTAGGTAATCGGGGTTAAGTGACTTGCCCAAGGGTCACATAGCTAGTAAGTGTCTGAGGCCACATTTGAACTCAGGTCCTCCTGACTCTAGGGCTGGTGCTCTATCCACTGAACCAACTGGCTGCCCATTGAATGGGGATTCAATTGCCAGAGGGTAAGAGAGAAGTTCATGCTAGACATGGGGAACAGCAGAAACAAAGTCACAGATGGCAGAGTGCAGGAGTCATTCGGGGACAATGGGTCATCCAGTTTGGCTGGAGAATGTTATCCATGAAGGAAAATAACGTGAGATAAGGCTAGAAAAGTAAAGTGGTGATGTATTAAAGAGTCTTTAATGCTGAGCAAAAGAGTTGGACCAATGCATGTTAGACAGGAGAGAGTTGTTGAAGATATTCAAAGCAAAGGATTGACATAAATAGATCTATGCATAAAAAAAAGATTGGTCTGGAAGTGGAAACTAAAGATTGACTATATGGAGGAAGGAGGGCAGAGTGGAAACAGGAAGGCAGCACAATAAATAGAGCACTGACCTCTCATATCAATCAGGAAGACCTGAGTTTGAATCCAGCCTCAGATACTTTCTAGCTGTGTGAACCTGGGTGAGTCACTTAATCCCTGTCTCCCAAAGTTTCTGCTATTGCAAAATGGCAATTAAAAATAATACTTTTTCCCAGAGTTGTGAGGATCAAATGAGGTATTTTTAAAGTGCTTAGCAGAGTGCTTGGTACATATCAAGTGATTAATAAATATTTGTTCCTTCTACCCACCCCTCACTGCAATTTTCCAGGTGGAATGCAGACTGGGTCATGCCAATGAGAATAGAGAGGAGGGAATTCTTCACAGAAATAAAGAATTTTACATGAAAATAATAAAAGTGACATGCTAATAGATGTTTTGCTTTAATAGTACCATTTGAACTAATTTGTGTTTATCATTCATAACATTTTTCCATGTTTTCACCCTGAGATGGTTCCTGGGTAATACTTTATTTCTAAAGTCTTTGCCTGAGTCTTCATGAAAGTGACAAAAAAAAGTCACAGAAGAAGAATTGGAAGGGACCTTAGAGGGGATGCACAAAATCTGTGGAAAATGGGCATTAAGCCTCTCCTCAAAGTCCTCCAGAGATAAGGAAGACACTACCTGTTGAAACAATCTCTTTGGGACAGACCTAATCACTGGGGCATTTTCTTTTATATCAAGGCAGTGGTTACCACTCTGAAAATTCCACTCAGCGTTCCACATTCTGCCCTGTGGAGCCAAGCAGAACAAATTTAATCCCTCTTTTAAACAACAGCTCGTTAGAGAGTATAATTCAACCTAACACCGGAAGGGCCCCTTAGACATCCTGTGATGCCTTCATTATTTCTCTCGGGAGCAATAGTGTTTTACCAGTCTTGCATGTCCCAATCTTGGATTTATCTCTGACTCTTCCTCTCCTTTACTTCTCATATCTAGTTACCAAATATTGTCAGTTTCATCTCTTCATCATTTCCTATGGCCATGTCCTGCTCTTTATCCCTACTGTTTGTATTCTGTGTCAGGACCTAATTGTTACCTATGGAGACCTTGAAGTTCAGAGTCCTTTGCCTGGCATTCAAAGTTCTCTGCAACTAGAATCTAGCTTACCTTTCCATCCTGAGTTCACATTTTTTATACACTTAGCTTTAGACAAACTAGATTCCTCTACCTCTCAAACACAAATACTGATTGCATTCTGAAATGTTTTTGCCCTTGGTCAGGCATTCCATCCCTTGGAATGGTCTCCCTCTCATCCACATTTGCTGAACTCCTAATGGTCTTTTAAAGCTCAACTCAGGTGTTAACCTACTCTAAAAGCTTTCTATAGTCCCTTTATTGGCAATAACCTTCTCCTCTAGACCCAAAGTAGCAGTTTAAAAAAATCATCTTTCTAATATAGTTCTTATGTCACTATGCACATCGTAACTCTCTGTGGATCTTATTGTCCAACTCGACCAGGGCCATGAGGCCACAGGTTCTCCACCCTTGAACTAGACTATGAACTACATGAGGACGGGGATCATATAGTATTTAAGCTTTGTCCGCCTCCTATACCCCATCACAATGCTCTGCTCACAGTAAGTGCTCAATAAATGTCATTTTAGTGGAAAGAATATAGTTATTGATGTTGGATCACATGGATTCAAGTCTCAGCTTCAACGCCTACTACCTGTATGACGCTGAGTGTCATTTTCCTTCTCTAAGCCTCAGTTTTCCCAGTTGTTCAAAAATGATAATCATACTTGCACTAACCACCTCACAGAACTACTGGAAAAACCACTTTGCAAACATTAAAATGGTAACAAAATGGGAATTGTTATTATGAGGACTCCAATGGTGCTAAATGGTTTAAAAGACTTCAAGGAAAAGCTACTGTCCTGTTATAGTTATGAATATGAGGTGGGACTTGTCTTGTTAGCTCTGTGACCTTGGGCCAACCACTTACCTAACCTTTTTGTACCTCAATTTTTTCAATGCTTCCTACCTCACAGGGTCATTGTAGATTAAATGAGATAATGTCAGTGACCTTGCCTTGAAAAGTGATATACAAACATAAGTTTCTCAGTCCTAAGTACCCTCTGGTAAAATAGCCTCTTATTAAGATCCAGAGCCCCTTACTCTCCAGGTCTATAAATGGGCCAACCCTCAAAGTTTTATGTTTGGGTATCATACAAGGAAAAAAAAAATCTATCTTTTTGTAAACTAATACATTTCAGGAGTTAATGATCATACTATGTGTAATGGTGCCTTTTCCATGACAAGGGGGCAGTTACAAGGACGTTTTTGATCTTGCTTACTTAGATTCAATCAATCCTTGGAAGGCAAATGTTGTCAGGAAAAAGTGTCAACATGTTTCTCCCCACTTTGGGGACAATTGCATTCACATGGAGATTAGTTAAGCATTACTGTTAATTGTTTCCTGGTACAGGCTTCAATTTGCCCTACCATCCTGCTCAGACAGTCTAATTGTTTAATTATCTTAATTATCTTCATCCATCCCTATTATTGAGCCCAAAGATTTTTGTTTGTATCCTGCTGTGTTCCTTTCCTCTTAGATACCTTTAGCTTAACCCTTTACTCATCTCAGGATGATTGTTTTGATGGTTGAACTATCAGAAACTATGTCAGAAAGGTCCTCTTTGCTTGTTTTTATCTATTCTTTAAAATCCAGATCAGTCAAAAGTGGTGGGGGGGGAGACAAGATGGTGGAGAAAAGGCAGGGACTCACCTCAGCATTCCCTTAAATTCCCTTTCAAACAATTTTTTAAATGCCTTGAAACAAATTCTAGAGCAGCAGAACCCACAAAAGAACGGGGTAAAACACTTTTTCCAACCTAAGACAACTTAGAAGGTCAGCAGCAAAAATCTATCACAGCAGGATGAGAGCAGCTTGTGGGCCCCAGCAAGCCAGCTGCAGGCCTTGGGGGCTACTGAATCAGCTGTGGCAGAGGCTGCTTCCAAAGCTCTCAGACCACACATGGTAAGGGGTTCAGAGAACTAGTCAGAAGGAGATTATAGGAGTCCTTTTGCTGGCGCTGGGTGCAAGACTGTCTTCCATTGCCCATACTTGGACCCCACAGTCCTGAGTCACAGTCCCAGGGTGAGGAGGAGCACTAATACACCGGAGCTTGCAGACTCAGGGGAGTGGGAGCCCTGGTCATAGTTCCAGTGCAGAAAAGAGTGCTTGTGGTTACTCACAGACCAGAGCAGAGGCCAGGAGAGTAACAAACATGTCTCTTTTTAGATCACACCATCCAGGAAGAATTGAAAGATAATAGACCCCTGGAACTTGCTCTGAAAACAGTTGCACAAAAAAACCTGAAGCTTGAGGCAGTGCTTTCTCCATCCCAGGAGCAGAGCCCAACTTCAATATAAACTTAAAAGTCAAGAAATAAACTAGAAAATTAGCATACAGCAAAAATAGATCCTGACCATACAAAGTTAACATGGTGACAGGGAAGATCAAAATGCAAAGTCAGAAAAAGACGACAAAGTCAAAACTGCTACATTTAAAGCCTCAAAGAAAAATGTGAATTGGTCTCAGGCTCAAAACAAATTCCTGAAAGTACTCAAAAAGAACTTTAAAAATCAAATAAGAGAGGTAGAGGAAAAATTAGGAAAAGCAAAGAGAGTGATGCAAGAAAATCATGAGGGAAAGGTCAACAGCTTGGTAAAGGAGGCACAAAAATTCTTTAAAAGAGAATCAGCCAAATGGTAAAAGAGGTACAAAAAACCAACAAACAGAAGAACATCTTAAAAAGCAGAATTGGACAAATGGAAAAGGAGGCACAAAAGCTCACTGAAGAAAATAATTTCTTCTTTTTTAATATGTAAGGCAATTGGGATAATGCAATTGTGACTTATCCAGAGTCACACAGCTAGTGAGTGTTATGTGTCTGAGGCCAGATTTGAACTCAGGTCCTCCTGACTCCAGGGCTGGTGCTCTAGCTACTGCTTCTACTCCCCTGTGGGATCCAAGGACCTAGCTGCCCCAAAAAAATTTCTTAAAAATTAGAATTGAACAAGAGGAAGCTAATGACTCAATGAGACATCAAGAAGCAATAAAACAAAATCAAAAGAGTAAAAAAAATATAAGAAAAGGGGAAATATCTCTTTGGAAAAACAACTGATTTGAAAAATAGATCCAGGAGAGATAATTCAAGAATGATTGGACTACACAAAAGCCATAATCAAAAAAAGAGCCTAAACATCATTTTTTTAAAGAAATTATCAAGGAAACCTACTCTGATATTCTAGAACCAGAGGGTAAAATAGAAATTGAAAGAATCCACCAATCACCTCCTGAAAGAGATCCCAAAATGAAAACTCCTAGGAATATTACAGCCAAATTCTAGAGCTTCCAGGTCAAGAAGAAAATATTGCAAGAAGCCAAAAAAATATAATTCAAATATCATGGAGCCACAGTCAGGGAAGCAAGATTTTGCAACTTCTATGTAGAAGCTGTAAGGATTGGAGGGCTTGGAATATGATATTCCAGATGGCAAAGGAGGTATGATTACCACCAAGAATTACCTATGTGGCAAAACTGAGTATAATCCTTCAGGGGAAAAAATGGAAATTCAATGAAATAGAGCACTTTCAAGCATTCCTGGTGAAAAAAACCAGAGCTAAACAAAACATTTGACCTTCAAATACAAGACTCAAGAGAAGCACAAAAAGATAAACAGGAAAGAGAAATCATAAGGGATTCAATAAGGTTAAACTGTTTATATTCTTGCATGGGAAGATGATGCTTGTAACTCCTAAGAACTTTTTCATTTTTAGGGCAAGTAGAAGGAGTATAGAATTCACATATAGGGGCATGTATGTGAGTTGAATATGATGGGATGATTATCTAAAAAATAAATAAAATTAAGGGGTAAGAAAGAACACACTGGGAGAAGGGCAAGGAGAAAGGTAGAGTGGAGTGAATTATCTCACATTAAGGAGGTATAAAAGAGCTTTTGCAGAGGAGGAGAAGATGGGGCAAGTCAGGACTAGTACATGAATCTTATTCTCATTGGAATTGGCTCAAAGAAGGAATAACATATACATTCTGTTAGGTATAGAAATAGGTCTTAAAGCAGACCTATACAACTTGTCAGTGGGTAGGGGCCAAAATTAAAATAGTCTAAACTTCTTAGGGCCGCAGATAGGTTAAACTACAGACAGACTGACAATGGGTGGTTGCCACGGGTCATGTGTCAAACAAGAGGAGGTGCTCAGTGGCAGCCCTAGATTTTTCTCTGGCCCCCCTGAAAGCCTTTGGCTACATGTTGTGTAGGCCTGTCCTAAAGGAAAGCAGGAGACAAAGGAGATACGAAAAGAGTGGGGAGGGGGCTGATAGGAGGGAGGGCAGATTGAGGAGGGCATTAGTCAAAAGCAAAATACTTTTGAGGATGGAAAGGGTGAAAAGAGAGAGAGTAGGATAAAGAGGGGGTATAAGATGGAGGGAAATACAGTTTGTAATCATAATTGTGGAAAAAATCTACAGCAAATTTCTCTGATAAAGGCTTCATTTCTCAAATATACAGAGAACTGAGTCAAATTTATAAAAATAAGACCCATTCCCCAATTGATAAATGGTCAAAGGATAAGAAGGCAGTTTTCAGACGAAGTAAGCAAAGCTATCTATAGTCATATGAAAAAAAATGCTCTTCATCACTATTGACTAGAGAAATGCAAATTAACACAACTCTGAGCTACCACTTCACACCTATCAGATTGGCTTATGTGACAGAGAAGGAAAATGACAAATGTTGAAGGGAATGTGGGAAAATTGAGACACTAATGCACTGCCGGTGGAACTGGGAGCTGATTCAATCATTCTTTAGAGCAATTTGGAGCTATGTCCAAAAGGCTATAAAACCATGCATACACTTTGGTCCAGTAATCCACTACTAGGTCTATATCCCCAAAACATAAAAAAATGAAAGGGAAAAGGACCTATGTGTACAAAAATATTTATAGCAGCTCTTTTTGTGGAGCCAAAGAATTAGCAATTGAAGGGACAGCTAGGTGGCACAGTGGATATAGTACTGGCCCTGGAGTCAGGAGGACCTGAGTTCAAATTGGGCATCAAACACATGATTCTCACTAGCTGTGTGACCCTGGGCAAGTCACTTAACCCCAATTGCCTTGCCAAAAAAAAAATAGAATTAGAAATTGAGGGGATGTCCATCAACTGGGGAATGGCTGAACAAGTTGTGGTATATGATTGTGATGGAATAATATTGTAATATAAGAAATGATAAGCAGGATGCTTTCAGAAAAACCTGAAAAGATTTACATGAAATGATGTAAAGTGAAATGAACAGAACCAGGAAAATATTTTACATAACAACAGCAATATAGTATGATGACCAACTGTGAGTGACTTAGCCATTTTGAGCAATGCAATAATCTAAGACAGTTCTGAAGGACCTATGATGAAAAATGCAATCTGCCTCAAGAAAAAGAACTGACGAAATCTGAACGCGTATCGAAGCATACTTTTTAAAAACTTTATTTTTCTTGTAGTTATTTTGTGGGGTCTGTGTTTTTTTTTTCACAACATGACTAATATAAATATGCTTTGCATAACTGCACATTTATAAGCTATATCAAATTGCTTGTCTTCTCAATGAGAGGGGAGGGGAAGAAAGTAGGAAGAGAATGTGGAACTCAAAATTTTTAAAAAAATGCTAAAAATTGTTTTTACATATAACTAGGGGAAATAAAATATTGACTAAATAAGTAGTAAAAAAAAAAAGATCCAATAATACCTTCTTAGTTCATTCATTTAACAAGTACTTATTTACTGCCTACTGTATGTCAGATTGTGTGCTAGATACTATAGAGATAAAAACAAGATAAAAACAAAGTAGTCCTTGTTCTCAAGGAGCTGACATTTTATCAAGACAGGGGTTCTTTTTTTTTTTTGCTTTTTGGTGAGGCAATGGGGGTTAAGTGACTTGCCCAGGGTCACACAGCTAGTAAGTGTCAAGTGTCTGAGGCCGCACTTGAACTCGTGTCCTCCTGAGGGGTTCTTAACCTTATTTTATGCTGTGTCTTGTGAAGGCTATAGACCTCTTCTTAGGGGTTTTTAAATATTATGTTTTAAATACACAAAATAAAATACATAGGATTAGAAAGGAAATCAATTATATTGAAACACATTTTGAAACACATATCATTTTTTCCATCTAAGTTCAAGGGCCCCTTAAAATCTACCTGTGCTTGGAGGAACAATAATAATAGCTCATATTTATGTAGAGCTTAAATTTTGCAAAAAGCTTTACAAATATCATCTTACTTTATCATCCCAACCACTTTGGGAGGTAGGTGCTTTATTATCCCCATTTTACAGATGAGGAAACTAAAGCAGAAAAATTAAGTTGCTTGACCAGAATCACACAGCTAGTAAATATCTGAGGCAAGATTTGAATTCAAGTTTTCCTTACTCTAGGTGTATTGCACAGTGCCACCGAGCTAAAAGTGAATAGAATACAAGGTAGGGAATGAAGAGGATAAAAGAGAAATTAGACAAAGTACTTTGAAGAGGGAGAAAGCCCTAAGAACCAGAGGAATCTGGAAAGACAATAAGGAAGAGGGAGTTCCTGAGTTAGACCTTGAAGGAAAATCAAGAGTCTAAAAGCCAAATCTGAGGAAGGGGAACATGACAGCAGGAAGCAAAAGTTCCATGACTGCATGAAAGCCAGAGACCAAATATCAAAGGTTAGGAAAACAGCCAAGGGTCCAGTTTGGCTACAATGGAAAGTGAAGGAGGTGGAATATAAATGGGAGTTGTTCTAGAAAAATACAGATTATGGAGGACTTTAAATATTAATTAGAAAAGTTTGCATTTACACTAGGGTCAGAAAGTAGTTGTGGGAGACGCCCCAGCAATGCATATTTGATTGGTCATCCATATTTGAGTCTATTGGCAGGAGCTAGAAATGCAGCAACGTTTATATGGAGACTTTGGTTTTTTTATTTTATTTATTTATTTTAACATTCTTTTCTTTTGAAATTTTAATTTTCAAATTCCTCCCTCCCTCCTAACCCCTTCCCCACCCACTGAGAAGGCAAGTGATATGAGAGCAATCATACATGTGAAATCATGCAAAACATTTCCATATTAGCCATATTGGAAAAAAAAGCCAAAAAAAAAGAAAGAAAATGAGAAAATTATACTTCATCTTGCACTCAGAGTTCATCAGTTCTCCTTCTGGAGGTGGCTAGCATTATTTCATCATGAATCTTTTGGAATTGTCTTAGATCATGGTATTAATTAGGGTGAGGCTTTGGAGCTTTCAAAATGCTTCGATATAGTATGTCATTTGCTCCATGCAACAACCCTGTGAACTACAGGCTATTATTATTCCTGTTCACAGAAGAGGAAACAGAAATTGATTTGTGAAGGGTTCTATTATATAGCTAGTGAGGGTCTGAGGTGAGATTTGAACCTAGGTCAACATCCTCCAATTTCTGTCTAAAAGGCTCATTCTCATGATGCTCTAATGTGGAAGAAAAATCTTAAGTAGGGCAAACTCAGGAAATTGAGGCAAAAAATATGAAACACATACAGTGTATGGGCCAGGCCTTGAACTCCAGTTGGGGGCTACTTTTAAAGGTAAATTTTCATAACAAGAAAAGACAATTGTGATAGGTTGACATTTTTGAAAGAGGATGGGCTAGTGTTTTAGCAGAGCTGAATTTACAATCCATGGAGGATGCTGATTTCTAAAGGGGATCAGAGCTCATGTGGCTACTCTTTCCTATGCTCGACTTGAAACGTACTACAGCCTCCCTGGTGAGATGGCCGTCCCACATACCTGTGCAGACCCCAAAAAGTCTTTCAAGTATCCCTGCGCAGCCCAAAGAGAGATATACTTGTTGAAGGGGGATGGGAAATATAATTCAATATTTCCCCAATTTCGTGCTAACCATTTTTATGGGTGCAGTACCACAAATGGATTTTTAGTGTTCCTCTATCCTCAACTGCATTACCCTAATCTCTGATGTGTGTAATTTGAGAATTGGCTTAGGAATCAGTTCCTTGCACCAAGGGAGGCATTGTAAGCACAAATAGCACACAATTCCTATGAGGACACATAAGAGAAAACATGCCAACAGATACTTCAGCCTTGAAAGATTTGCACCCTCAAAATAGATCTGTAGCCCACGGTAGGTCAACGTAGTAACTCTACAGGTAAACATCTGGTGGGATGCCCACTTTTACCACAGCCTTTTTTCCACAAGGAGTTAGATTCTTGACAAGATCAGCAGCTAGAGACCACACAAAGGGCCTCATTCCTCTGCATAATTACTGTGGACTACTCATGATTGGTCCCATTTCCAACAGTGGCATCAGTATAAGCAGAAATGATAATTGGCTTACAGAATAGGCATCAAGTCCATAAAACACACACACACAACTGAAATAACAAGCAAATTTACAACAGGTGAATAAAGAAGCCCAATATAGCAGTAGTTTCAGGGGTGTCAAATATTATTTCAGTATTCATGATTTTCTGGGGTCTGGTAATCACTTCCCATGCACCTCTCAAACAGCTGCATATGCATTAGGGAAGGTTTGTGGAAGCATTTCCTCAACTATCTCTAAGGTTCAGATCACTTATGGAGATTCTCTAGTTAATACTGTTAAGTCCTGCTAGTGATAAGACTTTGCAGAATTTAATATACCGTAACAAAATTTTATCAGATTGGCTTTCCAGTAATTAGTTTGTGTGGTGAGAACTAACTCAAACTATATGGATTTGACCCTATTAACAACAGAGTTATAAAAAGAACAACAAATTAGAAAACCATAATTCACCTGAAACTCCAGAGAATTTCAGTTTTTAGGCATCACTTATTCTTACTATTTTTACCCAAACTCTGTACCTAATATGGACAATGTCATTCACAGGCTAAAGGAAGAGGGCCTGACTTGGAAATGAGCCCACCTGTCTCTTAATATTATCACACAGATACTTCAAAATAGGAAAAGAAAGCCAGGATTTAAAATTTTTTATAATTATTAATGCAATTCTATTTATAAAAATCTCAGTCTAATTTGAAGAACTTATTACCAAAATATAATGGCCTATATGTGCCTTTAGAAACATTTAGGAAGTCAGATAAATAAGTAGATAGATAGATATGTATATGCATATATGTATGTATGTATGTATATCTATATATACACACATACACATGTGTAGAATACATATATACCTATATATGAGTGTATGGCATACATGTATGGGGTATAGGGTATATTCAGGAAAAACTAGTACCTTTGCTGTGAGGGCTGCCAAGCCCTTTCAGGGCTGCTTTCCACCTTTGGTATCCACCTATTCCACCTAACTCTTACCTGTGGCTCCAAGAAGCGCTAGCATGTGCAGCGGCCACACCCTAGTAAACCGTTTCAGCAGACTGGCTAAACCAAGTTGAGGGTAACTAAGGGGTCTCAAGCTCATCAGTGAGTTAGAGGGTGTCTACCCCAAGTACATGGAGACTTGCCCTGGTGGAATGGGTGGATGAGAACAATTTGTTTCCGTGAAGGCAGCTGAAGCTGAAGCAGCACTGTGGAATGCTCAGAGCTTGGTTAGACATCAAAGATGCAAAGATCATCCACTGCATCTTGAGCCATCATCAGTCACCTTGACTCTGTCCTGCCACTGGACTATGACAATTCCGGAAGAGAGAGTGAGGTTAATGACTTCATGCAACTCTGCCTCACTTAAATTCAGGTCATGCATGAATCAAAAGATATCACCCAAACAATTTTACCATTTTACCTATCTCAAAGTCCTGTGGTGACAGGCAAGTGATGAAATAGCAGGTGCAGATACACTGGGTGACACAGGAGGCCCATCTTCTCACTGGAAGCAGCAGTGGGATTTGGCAGCCCCTGGGTGTCTGAGTGGCCTTTTAAGGATCATACTATTCACTTCCTGGTGTGAGGAAGGGGCTAGAAAAGGTGCCCTAAAAATTGTCTGCTCCCCAAACCTGGCCTATTCACTCTGGCAGGCGGGGATCCCACCCAGTGGTCAAAACACACAAAAATGTACAAAAACTTCTGTAAAGATGATTCCACTCACCATTGGTACATGGAATGCGCATATATTTGTTGACACCACACAATCTAGTAGACCCGAAAGACATACAGCTCTTGCAGCAAGAGAACTCAGAAGGTATCACATCCAAATAGCAGCCCTAAGTGAAACAAGGTTGGAAAATGAAGGCCAGCTTACTGAAATCAGAGCTGGATACACGTTTTTCTGGAGTGGCTACAGTGAAGGAGAGTGCCATGAAGCTGGTGTAGGTTTTGCAATCAAATTAAATCTAGTCAGCAAGTTTGTATGCCTACCAAATGATGGGCTCATGACAATGCAAATGCCACTTATAGGAAAATGCCATGCCACCATCATTAGTGCCTGTGCTCCTACCATAATGAACCCTGATGAGGTCAAAGAAAAATTTTATGAAGACCTGGAGACCCTCATCATCAATATGCCAAATGAGGACATGCTTATAATTCTGGGTGACTTTAATGCTAGAGTAGGCACAAACTACTAGACATGGTAGGGAGTCCTTGGGAGGAATAGAGTTGGAAACAGCAACAGCAATGGTCATTTACTACTGAAGACTTGTGCATCTCACAAGCTTCTCATCACCAATACTGTCTTCTGTTTACCTAAATGCAATAAAACTTCATGGATGTACCCTCGCAGCAAATATTGGCATTTAATAGATTATGTCATTGGAAGGAGAAGAGACAGACAGGACGTGAGAGTGACGAAGGTAATGAGGGGTGCAGAGTGCTGATCTGATCATAGACTTATTCTCTTCAAGTTAAATATTTGCATTCAGCAAAAGTGGTATCCTCAAGGCAAAATTACTAAGAGAAGACTTAATGTGAACAGATTAGAGCAATTCTCTGAATAAGAATAGTTTGTTGCTAACTTGGAGGGAAAGTTGAGCCAACACACAGTTGGCAACAGTGAAGCAGAAAAGGAGTGGGCCTCTTTCAGAGATTTTGTGTACAGCATTACATTTACTCATCTGGGTCAGAACACTCACGAACATCAAAACTGGTTTGATGAAAATTGGGAAATTCACAAGTTGCTAAATGGAAAATAAGAACTCTACAGGGTTTATCAGCAGTATAGTTCATCCATCTCTAAGAAGGCAGCATTTAACTCCATCAAAAGTAAAGAACAAGTGAAGCTTAAAGAGATTCTTGGCTTAGTAAGAAGGCAGATGAAATTTAGTTTTATGCTGATAGTAACAATCCAAAGAGTTTTTATGATGCCCTAAAGGCTAGTTATGGGCCAAAGACTCATATGATGAATCTCAACCACTATTGCTGACAGAGTCACATTGTTTAGGGATAAGGACATGATCCTGGACATATGGGCTGAACACTTCCATAGTGTTCTCAACAGGCCATCATCAATCAATGCTGAAGCCATTGACCATTTGCTTTAGGTTGAAGTCAATCTCTCCCTAGCCAAATTTCCAACTGAAGAAAAGGTTTTGAATACCATTAGGCTCCTCTCCTGTAGCAAAGCACCTGGTGATGATTCTATTCCAGCTGAGTTTTACAAGGTGAGGGGTCCATATAAAAGCTGAATGAAATTTTCCAGGTTATATGGCAAGAGAATATTATCCCCCAGGAATTCAAGGATGACCTCCATTGTTCATTTTTATAAAAGTAAAGGAAATAGATTGTCCTGTGACAATTACAGGAGCATCTCTCTCTTAGTCATTGCTGGCAAGTTTCTTGCCAGAGTCCTTCTTAATAGGCTGATCCATCACCTGGAAGATGACCACTTACATGAGAGCCAGTACAGCTTCAGAAAGGGCTGAGGAACAGTCTATACAGTGTTTGCTGCCTGGCAACTCCAAGAAAAATGCCAGGAGCAGAATAGAGGTCAGTACATAACGTTTGTGGATCTAACCAAGGCCTTTGATACTGTCAGTTGTGAGGGCTTATGGAAATTATGTCAAAATTTGGTTGCCTGGAGAAGTTTATCAGTACTGTATATCAATTTCATGTTGGCGTGCTTGCCAGGGTTCTGGATAATGGACCATGCTCTCGTGCTTTCCCAGTCACCAATGGAGTGAAACAAGGCTGTGTATTTGCTCCCATGCATATAGCATGATGTTTCCAGCTATGTTGTCAGCTGCCTTCAATGAGGATAAACATGGCATCAAGGTCAGCTACCACACCAATGGTAAATTATTTAATTTGAAAAGGCTACAAGCCAAAACAAAAGTGGAGGGAGAGTTGGTGTGTGATATTTTGTTTTACAGATGATTATGCATTCAATGAAGCCTCTGAAGCTGAGATGCATCAAAGTATGGATTGATTCTTTGCTGCTAGTGCTAATTTTGGTCTAACAATTAATACCAAGAAAACACAGGTGCTTCGTTAGCCAGCACCACATCATCCATACCTGGAACCACTGGTTACAGCAAATGGAGAAGTATTAAATACTGTGGATAAGTTCACTTACCTTGGCAGTATCCTTTCTAGGGATGTACACGTTGACGATGAGGTTGATGCACACATTGCCAGAGCTAGCTCAATGTTTGAGAGGCTATGAAGAAAAGTGGGAGAAAAGAGGTAGTAGACTGATTACCAAACTGAAGGTCTATAGAGCCGTTGTACTGACTTCATTATTATTTGACTGTGAAACCTGGCCAGTACACCAGCGCCATGCCAGGAAACTGAATCACTTCCATTTGAATTGTCTTAGGAAGATTCTGAAGATCACCTGGCAGGATAAGGTACCAGACACTGAAGTTCTTTCTCAAACTAAACTGCCAAGCATTCAAACTCTATTGAAGAGAGCACAATTCCAATGGGCTGCCCACATTGTTCCAATGCCAAACATATGCTTGCCTAAAAGACTATTTTATGGAGATCTCACACAGGGCAAGTACTCACATGGAGGTCAGAAGAAGTGATACAAGGACCCTCTCAAGGTCTCTCTTAAGAACTTCAGAATTGATTGTACAACATGGGAAACACTACCCAGTGCAGTGTGCCCTCATCAAAGAAGGTGCTGTGCTCTAGGAACAAAGCAGAATTGAAGTAGCTCAAAAGAAATGTGAGATGGGCAAATTTAGAAAATCCACCCCAAATGTTCATATGGACTATATGTGCCTGACCTGTGGTAGAGTGCTCCAAGCTCGTATTGGTTTCATCAGCCACAGTCAGACACGTTGTAGCTTGACTCTAACATAGTGATGTCATTTTGGTCTTCTTTGAGAATGGAGGACAACAACTAGCAAACACACACACACACACACACACACACACATTAATTCTTAGAGAAAACAATCTAATCTTATTGCTTTCCCAAAGTTTACTACTCCATTAAATTAAAAAAAAAGCTTTTACATCTTTGTTTCATCTTCCCTTTTTGAGGATGCACACACATAAATATATAATCCTCATATCATCTTTAAGGAATGAGGTACTTCTTTAAGGACCTAATCATATACATGAATGTATAACTATTAGCAAGAAGAGGGTAAGCCTAAGAATTCATTTACCTAGTTCCATAGGATATGTATGAGCACAAATACAGCTTGATATTAGTAAGATCTTTCAGACTTGCAAGCTATTGTAGTAACTCAGATATTTTACTATTAATCTATTAATTAATAGATTTAGTATTGCAGTGACAAATTTCTACTGTTCATCTGCCCTGATTATAGAAATATTTTAGTAAAAGGAAAAAGGAGGGCCATGGTTTTGGCAATATCAAGACTGTTCCTTCAAGGACACAGATTTATCTGACAGAAGCCGTAACAGGAGAAAAACTCCCTTAGCTCTTTTCAATTCTAGGCAAGAGTCATAGTAAACAGCCTATCAAGCAATAAAGTTCCACATTATTCATAGGGAATTAAAAGCTAGGTTCAATATTAACCAAATGGGAAAATTTCCTGCTCAGAAAGGAAATAGCACAATGGGAAAACTGAGCCAAAAAAAGTCTACTTTTGCTTACACAAGGTCATCTCTTCAGCTTTCCCAGACAGACATTCACCTGTAGTAATTCTCAGACCATGTTCACATATGGACAGCATGTGGCATTTCCTTTGAATGGTGAACTATTGACTTCAGGATAATTCAGACAATCATACCTGAAATTAAAACTTAGAACAATATAAAATAAATGCCAAGAAATTTTACCTCAACTAGCAAAATTTCACTAACTACAGTTTAGGGCTAGGATGTCATTAGTTTTCTCATGTTTCCCTAATAGTTAACAATAAACAAATATATGAGCATTTCATTTATCCTTCACTTATAAATTAAGGATAGTCATGACTCTGGGCAAGTCATTTAACTCTAATTGCCTCACCAAAAAGCAAAAAAAAAGTAATTAATTAAGAATAATCACATTCTGGAGTTCACACACACAGTGAATACATGATAGTTGTCTCAGAACTCCCAGAAAATTGTTGACTTCTGTAAGTCTCCAGACCAACAGATAGTCATACTGCCTATTAACCCCTAAGGCAAAATACAATCTTTGAACCTAAAGTCAATTAATACTAAGATGTAACTTCAATACATACTAATTATTAACAGATGCAATTTCAGAATTTTCAGAAGTGATAGCCAAATAATCTCAGATGAAACTCATTCTTCACTATAAGCAAACTTACAGATTTCCCCCCTTTGCCTAGGAAAGGTTCTAGTCTCTTCAGTACTTTAGAATTTTACAACACATCAAGGCTGATAAGATCTTATGATTTTGCCTAGGTAAAAAGTTGCAAGAAATCTCACAGATAAGGATAACTTAAGATGTCTATATTACTTTTCTCTAAATAATAAACTATTATTATTATCCACTGTAAAGCAAATACAGCCCATTTAAATATTTAAGTTTTCAAACATTTTTGCTACATTCTTTTAAGAGCTCAATTTATAATCTAACAATATCCAGATTAAAAGAACAATTACTTTTCTAATGGCATTTCAGATACAATGATTTCCCCAAAGTTCACAATATAAGAAAAAAGATTTAGAAACATAATAACATACATCATATCATGTATGTAAAACATGAAACAAAACTTATTGCTAGGCAGGTGACATTAATTCAGTCTAAATGCAAATTATTTTACATAGAAAATCATTCATTTAATCACTTTTTACATGTTATATTGATTGCATTCAAGACCAGTATAGGGTACTTACATTTACTAACATTTCTATGGTACTTACCATATGCCAGGCACTGTGCCAAGCACTTTACAATCATGAGATCCTCACAACAATCCTGGGAGAGAGGTGTTATTATTTATTCTTTTTACAGATTAGGAAACTGAGATAGACTGAGATGAAGTAACTCACTTAAAGTCACACTGTTAGAAAATTTTTGAGACCAGATTTACCAGAATGCTGACAAGTGCACCACATAGGTCACTAATAGAATATGCTTTCCTATCATAAAGAATGCTATTGATAGTAGAAATAGGATCAGGACCACAGGAGCTCTTGGGATAACAAGATGATTGACAGCTCTCAAGGCAGGCCTTCATCATCACCTTCCTTTTCTTAAGGTGACTGGCAGGGCACTATCATCCCCAGGTGGACATAAGGAGCGATGAGTTTTTGAATAGGTACAATAGTCTCCAAATTGATATTATATTGTTGAGTCTGGATCTGGAATGGGGTTACAACCCCACAAAGTGGTGGTTAAGTTTTGTAACAAGGGAGGCAATTCAGATACTAGGGGTCCCATAGACCCTTTTGATCCTTTTAAATCACCCAATGATCCCAATCAATTCATTTGTATTTTAACTTGAATCTTTCTGAATTACAGTGTATAATGGCCTCACATTTACAGAACAGGTCCCTGTCACACAGTGAAATAAAGCAATTAGGCATAATCAAACAGGAGTGAAATCACTTCAGAAGTCTGATAGAAACTCTAAGTGGTGTTGTTAAGGGGCACATCTCACTTCCACTGGAAGGCCTCAGGGGAACATCTCAGTGCATAGAAAGGTGCCCTTACCACCACTGTCCCCCTTCCCCACTAAACAAACAAAAGGAGTCCCTTTTACATTTATCTCTATCAAAGGCTCTTTAGCAATATTGGCATTCCCATTCACAAGTCTAAGAAATGTTCCTAGTTTCTGCCCACCCCTTTCTCCCATCATTGCAAATACTCATCCCCATTATTCCCCATAGGTTTAGTGTTGTTGTTCTATAGTTTTCAGTGGTGTTCACTATGTAGACTCACAGCTCAGGGTGCAGTGAACAGAGTGCCAGGCCTAGAGTCAGAAATACTCCTCTTCTTGAGTTCAAATCCAGCCTCAGACACTATCTGCCCCTTAACCCTGTTTGCCTCAGTTTCCTCATCTATAGAATAAGCTGGAGAAGGAAATGACAAACCACTCCAGTATCTCTGCCAAGAAAACCCCAAATGGGCTCATGAAGAGGCAGACAGCACTGAAAACTACTGAACAACATTGGAATAGATTAGGTACACAAGACACAGTAGTCAATGAATATAGTAATCTACCATTTGATGAACCCAAAGAAAGCAGCTTCTGGGATGATAACTCATTATTTGATTAAAAACCTATAGGAAAATTGGAAAATAGCATGGCAGAAACTAGGTATAGACCAACATCTCACACCATATACCAAGATAAGATCAAAATGGGTACATGCTTTAGACATAAAGGTGATACCATAAGCAAACCAGGAGAGCAAGGAATAGTTTACCTGTTAGAGCTATGGAGAAGGGAAGAATTATAACCAGACAAGAGATAGAGAGCATTACAAGATGAAAAATTGATAATTTTGATTATGCTAAACTAAAAAGGTTTTGCACAAACAAAATCAATGCAACCAAGATTAGAAGGAAAGCAGAAAGCTAGGAACAATTTTTGCAACAAGTGTCTCTGATAAAAACCTCATTTCTCAAATATATAGGGAACTGAGTCAAATTTATAAGAATACAAATCATTCCCCAAATGAGGCCTTCCAGTGAAAGTGAGATGTGCCCCTATTATTGGCAGCACAAAAACTACAACCTGAGGGACAAACAGACTGTTAGCAACAAGGAGAGAGCAGGCCCAGGTTGGTGTAGAAACAATACGTTTCACTCAATTAAACCACTAAAAGGACAAGCTTTAAAAATGTAATTTGTCTATTCTGAATTTAACAAACTCAAAAAAAGAGCTTTTTTATTTTTTGATTTCTTGGAATGATTTTTTAATGTTAAATACATTTAAATTTTTTTAACATTCATTTTTATAAGATTTTAAGTTTTAAATTTTTCTTTCCCTTTCTCCCTCCCCTCCTCCTTAAAACAGTAAGCAATTTAATATAGGTTACATATATATATATATATATATATGTAGTTATGTAAAACATTTTTCAATATTAGTCATGTTTTGAAAGAAGAAAAAGAACAAAAGGGAAAAAAAACCTATGGAAGTGAAAATAGTATGCTTTGATCAGCATTCAGACTCTCTCTGTTCTTTCTCTGGATGTAGATTGTATTTTCCATCATGAGTCTTTTGGAATTGTGTTTGGAATTTTATTGCTGAGAATAGCTAAGTCAATCATAGTTGTTCATTGCACAATGTTGCTGTTACTGTGTATAATGTTCTCCTGGTTCTGCTCACTTCACTCAGCATCAGTTCATATAAGCCTTTCCAGATTTTTCTGAAATCTGCCTGTGCATCATTTCTTATAGCACAATAGTATTCCTTTACATTCATATACCACAACTTGTTCAGCCATTCCCCAAATGATGGGCATTCCCTCAATTTCCAATTCTTTGCTACCACAAAAAGAGCTGCTATACTTATTTTTGTACATACAGGTCCTTTTCCTTTTTTATGAAATCTTTGGGATACAGACCTAGTTGTGGTATTGCCGGATCAAAGAGTAAGCACAATTTGATTACCTTTGGGTATAGTTCCAAATTGCCCTCCAGAATGGTTGGCTCAGTTCACAACTCTACCAACAATGCATCAGTGTTCCAGTTTTCCCCCATCTTCTCCAACATTTATCATTTTCCTTTTCTGTCATGTTAGCTAACCTGATAGGTGTGAGGTGGTACTTCAGAGTTGTTTTGATTTGC
The DNA here is from genome assembly GCF_900497805.2 of Vombatus ursinus. Lineage (NCBI taxonomy): Eukaryota > Metazoa > Chordata > Mammalia > Diprotodontia > Vombatidae > Vombatus > Vombatus ursinus. The sequence continues at coordinate 4,897,376 of NW_020954641.1, read as the reverse complement.
ATTTCTTTGATTAACAACGATTTAGAACATTTATTTCATATGACTATAGCTTTTAATTTAATCTATTTCATATGACTATAGCTTTAAAGATAGCTTTAATTTCTTCATCTGAAAACTGCCTGTTCATATCCTTTGACCATTTATCATTTGGGGAATGATTTGTATTCTTATAAATTTGACTCAGTTCCCTATATATTTGAGAAATGAGGTTTTTATCAGAGACACTTGTTGCAAAAATTGTTCCTAGCTTTCTGCTTTCCTTCTAATCTTGGTTGCATTGATTTTGTTTGTGCAAAACCTTTTTAGTTTAGCATAATCAAAATTATCAATTTTTCATCTTGTAATGCTCTCTATCTCTTGTCTGGTTATAATTCTTCCCTTCTCCATAGCTCTAACAGGTAAACTATTCCTTGCTCTCCTGGTTTGCTTATGGTATCACCTTTATGTCTAAAGCATGTACCCATTTTGATCTTATCTTGGTATATGGTGTGAGATGTTGGTCTATACCTAGTTTCTGCCATGCTATTTTCCAATTTTCCTATAGGTTTTTAATCAAATAATGAGTTATCATCCCAGAAGCTGCTTTCTTTGGGTTCATCAAATGGTAGATTACTATATTCATTGACTACTGTGTCTTGTGTACCTAATCTATTCCAATGATCCACCACTCTATTTCTTAGCCAGTACCAAATAGTTTTGATGATTGCTGCTTTATAATACAGTTTTAGAGCAGGCACAGCTAGGCCACCTTCCTTTGCACTTTTTTTCATTAATTCCTCTGATATTCTTGACCTTTCGTTCTTCTAGATGAATTATATTGGCTCAGCTTATCCATGAGCAATTGATAATTTTCCAGTTGTTTAGATCTGACCTTATTTGTGTGAAAAGTGTTTTGTAGTTGTGTACATACAGTCCCTGGGTTTGTTTAGGCAGGTAGACTCACAATTATTTTATATTGTCTACAATTATTTTAAATGGAATTTCAAAGAGAATATTTCCATATACAATGTAGAAGATAAAAAGAAGATTCAAGGTAAAAACATATATCTCTATTACAGAGAGTTTATGTTTTTCAGAAGTATATAAATAACATGTTACTTTCAAAGCTTTATATTTTTGATTTCTTCTAAACTTTCTTGTTTTCTCTGAATTTAAAAAAAGGGCATCAATGACCTTTTATTTCTTTTCTTCTTCCTTATTTTTTGGGGGGCAACCCTATCAATAGGTCTTCTCTTCCCTCCAAAACTACCTCCCACCTCCCCTACCCCCACAAAACCAAAAACCCACAATCTTTGTCTTTGGTTGATAGACACTGTGTTACTATATTCATTTGTTTCTATATGTCATATATCTAATTTGTTCCATTGATCAAGTTTTCCATTTATTAAATCAGTAACAAATAGTTTTAGAGATTACTATTTTTTAGTGTAGTTTAAGATCTGGGAGCAGCTAAGTGTTCAGTGGATAGAGTGCTGGGCTTGGAGTCAGGAAGACTCATTTTCCTGAGTTCAAATCTGGTTTCAGATACTTACTAGTTTGTGTGACCCTGGGCAAGACACTTAATCCTGTTTGCCTCAGTTTCCTCATCTGTAAAATGAGCTGGAGAAAGAAATGGCAAACCACTCCAGTATCTCTGCCAAGAAAACCACAAATGGGGTCACCAAGAGTTGAACATGACTGAAATGACTGAACAAGAACAAAGATCTTGTATTGCTAGGTCTCATTCTTTCCCAACTATTATATTTAACTTTGCTAAAATTCCATTCTGGTCCTTAACTTCTTTCTTGTTAATCTTTTGGTTAGATTTGTGTAGGCCTGAGAGGGATACAATGAGTTCTCCTACTATTTAATTGATTTTTACTTTTTTAAATAGTTTACTAGTTAATTGATTTTTCCTTTAAGTATTTATATGCTATCCCATTCAGCATGTATTAAGTATTGATATTCATTGTCTATGATGCTTTTAAGCATAATATAGTTCCTGTTTTAGTCAAGTTCTAGTTTTATCATTTCTTTGTTTAAAATAATGATTATTATCCATGATCTTCTGAGTTCATATGAAGCAAAATAGATTTTTCTCCAGTTCCTTATTTCATCTCTTTTCCCATGGTGTTTCTTATAAACAAAATATTGTTGTATTCTGCTTTATAATCTACTTTGCTATGGTACTCCATATTATGGATGAATTCATTTTATTCATATTCATGATTATGATTGCTAATTGTGTATTTCCTTCTTTCCTGTCCTATATTTTCCCCTTCTCTTTGCTCCCACCCTCTCTTTAGAAAGAAGATGATATTGATAGAGGAATGTGCTCCACATTTGTGATCTACCCTTGATATAATCTACTTATGTTCTATCACTCCTCTTTTCTTCCCCATTTCTACTCCTACATCAGAAGGTGATCATTCTTCCTCTTTCTTTCCTGCCTTACTCTTTCTTTCATGTTTACTCTCCAAAGATGGAGTTTGCTGTATTTGTGACTAATTCCTCTCTGAATCTATCCTTCCTTTTAATCCCCATCTTCCCTTTGACTTTATGAGTTTCATATATTTCTCAATTAAACTCTATTGTGTGTATTCAACTCTTTTTAAAAAAAAATCTAGTTCAGATGAACATAAGGTTCCTTCCCCCACTCATGCCTTTATGTTTGTGTAGTCTTCTAATATATCCTGATTATGTGAAATGGGAAGCTACATCTATTTCCTCCCTCTTTCTTCTTTGGTGTATTCTTTTTCCCCCTCTCCTTTTTTCTTTTTACTCTTCAGATCATCAAAATATAACAGCTTCCAGATGGTCTTGGCTAGACTCTTGTTCTGGCTCTTGGTTCCCCCACTCATAGCTGCAATCTATATAGGCTTCCCTGGCTTGTCCCTGGTCCCTGGCTGCATGTGCTATAATCTAGGGCCATGCTTTTCCAACTGGACCCCTTTCCTAGTTTCCACAGGCTTCTGACTGTCTCTTCTTGTGGACCTGGGCTAGCAAAATGCTTTTATTTCTCCTTGGATATCATTTCTTGGTTTGCTACTGTTTAAAAAAAATCCTTGCTAGAGTAGTTTAAAAAAGCTAGACTTTTCTGCTTTTTTCTCTTGCCTTTATGCGCAGGAGAGTATACTATTAGAATCTTAAAATTTTAGATCTGGAAGTAACCTTCTTTCTAGTTTTCTAGTCTGACTCCCTCATTTTCCAGATGAAGAAACCAAGTCTTAAAAGAATTGACTTGCCAAAGATCACACGGAAATTAACAGAGCTGGAATTTGAACCCAGGACTTCTGACTTTCTAAGCCCAGTGTTCTTAGAATTGTACCACATATGATTTGGCTATACAGACTAGCGAATATGGCGTAGTCATTGGATCACAGAATTTTGAGTTGGAAGTCAATTAGTCTAACCCATACACAAATTATATTCCCCACAAAATATCCAACCAGTGGCTATCCACCTTATGCTTAATGACTTCCAAGAAGGAGGAACCTATCAGCTCTCAAGGCAGCTATTTCATTTTTGCATAGCTATGACTATTAGAAGTTTTTTTTCCTGAGATCAAGCTGAAACTGGCATTTTTGCAATTTCCCTGCATTGCTCCTTGTCTTGTCTTTTATAGCCAAATGAGGCAATCCAAATCCTACTGAAAGCCTTCAGAACACTTAGAGATAGTTATCATTCATACCCCCACTACTCACCCAATCTGTTTTTCTCTAGGCCACATGTGAGGCCCTTCATCATCCTCATTGCCCTCCTTGAGACACTCTCCAATTTATCAATGTCTTTTTTAAATGATGGTGCCCAAGAACTAAACACAATCCTCTAGATGTAGTCTGAAGAGGGCAAAGGAAAAAGGGACTTTAACTATCTTATTCCTAGAAGTTTTTCCTTTCTTAATGCAGCCCATAAACTATTTTTTTGGATGTCAAATCACACTGATGATTTATACTGAGTCTACAATCCTCTAAAATCCATACACACACATGTATATACTTACACACATACATACATATATGTATATAGATAGATAGATAGATATATTTTCAAACAGCTCTCTATGTTCCCTGAGTCCATAACTGGAACCAAATTCTAAGACTTAACATTGATCATTATTCTACTTTATCTCACTGTATTCATTCCTGTTCTTTAATGAGGGGATAAGCATTTATATAGTACCTACTATGTGCCAGGCACTGTGCTTAGTGCTTTATGAACATTATCTCATTTGACCCTCACAGCAACCCTATAAAGTGTGTGTTGTATGGTAGGTTCTCTTATCCCCATTTTACAGTAAAGGAAATTGAGGTAAATAGTAGTCAAGTGACTTGCCCAATGTCACACAGCTAGTAAATAGCTGAGACTGGACTTGAACTCAGGACTTCCTGACTCCAGGCCCAGTTTGGTATTCTCTGTACTACCAGCTGCCTCATTAACATGCTAAGATCTTTTTAGATACTATGTCATCCAGTGTGTTAAGTATTCCTACCAGCTTGTGCCATTTGCAAATTTGATGAGCATGCCATTTGTGTTTTTACTGAGCCATTTATAAAAATGTCAAGTTTCACAAAGCCAAGCACAGAACCCTGGAATTCTTCATGGAAACCTCCTACCAAATTGACATTGAACTGTTAATGACTATTCTTTGAGTTTAGCCTATTCAACCAGTTCTGAATCCATGGGAAGGTAGGTGGTGAGGCAGATAAAACCTTGAACTTACTGTTAAAAAGTCAGCTTCAAATACTTATTACCTAAGTGACTCCATCAGCTTCAGTTTACTAATCTGTAAAATGGGGGTGATAATAGTGCCTGCCTCACAGAGCTGTTGTGAAGGTCAAATAAGATAATATATATTAAGTACTTCATAAATATTAAAGCACTGTATAAATGTTGTCTCTTTCATATCTCTCCATCTTTTCCACAAAAGTCATACAGAATACTTTATCACGTGATTTGATAAAATCTAATGTGGATTCAGGTTTAAAAACCATTTTTAGTGTCTCTAGAGATACTAAGAAATAACATTTCTCTATTCTAAACCCCTTCTATTCTTCCCTGTTTAGAGATGAATAAGGTAGAGGACAACAATGCTTTTCTTAGAGAAATGGGTTAAGCATGATAATCAAAATTTAGAACTACAATCACTCTTGTTAAGAATATTGTTCCCCAGGGGCAGCTAGGTGGCTCAGTGGATAAAGCTCTGGTCCTGGAGTCAGGAGCACCTGAGTTCAAATCTGGCTTCAGACACTTGATACTTACTAGCTGTGCGGCCCTGGGCAAGTCACTTAACCCTGATTGTCTCGAGGGGAAAAAAAAAAAAAAAAAAAATATATATATATATATATATATATATATATATACACACATACACATATATATACACACACACACATATATACACACACATACACATATATATACACACACATATATATATATACACACACACACACACACACACACATATATATATATATATATATTCCTCCCTAACCCTAAAATAATTGGGCTAGTGACCTATCTTAGGGAAGTCTTTTCTTTTATTGTCCCTTGAACTAATTAGCCCAAGACCCATCCTAGGGAAGTGCCTTCTTTTTCATTAAAACAGAAGTACCCTATTCTATTATTCATAAAAGATTTGACCTCTTCTATTGAGAAGGTATTCTCTGTATCATCTTGTATTGATTCCTTTAAGGGGAGTGATCCAGGAAGAAATGGAATGGTGATTTTTGTTAATCAACTATTCTGAAATTTAGAACCCCAAACTATATTTTGATTTATAGTCTTTTCCTTATTTAAGATTCCTATAAATGTTACCTCAAATTGCCTTGGGGTATGGAGTCATGTATGAAGTCACTGGGGGACTATTGCAGTCTGGACATCTCTCCCTCCTTGTCTCTCTTTGTCTTTGTCTGCCTATCTATCTGTCTGTCCCTGTTTCTGGTACACTTGTGCAAAGTGCATTATTACCTTTTTTTTTGACTACAGGAAAATGGTATGTATCAAATTCCCTTGACTTCCTAGTGTAGTTAACCTGACAGAAAAAAGGGAATTTTAATAAACAGTTTTAATATGGTACTTTAAGGTTTGTAAATGCTTTATAAATATTATTGCATTTTATCTTTACAATAATTCTAGGTGGTAGGTGTTTTGATTATCCCCATGTTACAAATAAGGAAACTGAAGCAGACAGAATTTAAGTGACTTATCCAGAATCACATAGTTAGTAAGTGTCTAAGGCTGGATTTGAACTGAAGTCTATCCTGATTTCAGGTTCAGTGCTCTATCCACTGTTCCCCTTAAGTGCCTGTCCAGGTTGTCTTGAGAGAATCAGATCTTGATAAATCAAGCTGATTCTTTGTAATCCCCAGTTTTTTACCCCTAGTTGTTTACTGATGATCATTTCAATGATCTATTCTAGAATTTTCCCAGTAATTGAAGTCAAAGTACTGGCCTATAATTTATAGAATTTATCCTCTTCCTTTTTTTATGAAAACGGAATCTCTATCCTCTAATCTTGCACTAGCTCTCCTATTTTCCACAATATTTCAAATAGTATTGACTGTTTCAGCAATCAAAATCATTAGCATACAAGGAAGTAGTTCATTCAGACCAGGTGTTCCCAATCAAGAACGTCTTGGTGATCTCTTACACCTCCTTATTTGATTGGGTATGGACTCCCTATTAGCCATTTTGTTCTGTCATATCCAATCCAATTCTCCTCTATAGAAAAAAAGTGAAGCAAAATTAAAATTGAGTAGTCCTGCCTTCTCTCTGTTATCAGGCATCGTTGTCCTATGCACCTCACACAGTAATTCCATATCTTCTTTGATACTCTTCATTATCTATTACCTATTCCTCCTTCTGCCCTTTGAACATATCTTCTTTTTAAATTATTTTTTAATTTTTAGGCAATTAAGGTTAAGTGACTTGCCCAGGGTCACACAGCTGGTATTGAACATATCTTCTTGAAATCTAAGTTAGTTGGGGAGTTTCATATGCGCTCACATCAGTCTCTTTAGGCAACTGCTATTGTTGCTCTTTGTTGGAGATGCTTCATTCTGTGTCTTCAGAATTTCATTCTTGAGGGTTTCTTGTCCCTCCTGGACTGAGTTTTCAGTAGAATTTTGGGAGAGGACGACAAACACAAAACAATCAAAAATGAATGTTCTAAAATTATACAGAACAAGCTTGGTCCCAAGAAAGAAATATGAGAGATATCCCTCCCCCCCATCCTTGTACAAGTAAAGGGTCCATGGATGTGGAACATTGAATATAACATCAGATTTATTTTTCAATGTATAAACCAATTTTAATGTTTTTTTCTCTTATTCTTTTTTGTTTTCAAGTCTGTTATAAGGAATCACTTTCTGGGAGGGAGGGATACTTGGACAGATTTAGGCAAAATAAAAAACAAAAGATAATAATAAAAATATATTTTAAAATTATTTAATCCATGAGATTCTAACTATCCTTCCTTTGGACCTTTTAATATCTGCTTTCCCCAAATCTTGGGTGCATATCAGGCTGTATTATTTTTCATCTCCCACAGTATACCAGGTCCATGCCAGGAAACTGAATTACTTCCATTTGAACTGTCTTAGGAAGATTCTGAAGATCACCTGGTATCTGAGAAAAGGATTTGGCAGAATAAGATACCAGAAACTAAGATCCTTTCTCAAATAAACTGCCAAGCATTCAAACTCTACTGAAGAGAGCACAACTCCAATGGGCTAGCCACATTGTTTGAATGCAAAATGAATGCTTGCCAAAAAGATTATTTATGGAGATCTCACACAAGGCAAGTACCCACATGATGGTCAGAAGAAGCAATACAAGGACACTCTCAAGGTTTCTCTTAAGAACTTTGGAATTGATTGTGTGACATGGGAGATACTGGCACAGTATTGCCCAACATGGTGTGCCCTCGTCAGAGAAGGTGTTGTGCTCTATAAGCAAAGCAGAATTGAAGTAGCTCAAAAGAAATGCAAGATGAGCAAATTTAGAGAACCCACCCCAAATATTCACATGGACTATTTGTGACCAACCTGTGGTAGAGCATTCTGAGCTGGTATTGGTCTGATCAACCACGGTCAAACACACTGTAACTTGACTCTAGCAGAGTGATGCCATTTTGGTCCTCTTCGACAAAGATGGACAACAACCACCAACCAACCAGTCTTTCTAATTCTAGGAGGGAGTAGTTTCTACACTAAGATTGTGCTTGATTTATCAAAATCCTCATCTGACCACATGGTCTAGTTTATATATTCTGATGGCAAAAAAAACCCCACTTCTGTTTCTTCCTCCACTGATCTTCACCTAAATTTTCTCCACAATGTATCTTCCCCAATCTGGTTCTTAGATTCCATCATGTGAGTATACCTTCTTATTATAAAATGCCACCTCCCCTCCTTTTACTTTATTTCATTTGAATTAAGTGTCCAGGACTATCTTTTAGTCATAGGTTTCAATTCATTAAATCTCAGGAACATCTAAAGTCGAAAATTGCTCTTTATTGTAGGACCTCCAGCTGCTTATTGCCTGAACTTTGGGCATTTGTCTATTGACTTTTAGTGTCACGGACCTTACTACTAGCTCCTTTTCTTGGAATTTGTCTCCTGAGAACTTCTCAAGCTTCTCAACTACAATTCTTATTCCTTCATTGTAGGTGTATTTTGTGGTTTCCAGCTCGATAGATACAAATAGGAAATTTTCTCCCTCCTCAGTCTAGCCTAATTTAAAACTTTTTGATTACATTTGCCAGAAGAGGACCTTTCTAGCTTCAAAAGGTCCAGAGAACTTTAGACCTCCCATCATCCTACCAGTATTCAATAAACAACCCAGGTCCATTGGCAGCATTGTCTGTATTAGAAGTCAAGGAAACAGTTGACCAAGATTCAGGGTTCAACAAGCAGTCCAGCCAAGAAACTACGTTGTGCTTGAGGGAAACTTCCTGAGTCACCCACAAATGGGAGAAAAGGAGTACCAGGTGCCAGGAACTATGTTTCTGCTTTGCCACGTATACTTTCCTTTCCCTCCACTCTATGTATTAGTGGGAGAACCTGTCACAGACATTTGAGGGAATGTTTTTACTAGCTGTTCTTATTGTACCATCTTAGTAAATATCCATGACTAAAATGATTCTCCAGTAATAATCTTGTGGAGAAACACACTGGGAGAAGGGTAGGATTGAACCAATGGCATGAGTCTCTCCAACTCCATGGGGGAACCTCTAGACTCCTCAGAAAGAAGTGTATCCTTCCTCTGAGATCTAAGGTTTATCCGTGAGAGTCCAGTAAGTATCATCAGAAGTTATATGTGCCACATTTTTATTTTCAGCCATGGCCCAGGAGGCCAAATCCTTTTCTCAGATACCACCTCCTTAGCCAACTGTTAATTTTGGAGATCAGTTTTTTTCTCATCTGCATCCCTTGCTTGAATAGACAACAGTGAAGAAAGATAAATGGTGGCTCAGTACTCTTCAATATTTTTCCCTGAATACTTCATAAATTTTGATGATACTTATTGGTTTCCATATTGCAGCATCATTTTTGCCCATATAAATCACCAAAAGTGAGTGGGAATCATCTGTTTTGATGTCTTGGAAGGTTTTCTGTTAGATATTTTAGTTACATGCCCTGAGAAGACAAACCCATAACAGATTTCTTTATTATTGTTAACAGGTCAACCAATAGCTGCCTCAGTATTTCTTGGCAGGGAATCACCAACCACCACTACTTTTCACTTTTGCCTTTCACCCTGCTAATAGCTGCTGTGACTCTACTGGTTCATTCTTCGGTGGACAGGAAGATACTTCATCCTCAGACTGATCAGATCTCTCTTCAGAAAGAGTCTCAAATATTTTTTTGTTAAGGTTAAAATATGTCCCTTATAAATCTTAAATTTATATATTAATATATACATATATATTTATATAAATAAAATTATACCTGTGGTATCTTTTAGGAGAAGCAGGATATTGTAGCACATGAAGTACTATACTTGGAATGAGAAAGATGTTTGTTTGAATCCCTAATCTAATACTTACTAACTGTGACCCTGGACAAGTCACTTAACTACTATGAGATTCAGTTTTCTTATCTGTAAAATGATAACAATAATACCTGCAGTCCCTACCTCATAGAATTGTTTTGAGGCTCAAGGGAAATAACATATGCATAAAGAGCTTTATAATCCACATAAATGTTAGCTGTTATTATTGTTGTTAGTTATTAATAGGACCACTCAAGAATTAGAGCTGTCTACCTAGGTAGGAGTCCAAAACAAATCAGCAGCAAACAGAACTTATATTTTCCCACTTTGCCTCACGCTGTTCCCTCTACCTTGATGCCTTCCCCAAAATGAAACTGTGAACACTATTCATCCTCCTAGGTTCTAAATTTGTGATGCAGTGATTTGGGGCGGGAAGGAGGTTCCAAAAACTGGTTACATCCTGGCTAACAAACAGCATATATACAGCACACACATGTATACATATGTATACATATATACACATGTGCACACATGCACACACATAATGCAATGTACATGTGTGTACATGCACATGCGTGTATATATAACATATATCATATGTAGTATACATATAGAGTATTTATATATTAAATACATTGCATTCTATGGTAAAATATAGTATATTATACATCAGCATGAATATATGTATGTTTGTATACCATGCATGCATACATGTTGCATCTATACATATATTTGTGTGTGTGCCTGTGCTCAAGTGCAGGCACCTGGATGCATTCTCTCATAACCACAAGCACTAATTAATCACATAATAACAATAATGATAATAATGATGATGATGGTAATAATACTTATTTATATATTAATGGACATATGGTCTATGTGAGATACTCACCAAGGTGGAGGGTGGACAGGGAGTGGTATGTGTGTGTGTATGCATGCATGCATGTATGTATCTATGTATATGTGCATGTGCGTATACATATGTATATTAGTACCACCTTCTTGACCTCTTCTCCCATTTGCATCCTCCTTATGGTTCTGAAATCGTAATCAAATGTCTACAATAATTATTTCAAAGGATATATCAATTTCTACTCACCATCTCTTAACTTTCCATATCAAAGCACTCCCCCAGCCTCTATTCCACTCTGTGTTATTTCTTTTCATTAGAATTTTTGCTTCTTCAACACGAGTGCTGTTTTCACTTTTGTTTATGTATCTCCAACCCTAAACATAGTGCTTGACATATAATAAGAACTTGATAAATGTTATTCATGCATTCATTCATAGTGCCTAACACTTAGTAGTTGCTTATTGACCCCACATGACAGACCTGTGGATATTAATGCAATTTGAGGTTCAGAAAAGCCAAATGACTTGTCCAGAGTCACAAGGCTAGTCCATAATTTCAGACACCTCAATGGCTTATTCTAGGTCAGAGTTATCAACCATGGTCCATAATGCTCTCTAGTGCCTCCAGAACCAGATTAAAATGTAATTGGGAAATATTTAACAAAATAAATAAAAATGTAATAAAACATAGATAATATTAATATGCGATTTTCTAAGTATATTTGCACCCTGCAAAGATCCTCATAATTAGTTTCATGGCCCCTGTTTCTGTTAGAGTTTGACATCATTGATCTAGGTAGGTCTGGGGTTCTTGACCTGTTTTGTGTCATGGACCCTTTTGCCAGTCTGGTGAACCTTCCTCAGAATAATGTTTTTGTATAATTGAAGGAAGTGCTAAACTTCAATTAGAGGCTAGTGAAAATAAAGACATAATTTTTTTTTTCCAATCCAGGTTCAGAAACCCATTGAAACTTATTCACAGACTCTCCCAACTCCCACAAGAAAGAAGTCCATGGACCATTCAACTTACAATAAGTGGAGGAACTGAGACTTGAACCCCCAGCCTGTAATTTCCAGTCCAGGTCTCTTTTCCCTTCAGGACAAAGCAAATAACTAAGTGGCACAGTGAATAGAGCACTGGTCTTGAAGTCAAGAAGACCTGCATTCAAATCTGACTTCAGACACTCACTAGCTATGTGATCCTAGGTGAGTTACTTAACTTCTGTCTGCCTCCATTTCCTCATCTGAAAAATGGGGATTATAATGGCACCTACCTCCCAGGGTGATTGTGATGCTAAAAAGCCTTAAAACTACTATGTAAATGCTGTTTATAAATAATATTGTAAATATTATAATGTATAGTAATAATGGATGATAATGATGATGTAATTAATCAATGCTTGTGGTGCCAGAGAATGGATCTAGGTGCTTCCATGCACACACACACACACACACACACGCACACACACACACACACACACACAGCAGCTCCTTCTTTCAGGGAGGCGACAGACAGCAGCTTCTTGCTCAAAGCCTTCTGCAGCAAGGGCTGCTGGAAAGCCTCATAAATTGAGAGCCAGTTAAGCAGTCAGAGCCCCCGAAGATTTCAGCTGATGATGGAGAAACAATTTATAGCATGTGGGACAGCAGGTTTAGGAGGACAAAGAACTCCACTCCATCTTTAGGAATATATCTTTATACATCAAGTGCTTTAGAGCCTCTGCTTGTATCTCCCAGGAACAGCAAAAAATAAATACCTGAAGCTCATCCCTCAGAAACTGCTGTCCTTGGCTTAGGAATCCCTTTGGCCCTCTCCAAAGCACAACCTCTTTCTCTATTTTGCCTGAATAATGTTTGAGCCCAGCTTATAAGCCAGCAAATCCCCAGGGCTAGAAGAGTGTGAAGGGGACAATTTCTCACTCAAGGCTTCTGTTAGATTTGTTGTTGTTGTTCTTCTTTTTGAAAAGAAATGATGCAGACAGATCAGCTCACAGCAACAACAGAGGCATACATCCCTCAGCACAAGACCTCCTTCTGCAATATCTCTCAGAAAGATAATGTGGCCCTAATTTTATAGGGAAGGATGGGAGGCGAGGATGATAGCTTTTGAGCTGAACCTTGGAAGTCATTTAGTCCATTTTATGGATGAGGAAACTAAGGCCCCAGGGAGGAAAAGTGACTAGCCCAATGTCACACATGGAGTGACAAAGCTGGGATTTCAACAGAGGCCATCTGACTCCAAATTTAATACTCTTTTCACTATAATCACTATAATCTCTGCTTTGGGCAGCAGAGATTCTGAACCATTTTAGAATCAAAATATGATAGACTCTCAGGGACTCAGAAAATCATAAGATATCTCTGGTCCAAACTCCACCTGAATCAGAAAGAATCCCCTTGACAACATGCCCAGTGAGTCACGTATTCCCTGTCTAAAGACCCTCTAATAAATACTGCCTCTTAAGGCAGTTCATTCCACCCTCAAAGGACACCTGACTGAAACTGACCTCTTTGCCGCTTCTGTTTGTTGACTCTAGCTCTATGTTGTGGGGCCAAACAGAATAAGCCTAGTTCCTGTCTAGTCAGATATCACAGTAACCACAGCTGGGAAAGACCTAGGAGTCTTTTAGTCTGACCCTTATTTCAGGGATATATAAACTGATCCCCAGAAATATGCCCAAGTAGCATAGCTAGGATCTGAACATGGAGCCTCTGATGCCAAATTTAGTAATGTTGTTGTTTTATTCTCACTCAGTACAAAGGGGACCCCCCCTTTCCCCAGTCCCTGGCTAGGTCAGGCATAAACCACACACAAATGATATTAGGATCCAGCTATAAAGCCATCCCCATTCTTCCCAGGGGCCCTTTGGCACAGATAATGGAGCTAGTTTAGAACTGGAGTTGGAGCCCAGCTGGTTCCTGATTGAGGAGGAAGCTCCATCAGCCCCATATTAGAATATTACATTTGGAGCAGGAGGGCGAGGGCATCTCGTTTTAAATATTTATAGGGGTATAACTTCATCTACAGCTGTAGGCATATGAAAAAGAAGAGAGCAGAGTACTGGGGATTACCCGTTCTTTGCAAATGAATGTATTTGCCTTTTCATGGCAAAGAAGGGTGGGGCACAAGCTAAATCCCTGCCTTGCTACCCTCTCACCTTTTAGCAGCTGTTTAGGTTTGCTGGACTGCCCAGAGCCTTTCTTTCCTTCTATTGCCCAAAGAAATTGAAGGGATATCATTAGAGAAGCTACCTCCCCCACTAATGAAGGGAAGGAAGGGGGGTGGGTGGGGGAGAAAGGCGGGGGATGGATAAAGAGGAAGTCATTGCAGCCCTGGGCTGTACTCAGATTTTGCACATCTACTATTGCTTGCTGTAGCCAGGATCCTTTTTTGTAAAGAACCCTGAGCCCCCCATTCTTGAACAAAAGAAACAGCTGTTAGCTGCAGTGGGTCAATGCTGCCCCCTGGTGGTTCTGCTCTGAAGGAGGTTCACCACAAGCTAGCTGGAAAATAAATAGTTCTCCCCTCCCAATTCTGGGACTGCTCCATGGTGCTCTGTGGTTCTGCTGGAGTGGGTCATAGTTTAATAGGACTTAGCAATAGAAGAGACTTGACTCTCTAATGTAATCTCCTCATTTAACAGAGGAGGAAACTATGGGAGAGGGTTTGCCCCAAATTATAGATGCAGTAGGTAGCAGAACTGGGTTTTGAACCCAGTCCTCCCAACTCTGAATTCAGAGTTCTTTCTATCGTACCTCACTTCCCCACTAGATGATTTTTCCAAAGAATTTCCCTCCCAAACAACCCTGCGGAGCAGGTAGGACAGACATTATTATTCCCAGTTCACAAGTCAGAAAACTGATCTTCAGCAAAGTTCAGTGACTTATCCAGATTTAGAGAGTTGATAAATGTAAGAAATTGGAACAATAACACTAGAGCAAAAGCAACACTAGCCAAGCAATACCACTGTTCTTCAACTTAAAAAAAAAAGTAGTTCTACACAGTATTTCTTGAATGCAGGTTAGACTAACAGTTTTCAAAAGCTCTTTTGCAAAGGTTTCCAGTTTTCTAAATTCAAACAGATCACAACTCTACAGAGAACCAGCTCTACCTTTCATAAACACCCGTTCCTCCACCAATATAGATATGATATCCCAGTAGATGGCAGGAAACACCACCCTTATTTAAGATTCCCAATTCTCTAACATAAAGTATTGATATTTGGCCTTGCACAAATAACTCTCTTCTTTGGACCTTGGCTGCCTCATCTGTAAATTGAATGAATTAGACCTAATGATCTCTACTGCTCCTTCCAGCTCTAACAAACTATGAATCCATGAAATCTGGTTCCTAGTGCCAGCTTTGCCACAGGTAGCTGTACCAACTTGAGAAAAGCACTTCCCCTTTTCTGGACATCTGTTTCCTCCTCTGAAAATTAATGGGTTTGGACCAGTAGACTTCTAAGATACATCCTAGTTCTCTATTTCTGTGCTTCTAATACTTTTAGGATATTAATGTATCTAAATCTTTCTGGATCCTTTATATGTTTTCAGCCTCTACTTTGCACACAACCTCTGTCATAGCTGAGCTCCTACAAACCCTCATAGGAGGTCATCTCTCAGCTTAACATCACTAACAAAGACCAGACTGTGAATAATCTTGGAATGAGCCATTTGGTTTCTCTTTTTCCTAATACTATCCTTTAAAGATGTTGGCATATTAAAACTGAGGAATTTCAATGTAACTAAGGATGAAGTGGGTAGTTTTCTTAAATAGAAATGGAAAGAACACTGCAGTTAGAGTCAGAAGATATGGGTTCAAATCCAAGCTCTTCTCCTCTTTGCCTATGTAACCTTTGGAAAGTCACTTAACTTCTCTGGGCCCTATTTTCCTCATCTGTTAGGTGATGGGGTTGAATCAGATCATTTCTAAGACCCTAATTCAACTCTATATGCTATGATGCTGGGATAATATAGGGGAAAGCACACAAGACTTGAAATCAAAATTAATAATTTGAGGCCTGGCTCTTACACATAATAGCTATATGATTTTAAACAAATCACCTAGCCTTCCTCAGCTTGATTTCCTTTGTAAAATAAGAGCATTAAAGTGTGGAAATATATCATTGGTAGGAAGGTAGTTAGGTCATGGTGAAAGTGTCTTGCAAACCCTAAAGTACTAAATAAATATGAGTTCTTACTGTTAACAATAAACCTTAAAGCACTATAAGAATATGAGCTATTATAAACTATAAAAGACTATAAATATGAGGTAGTATTCTAAATGTTCAATGCAGTGAGCCTTTTACAAGAATGCTGTGAAACAATGCCCTCTGGTGGTTCTAATGCTACCAAAATGTTTTTCTGTCTTCTATATTGCCTTCATCAATGAAAAAAGGATCAGCGTTCAAAAGGCCTTCAGCCATGTCAGGGCCCTATGCATTAGTCCTGGCACAAAAGAAAATCTGGTGAATAATGACTCAGAATCAATGAAAGCTTGGGGCATTCAACATGAGTAAGAATATTAGTCATTTTTCCTCCTCTCTTTAAACCAACAGTACTTAATCTCTCTCTGTCTCTGTCTCTGTCTCTCTCTCTCTCTCTCTGTCTCTCTCTCTCTCTCTGTCTCTCTCTCTCTCTCTCTCTCTCTCGGATGAAGCCTTTAGCAGTCTAATGAGGCCTAGGACCCCTTCTCAGAATAATGTCTTTAAATGCATAAGATAAAATGCTTAGGTTTACAAAGGAAACTAATTAAATTGAAATACAGTCATCAAAATGCATTATTAAAAAAAAGGGTTCATGGCCCCACATTAAGAACCTTTGTTAAATGAACTAATACCAGTCACGGACAGGAAGAATGATATATAATGAGTTCAGTTCTCAGAGGACTAGGATTGTAGAAAAGCATGAAGGGAATATCGACATAGCTCACAATGAGGGAGAAATTATAAAGCCGAAGAATGTTTGGGCTGGAAAGGAACTTAGAACATAGAATACCAAAGCTGGGAGGGAAGGATCTTAGAAGATTAAACACTGACTATCAGAGAGTAAGGGGCCTTAGAACAGAGAATATAATAGCAGGAAAGAACTCTATAAGGTAGAATTTTAGAGGTGGAAGGGACCTTGGAAATTATCTTGCCCAATCCCTTCATTATAATAATAATTTGTACTTGAACAACAATCACTCAATCACTATGTACTTACTAAGTGCCTCTTTTGTGCCAGGCCCTTTGTTAGGTTCTAAGGATGCAAAAACAAAAATCAAATGGTTCCTGATCACAAAAAGTTACATTTGATGGAGATATGTGCACATACATTAACCTCTCTAAGGCTTATATAGTACTTTCTTCACGAAAACCAGCAGATATTTAGTACAACATTATTATCATCATTTTATAGAATTGGAACTTGGGGCTCCAAAAGATTGTGATTTTCCTGAAGTCAAACAGCAAAGTAATGGCAAGACTAGGATTAGAACACAAGTCTACTGATTCCTAGTTTCCTATACCTGCTGAAAGAAAGCACACATTTTTCCTTCTGTGTGTCTCCTCTTGGTTGTAGAGGCTATATCTGAAGAAGATTAGCCATAAAAGGAATAGCCTTATTCATTGCTATCTGCTTCTAACCCCCAGCCCATATAGCTTAGTTTGATCAGAGAAGCCAGGAGAATAGGTTTGTTTTGGATTGGAGGTAAGACCTGGGGAATAACGAAGCTGAGAAGCATACGATTTGGTGATAAGACAACAGGACAACTGACTATGCAGACTCTGCAATCTACACGTAGACAGGAACTCTCTGTCTCTGTCTGTCTGTCTGTCTCTCTCTCTTTGTCTCTCTGTCTCTATCTCTGTCTTTCTCTGTCTCTCTCTAACTCTGTCTCTTTCTGTGTGTGTCTCTCCTTTCCCTCTGTTCCCCCTCCTCTCTATCAAGAATGTCTACTCCTATAAGCATGGTTATTATGAAAAAGAACAGAAACAGCCATATGGGCTCAAGTCATGTGAATTTGGCTGAAAAATAAATCCCTTTTTTCAACAGCTTCCAGTTAGAGATAAAAGCACCCTCTGCTGGCCACTCAATACACTCACACCCTCCCTGAAGCCCCTCCATTCAGTGACGTAAGGCTCTAGCAACTGCTCCTCGTTACAATTCTTTATTGCAGAAATCACAGATTTGGCACTAAAATACCAAACCAGGGACTTTTCCCTTAATGGCCCTTGTCCCATTTTCTTTAAGCAAACCCAATGACTTCTGGGTATTCTGAAAAATTCACATAGAAATTTCATCACATTTAAGTCACTAAAAATATACACCCTTATTGTCCATAGACCACTGAATTCTGATACTGGGGAACATACAAACTTTAGTTAGAGTTTAGTTCTCATGAAATTTACTGTTTAGTGGGGAGAAAAGAGAAACACGGATAACTGTAATATTCGTTACTTGATAACCACAAACCAAAATGTAATCTGAGGTTTGAAGGGGAAGGTCTTTATAGTCAAACTACAAAAGATTGACTTCCTAGCGGAGGGTGCATTTGAGCAAAGCTTTAAAGGTAGATATTGAAAAAGAGGCACTGGGGATAGATAGTATGAGCAAAGAAACAAAAGTAGGAGAGTGCAGAGCATGCTTAGGGGACAGAGACCAGTCCAGTTTGGCTGAAATGAAGCTCATGAAGGAGAATAATATAATAGCTCACATTTACAAAGCACTATAAGGTTTGCAAAGCACTTTACAAATGTCTTATTTTATCCTGACAACAACTCTGAGAGGTAGGTGTTATGATTATTCCCATTTTACATAAGAGGAAACTGAGGCTAAGTAACTTGCCCGGGATTTCACAGCTAGTAAGTGTCTGATGACCAGCACTCCATCCATGCTGCACCACCTTGCTGCCTCAGACATTTACCAGCTATGTGCAACATGAATAATATGGGATGATTCTGGAAAGATAAGGGGGTGCCATATTTTGGAAATCCTGGAACATCTGACAAAGAGTTTGGAACTTTATGCCATTTTCAATAGGTAATCACAAAAAAATGTCCAATGACATGTGATATGACCAAATCTATGTATGTGGATATTTACTCTTACAACAGCGTAAAGGACAAATTGTAGAGGAGAGAGTATGGAGGCAAGAGTACCTGACAGATGCAATTACAGTAGTCCAAGGTTGGAGGAAGTGGATGATAGAGGTTTATACTAAGACATTAGCAGTAGAAATATAAAATGTAATTGGGAGATAGAATTAACAGGATTTGATAACCTATTAGGTATATGAAAGAGAGAGAGCTCACAGTCAGCAAATTGACAAATAAGATTAAAAGTGGAAATGGTCATTATTAGAAGGACTTTGAGAAGCTATAAATGGGTCCAATCATTCTGGAAAACATTTTGGAATTATTCAAGATATATCACTAAACTGTTCACATCTTTTGTCTCAGTGAATAAAGGTCCAAAGAAAATATTAAGTAGTTTCTGTTCTTTGCTACCACAAAAAGTGCTGCTTTGAATATGTGTATATGTGACCTTTGTTTCTGTCTTTGACCTGAGTTAACATTTAATAGGAGTAATGTAAAATGCTGTACCTGGATTCAAAAAATAAATTACAGAAATCTAGAATAGAAGATTTATGACTAACGACTGATTGTGAAAATTAATGGTGAGTTTTAATAGAATCTGAATTACATATTATTCAGCATTGTCATATAGCAGCCAAAAGGCCAGCATGTATTTAGGAAGCATTAATAGAAGCATGGCATCCCGAACAAAAGGATGTATTCTATTCTGTATTGTGGTCAGACCACACCAGGGGTGTTATGTTCAATTTCTTTGGAAAACCACTTTGAGAAACCTAATTGGTTCTAGAGAAAAGTGACCAAATGATGAAGGAATGGGAAATCAGGCCAAATTATTCTTCTGGATAAACTGGGCATATGAACTTTGAAAAGACTTGTGGTAGGTGAGGGCATATTACTTACCAACAAAAGCTCTTACATGGAAGACAGGTTAAACTTCTATTTGGTAACAGAAGACAGAATTAAGAGTCCGTTGGTGAAAATCATAGGAAGACAGACTTCATCTTGATGTAAGGGAGAATTTTCTAATAATTAGAGTAATCCAAAAGCAAAATTGGTTGCATTAAGGGGTGAGGGGATCACCCTCAGAGGATATCTATAATTAGATCTGGATGCACACTAGTCCAGTATGTTATCCAGGGGATTTCTGCTGGCATGAGCTAGGCTAAAGAGCCACTGAGGCTCTTTCCAGCTCTAAAAATTTGTGATCCTATTTTTCTGTGAATGTGAAATAAGACTGAAAAGGTAGATTGGAACCAGATTATGCAAGGCCTTAATGGTCAGGCTAAGAAGTTTGTACTTTATCCCATAGGCATTAGAAAGGCACTAAAGAAGGTTACCTTGACACTCCCTGTCACCATGTGTCTCCATGTTCACCCTGGCTATTTTCTATCTCTCATGCTCTGAGAACTGTAATCCAATCATCATTAACCATTGTTTCTGGAAAAAAGCCTACATGTGGATTGCCATATTTTTTTCCCATTTACCATGCTTGTGACTTCCCAGACTAAAACTCCCTTCCCTGATCACTCCTCCTTTTTATACCATTATGTCCCCCACTAGAATGTAAACTTCTCAGCAATCATCAAAACTACTTGGTCCTGGCTAAGAAGTAGAGTAGTAGATCAGTGGAATAGGTTAGGCATGCAAAACACAACAGTCAATGACTATAGCAATCTACTATTTGATAAATCCAAAGACTCCAGCTTCTGGGATAAGAAATCATTATTTAACAACAACTTCTGGGAAAACTGTAAAATAGTATGGCAGAAACTAGGCATAGATAAACATTTACACTCTAACCAAGATAAATTCAAAATGGGTACATGATTTAGATATAAAGGCTGATACTATAAACAAACTAGGAGGGCAAAGAATAGTTTACCTGTCAGATCTATGGAGAAGTGAAGAATTTATGACCAAACAAGGTGAAGAACTTTATGAAATGCAAAATGGATGATTTGGATTACATTAAATTGAAAAGTTTTTGCACAAACAAAGCCAATGTAACCAAAATTAGAAGGGAAGCAGAAAACTGGGAAACAATTTTTACAGCAGGTGTCTCTGACAATGGCCTCATTTCTAAAATATATAGAAAACGGAGTCAAATTTGTAAGAATACAAGTCATTCCCCAATTATAAATGGTCAAAGGATATGAACAGGCAATTTTAAGAAGAAGAAATTAAAGCTATCTATAGTCATATGAAAAAATGCTCTAAATCACTATTAATTAGAGAAATGCAAATCAAAACAACTCTGAGATACTACATTACACCTATCAGATTGGCTAACATGACAAAACAGGAAAATGATAAATGTTGGAGAAGATGTGGGAAAATTGGAACACTAATATATTGTTAGTAGAGTTGTGAACTGATCCAACCATTTTGGAAAGCAATTTAGAACTTTGCTCAAAGAGCTATAAATCTGTGTATACCCTTTGAACCAGCAATATCACTTCTAGGTCTATACCCTAAAGAGATCATAAAAATGGGAAAAGGACTGACATGTACAAAAATATTTATAGCAGCACTTTTTGTGGTAGCCAAGAATTGGAAATTGAGGGGATGTCCATCAGTTGGGAAATGACTGAACTAGTTGTGGTATATGAATGTAATGGAATACTATTGTGCTATAAGAAATGATGAGCAGGTGGACTTCAGAAAAACCTGGAAAGACTTACATGAACTGATGCTGAGTGAAGTGAGCCGAACCAGAAGAACATTGTATATAGTAACAGCCACATTGTGACTAACTTTCATAATCTTGACTCTTGTCAGTAATGCAAGTATCTAAGACAATCCCAAAAGACTCATGATAGAAAATGTTAAAAAAAAAAAAGAAAAGAAAAGAAAAGAAAATGCTATACACATCCAGAGAAAGAACTATGGAGTCTGAATGCAGATCAAAGCATACTGTTTGATCTCTTTTTTTCTTTTGTTGTTTTGTTTCATTTCTTCTTTTTCATGGTTCCTCCCATTGGTTATAATACTTCTTTACAACATAACTAATGTGAAAATATGTTTAATATGAATGTATATGTAAACCCTATATCAGATTGCATGCAGTCTTGGAGAGGGAGGAGGGGAGGGAGGGAGAGAAAATTGAAAACTCAAAATCTTATACAAGTTAATGTTGAAAACTAAAAGTAAATAAATTAAAAAACAAAAACAAACAAAAAAGAATGTAAGCTTCTTGAGGATCGGGACCTTCATACTTTTTGTATCTACATTCTCAGCACTTAGCACTGTGTTTTGTGCAAAGTAAATAGTAAATAAATGCATTTCATTTACTAATTTCATTCATTAATGACTGGCATACCTTATTTTCTATTATACATGTCCTTGATGGCTTTTATACCACTTCTTGAACACAAATCATTTTTTTGGCAATATACTGAGCCTACTTATATGTTACAGTGTAGACTTGTCTACAAGTGTCATCACACAATGTCTTTCCATTGCCCTCTATGTTACCCGCAATTTTGGTTCCCCAAAGAGTTTACAATCAAATAAGCAGAATATGATATATATATGCTTTGATATTTTCATTGATATAGGATCTCACTTATGTAGATGTTTCCTGCCCAGGTACAAACATCAACCCATCTCATTTTATGAGATTCATGTCCACATCCTTCCATAATTCCTCCATAGAAGGTCTATCCAAAGGGCTGTAATATTTTCTCTGGGTCTTCTAATATTTTGTCTATATGAGCACCATATTTGGCTTCCCATCCTTATTCTTAGCTTTTGCTATATGAACCTCCTTTAATGACTATGCATGTATTCAATGACATTGTTAAAACAAACTCTTTTACACATATGATTATTGGCAATATGTTACAATCTACTCATGTACAATATATTTGCATTACCTTCATGGTCACTTGTAATTTTGGTTCTTCTGAGAACCCAGTCTTCTATGATTTGACTCCATATAACTTCACCAGAACAATATTTATGTTATGAAGATGGACTTTTCTGAGCACCAAAAGTCCTATCCATTTTCCCACATACAATCTATCCCACTTTTCTCATTTTATTCAACTCTGGTCCTAGATCATGGTCTATCTGCAATGTCTGTCCAACATGTGTTCTGAGTCTAATTGGATGGGCCGCCTGTCCAATGACAGGTCAATAGATATTTTCCATCCACTTGGTTTTTCTTACATGGATTTCTATGTTGGTCTATTTTTGTACATGCCAAAGATTCAGTGGATCTCACTGGAAAGACCTTAGAGAGTTCTGGGGTTTGATGTAATCAGCAAAATGTGATTCACAAACTGGAAAATTGGAAAACACTACATAAAAGTAGCTCTTCTATTTGAACATTGCACTGGAATCCTCCATGGCAATTGGGAACACCTGTTGTTTCCCTGTGGAATGTATGACTTGATGTTGAAAATCAAACAATTATTGAACAAAGTTATCTCTTTAATTGCATCCATTCTTACCAAGGAATCTTATAAGATCTAATGCATACATGGAAGATATCTCATTAGAAGAGATGTCAAAGAAGCCCTTCAGGCACCAATCTGTTCTGCCAGGTACATTTTTTTTTTGTAATCGAAAAACAATAAACATAGAATGTTTCTGTATTCTCTATACTTTCAGTCAATTGTGTGACTGTGAAGATGTAGTCTACTGTTGAAAATTGTCTGCGAAGTCTCTTCATTTCCTTCTTATAGTTTAATTAAAGATTCCCTTGATATGTATGTATTCTTGTAAAGACTTTCAAGGAGTTGAGAAAGTAGGCATTAGAGTAGTAGTAACTGATGTCTTCTTCATCACCTTTCAGAAGAGGTAATAATATCATCTGTGATTATTGAATTATTTTGCTGGGTTATTTTAGAATCTTCTCCTTTTTGAAATTTCTTGAAAATCAATCTCTTGGCTCCATTGGCTAAGATGTGAGGAAATATATACTAGAAAATGAAAGTGATATAAAAAAGATAATAAACATATGTAAAAATAAACCCTAAATATTGGTAAAATAGTGTTCTTTTCAGAATAGATTTCTTCTGTATGTATTGAATCATGTCCAGCTATTTTTCCCAATTTTGTTTTCTTAAGTGTTATTTCTATTTCTTCCTTTAGCAATCCAGTACTGAATTCCAAATGTGGTGGTTCCAAGTTCCATCAATTATGAGAATAGATTGCTATAGAAATAATGTCAAAATCTATTTTAAAAATTTTAGGTTTTATTTGTTGGTTCTCTCTCTCTGTCTCTCTCTTTCTCTCTCTTTGTGTGTGTGTGTGTGTGTGTGTGTGTGTGTGTGTGTGTGTGTGTATAAAATTACTTGAATACAATGAATCTCACTCCAGGCTTTCAACAGACAAATTTTCACTTCCACTGCTATTCATTGTTTTGTGAGAAAATAGGTTTTGGTTTTGGTTTTCTTTTAACTTGACCCTGCATAATGTTTAAGCCAATGACCTTGTAGTCTAAACTGGCATTACTTTTGGCTTCTATGTCTCTGCTTGGCAAGGAGATTCACTGATTCATTGCTGGATTCTTCCCTTACTCTTTTGGCCTCCAGTCTATAGTGACATGCTAGTCATGCCTCTCATTCCACAGTGTCAACATGTCCATTTCTCTGGACAGAAGAACATGGAAGTATATTATCTCAAGGCTCTTAATCCTGGGATTTTTGACTCAGGGAGACATTAAAATGGAACTTTGGGGATCATTATAAGTGGATTAATAATTTTACCTTCTCTCTTCTGCAACATATTGTTTTTATGTATAGTCCAGACACTTGCAAGAGAGTCAGCCAGTCAATAAGCATTTATTAAGTACTATCATGTGCCAGTCACTGTCCTAAGAAAGAAATTGGTGCCATTCTTAAGTGCTATACAGTGGGCACTAAAATCAAGGGAAGTACAGGGAAACAAAAGTACTTGAAATATCCTTCAAGCCCCTGAAAGCACAGACAGCCCTGGTACAGAATCACATTAGTAAAACCATCCATGTTTCAGGGATGACCACTATAATGTGAAAAGTGACTAATTAATTGAGAAGATTAACCTTGTTACAAACACTAGAAGAACAATGGGGATGAAGAACAGGAATTGGTCCACTAATAATATGTAGTTAACTGGACAGCATATTGAGTTAGCTGAGTTAATTTTCTTATTGAGTAGGAGAAAAAGATCAGGCTGGATTGCATTTTGAAAACTCAACAGTATTTTCATTCATCACAAGATTGTTCCTGCTCCATTCACCCGTCTCTTTTAAACATGGCTGTGGCACATGAAATACTATGATCTTGGGAGAATGAAAATGGCAGGTGACTCAAAGGGTAATGTAAAGGTACATGGCAGGTGCAAATAGGCTACAGAACATTGCCAACAATTACTCGTATACTAAAAATGGAATTAAAATATGTCATCAAAGACATGCATGACAAAAAAAAGATACAGTGTTCATGTAACAAAAGCAAAGAATAACAGATAGTCAGGTCAAGTTCTACACTTTTGTCCACAAAATATTCAAAGAAATACCGGAAACCTTTAGTGCTCTGGATAGATCAACAACCAATTAATCAACAGTCATTTGTTAAATACCTATCATGTGGCAGGGACAATGCTAGGTGCTACATATACAAAGACAGAAAGTGAAATTGGCCTCATCCTTAAGGAGCTTGCAAAAGTAGATAGGGGAGACAACATGGACATATGTAAATATATTCACAATCGATACAAAATATGTAAACTTGTTGTTGTTGTTTGTCCTTCATTTTTGAAGAGTACCATGACATCATGGAGGTGATGCTATGACATGCAAGTGAATTGAATTTAAGTGAGGGAGGGCCATGCAAAGTCAACAGCCTCACTTTCTCCTCTGGAGCCATCTGGATCCAGTAGCCAGATACACATCAGGATGACTAGAGATGGCCCCAGAAATGGTGGAAGAACTTGGCCTTTTAAAGCTCAGGTCTTTAGCAGGTCTGAGTTTGACTGAGCCAGTGCCCATTCAATGATTAAGGCTAGGTTGAAAAATGAGGCAAAGAATGGCCTCCTTAACCTAGTCCAGAAAAAAAAATTAAGCTGGGAGGGGAAGACCCTCAGGGTTCCTGACCAAAATAAAAACAATTCCTATTTACATTCACTCTGAGTCAATCAAAGCCCAAACAATGACCAAGTGTGGTTTGGCCTATTGTTGGCCAAACAGTGAGAGGCAGAGTGATTTGGGTTTACGGCATGGTCCTTAAGAAAGAAATCTAGCTTGTAGACACAGCCATGTCTTGCTACATTTATGTAGGGAAAGAAAGAAGGAAGGAAGGAAGGAAAGAAGGAAGGAAGGAAGGAAGGAAGGAAGGAAGAAAGAAAGAAAGAAAGAAAGAAAGAAAGAAAGAAAGAAAGAAAG
>NW_020954641.1:4808495-4871089 GCF_900497805.2 Vombatus ursinus | reverse complement strand
GAAAGAAAGAAAGAAAGAAAGAAAGAAAGAAAGAAAGAAAGAAAGAACATTCAGTTCCTAAACACAGTGTAGATAAAATTAGAACAAAGACTGAAGTGTTACCTACATCTGAAAGGAAATCCTAAAGTACCTGAACAAGTTAAAAATCTCCACATACCACCACAAATTGCAAAGATGTTTTCTAATAATAAAATGTGTAGCAAAACAATGCTGATATCTTGAATGTTTTTTCTTTTAAGGAGATGGATACACTGTGAATGGAATTTCAAAAGGTGCCTTTTGAATTTGATGACACAAATTCAATTAATAAAACTATACTAAAATAATAATTTTAGTGGTAGCTACTTTAAGCATCATGAATGAAAGCATTCTCCCACAGTATTTGACAGATAATAAAAAACATTTCATAATACACAGATAACAGTATATTTGGTAACTATTGCCACAGTAATGACTATAAGAGGTACAATGCAGAATTTATTTTTAAAAAAAGTGGGAACAGGATGAAAGACATATCATCTTCTTTGTCTGCTATTTGAATTGTTCTGAAGATGTTGTTGTTGTTGGTCCTTCATTTTTGAAGAGAACTGATGACATCACAGGGTGGTCTTGACTGGTACATGAATTGGATTTAAATGAGGCAAGGTTGCATAAAGTCCTCAGCTTCACCTCTCTTCCAGACTCATTGAAGTCCAGTGGCAAGATAAAAGTCAAGACAACTGGGCATGGCTCAGGTTGCAGTGGATGACATTGGCATCTTCCATGTCTGACCAAGCTCTAAGTGCTCCACAGTGCCTGCTTTAGCTGCCTTTATGGCTGTTGGAACAAATTGTTCTTACCCACTCATTCTGCTGGGGAAATCATCATATGCTTGAGGTAAACATCCGCTTAACTCACTAATGATTTTGAAGCCTGCTGGTTATCCTCAACCTGATTTAGCCTGTCTGCCAAGAAGATTTTGCCTGGGTATGGCTGCCGTGCACACTACAGCTTCTTAGAGCCACGTGGGAGAGTTAGATGGCAGAAAAGAAGCACATACCCTGACTCTTACTTGATTCCAAAAAGCAGTCTTTTTTTTTAAATAATCTGCAGAATATTTATTTAATGTATTTTATGTATATATGTATATCATATATATAAACTGAATGTATTTAATGAATTGGTATATGTTCATATATCATATATAATATAAAAGTCACATGATGATATCTTGTCCTTAGACTTTCTATCTGAATCCCATTAAAAAAAAAACAATTGAAAACAAGATAAAAATAATAAGAACAAAATAGACATCTATGTTTGTGGGTGACAAAGGACTTTATATACATCATCTATATTTTATCTCTATTTTCTACATACATCTATGTATATATGGGTCTTTATTCTTATTTATTCTTTCTTTAATCTTTATAGTCCTCTTGGAATTAAAGTTTCTAAGGTACATATCTTTGAGTTCCTACTTCTAAATACTTTCCCCAAATAGAATGGAAGTTCCTTGAGGACAGGTGCAAATTTCATTTTTTTCTTTTTGCCCCCAGTTGCTGGTATATATGAGCCCCTCAATACAAGATTATTAATTGATAGGTTTCATTTGATATTTTAAAAACCTTACAAGGTAGGTAAGACAGCTACTATCATCTTCATTTTATTGATAAGGAAATTGAGGCTCAGAGAGGTCAATTGACTTGCTTAGTGTCACATAGCTAGTAAATGTCAGGGACAGGATTCAAACCCAGGTCTCACAGATAATGAGTAACCACTGGTCAGGGATGTTATAGAGGGGATTCATTCTTCAAGTACAAGTCAGACAAGATGACTTAGATATCTTCCAAATATGTGATTCCATAATTCCATTTATCTCACTGCCTCTTAATGGTAGGGTTCCAGGGTAGTCTTAGCTCCAAATCACTTACTGATAAACTTGATAAACTTACTTAACAAATCTCAAACCAACTGAGATAATTGACAAATACCACCAACATGATGGATTTACATATTCGATGTGACCACAATGAGAAAAAGGAAATTCAGTAGAGTTTGTTCATGAAACTTTAGGCTTTCTTATATCTTGATACTTTGAACCTTTTCCAAATGACTAGCTCAGAATTACAGAATCTCAGAATTGGAAGGGACCCCAGTTTCCACTAGACCAAATATCCACTACACAAGGCTGGGGGTGGGGGGGGTGGGGAACATCATTTAATCTTCTTTCCCTCTTCTGTGAGGTTTTTCTGGACCACTCCAGTCTGAAGTGATCTTTCTGAACTCCATCAGCTCTCTATTTGGAAGACCCAGTATCAAAACAATAGCATTTCTTCTCACTCAACTTTATTTATCTTCTATATTTCTTTAATCCTTATATTCCTCTTGGAATTAAAGCTTCCAATCATTCCAGATTTGTTTATGCATCCATAGCTTTATCAGCTTTTTGTTGACTGGTGTTTTCATTTGTCTGGTCATTATAGAATGTTAGAGTTGGGAGAGACCTTAGAGATTATCTCGTATAAAACCCCTTCATTTGACATATGAAGACACTGACTTCCAGAGGAGTTCACAAAGCCACGAGGCAGGTTCAGGATTCAAACTCAGGTTTTCTGACTCCAAATCTAGCACTCTTTGAACTATAATGACAAAAGCCATTGTAAAACATCTAAAGTCATTCCTTGACTGTTTGCTACTGATGTATGGAAATGTGCTAATTTATACTCTTGATTTTCCCACCTTCCAACTCCAGGTATGCTTTTTTTTTCAATTGATTAAATGGTGAGGTTTGGCACCAGAGACTAATCAATCTTAGCAATTGCCTTTTGGTTCTCAACAACAGTAATTATCTTTGAATTATCTCCTCTTGTTTGGGAGCTGCTGACAGATAAGTGGAAAAATAACTTCAATATATGATCAAATTGTTACCCGCATGAAATTGCATTCCCCTAAGTGTGCAATTGTGCTGAAGTTGATAATAACTTTGGTAGGGGAGAGTCAGGTAAGAATCTCCTTGCTTAAGACGAGGAAATAAGGAAGGCTTCCACTGAAAAAGGAATGGCTAAACAAATTGTGATATAGAAACATAATGGAATATAACTGCCCCAAAAGAAATAATGAATATGAAAAATTCAGAGAAGCATGAAAAGAATTAGATAATCTGATACAAAAAAGTAAGCAAAATCAGGAAAATAATATACAAAAAATCATTGGGCAGCTATGGCACAATGGAGAGGATCAGGAAAACCTGAGTTCAGATCCTTTATTAAACTCTTATTAGCTTATGTGACCTGAGCCTGTCAGGTATCCATTTTGAGGCTCAGTGTCCTTATCTATAAAATGAGGAGTTTGGACTTGATGGTCTCTAAGGTCCTTTCCAGTTCTAAACCTATGATCCTGTGACTATGATGGTATAAATGGGAAATATGATTAAATACACACACACACACACACACACACACACACACACACACACACACACATACACACACAGAGGTCTATATTTATGATCAAACTTGGCCTCAGAGAAGAGATGAGATAATATACACCCTTTTCTTCATCAGAGAGATGAGGAACTGTGTTTTAATATGTTATCAGATACAATATGTTGTTCAGCTTTGGTGAACTTTTTCTTTAAAAAAAAGTTTTATTAATGGGAAATATTGACTGGGTAGGGGCAAAGGGGCAACCAGCTGGTGCAGTGGATAGAGCACCAGGCCTAGAGTCAGGAAGATCCATTTTCTTGAGTTCAAGCCTGGCCTCAGAAACTTATTAATTGTGTGACCCTGGACAAGTCACTTAGCCCTGTTTGCCTCAGTTTCCTTATCTGTAAATTAAGCTGGAGAAGAAAATGACAAACCACTCCAGTATCTTTGCCAAGAAAACCCCAAATGGGGTCACAAATAGTAAGACATGACTAAAAAATAATTGAACAGCAGCAACAACTTGTCATGAAATTTTTCCTTATATAAAGCCTAAATTTTCCTCTTTGCAACTTCTAATCATTGCTCCCTAATTATTCACTCTGAGGCCAAGCAGAACAAATTTAATAGTTCTCCAATGTTTCATCCTTTCAAATACTTAATGACAGCTTTCATGCCCCACCTCCAGTCCCAGCTTCTTCCAATAGCATTCCTATTGTATTATATCAATGCTTTCTACTCCTGCTGAATTATTCTACTTGCCTACAGACAAGGCAGTAATAAGAAAAATCAGCGTAGTTTGTCAAGGCAGCAGACTTTTGTGTTTAGTGTTTAGACTATTCTTCCTTAAAGACAAGAGGGATTCTTTCAAAGTTCCTTTTCAGAAGCTGGGACTTATGAACTACACCATCTCTGCCACACACCTACCTGAATATACATATCACATCTACCTTTGATGCAGTGACAGTAAGAACCCTACTCTGGGATTCTCTCTTCATGCTACCATCTGGCCAATGTCTCCCTCTTAGGGGTAGAGAGAAATTCAGTCTTCAGATCCAGTCTATCCCAAGCCGTGCTTTCCTCTCAATTAGGAAGATATAGCTCTTTATCACTTTCTCTTCTTCCCTATGATCTTCTGTTAATGTTCTGTTGGATCCCATGCTCCCTAGGGAGGAGTAAACGACATCACGTATATGAAGTTCTATGCAAACCTTAAAGCACTATATAATTATTAGCTGCCATTATTACTTGAAGTACGATGATTCAATGGCTCTGGGGAAAAGTGGGTGAAGTTTTATAAGCATCATCAAGCCCCTTTCGGTCTTCCTAGGCCTCACTCGGGGCACAAAGGGAAGGGAAGGATTGAAAAGAATGATTAAAGTTTACTAAATAGAGCTCTCAGGATGATTTGCAGGGACCAAATCTGGCAACCAGAGGTATGATAGGAGTTAAAAGGAATTTTTCTGGCTACAACCCAAATAAAAGTTTAAACTGATAAAGTCAGAGTAACAAGAAAGAAATCTAGTTCAAAAGACAGATTTAAGTGCCTGAGGACTTTTCTAGGAGCTAGCAGCCTGGGATCTGGAATCACGAAGCAGTTGAAAGAGCCCTGGGGTTATCAACTAAAAGAACTGAGTTTTAAACAGCTATACATTTGGTTAAATAGATACACCAGCAGATGGCAAGAGAGAACAGCTCGGGAAAGCCATCAGGAGAGCCGGTTAATGGAAGACAGCAGTGGAAGACTCCAGCTCAGAAGAAAGTAGCTAACTCCCAGTGCTCTGACATCACAAAAGGACACCAGTGACTCTCTGAGGAAGAAGAGTCGGAGGGAGGAGAAGGGTTCCAATGGGATACTGCCATAGGAGCTTGAGATGTCTTGACTATAATCTGTCTCCTTCCTGTGTGATCTCCAGTCACACATGTTTCCTGGAAACAGATGTTCCCTGCATATCCTTTATTCCACTAGTACCATCATAATCTATGGGACAGCATACCTCTGTGTGTGTATGTAGGGGTACGGGGGTGGGAGGGGAGATGGTTTTTCTCATTACCTATGTCACTATTCTTAAAAACTGTGATTCAACTTCTCTCTGAAGAAAAAAAGAACACGAACCTCCCTCCCTTCCTTGAAGAAATGGGAGACTGAGTGTAGAACAATGCATATACTATCAGTTTCCTTTGATGTGTTGATTAATTTTGCTGAACTGCTTTTTTAAAAAAAATTAAAATAAAGAATTTTTTAAAATTTTAAATTAAAAATGAAGAATTTTTAAAAAATTCCTTGTTACTAGGGATGGCTTTCTAGGGAGGTCAAGATGATATAAAAATAACAATACAAATTAAAAATTTTGATAGAATTAGATGAGCAAAATACTTACATATCTACATGTATGCACGTGCATATGTATACATATAGACATACACATCTATGTATATAGACATAGATGAATAACAAACAGGTTAAGATACTTGCCAAATGGTTCATACAAAGAGTTACAGAAAAATATGCTACTACTTCACCTATTGATCTCATCAGTTCCCATGGATTTATTTAACTACATTTCTATGCTTTGATTCCCAAATCTATCTTTCCTGCCTCAATCTCTCTGCTATCCTTCAATCTTGCATCTCCAACTGTCTATTAGACATCTTGAACTAGATGTCCACTAGACAGCTTAAATTCAATATGTCCAAAACAGAATTCACTGTCTTTTCCTCTAAACCCTGCTGCTCCCTTACCTTCCCTAATGTGAAAGAGGAGAACATCATCCTACCAGACCCCCAGGCTCAAAACCTAGGAGTCATCTCATATTCCTCACTATCTTTTACCCTTCCTATCCAAGCTGTTGCCAAGGCCTATCCATTTCACCTTTGCAACATCTCTCAAATATACCTCATTCTCTTCTATGACACTGCCACCATTTGGCACTGGCCAGCATTACCTCACAGCTTGATTACTGGGTCTGCTTGCCACAAGTCTCTCCCCACTCCATTCCATCCTCCATTCAGCCACTAAAGTGATTTTCCTAAAGCAAAGGTCTGATTCATGTCACTCCCCTACTCAATGATCTCCAATGGCTCCCTTTTACTTCTAGGAGCAAATATAAAATGCTCTGGCATCCAAAGCCTTTCATAATCTAGTCCCCTCCTCCTTTTTCAGCCTTCTTACACCTTACTTCCCAATATCTACTTTTTGATTCAGTGACACTGGCCTCTTGGTTGTTCCACAAACAAAGCATTTCATCTCTCAGCTCTGGGCACTTTCTCTAGCTGTACATGATGTTAGAGCACTCTTCCTCCAGAATTCCAACTACTGACCTCCCTAGCTTCCTTTAAGTCCCCACTAAAAAGAATCTCACCTTTTACAGAAAACCTTCCCCCACTCCTCTTAATATCAGTGTCTTTCCTCTTTTAATTATCTCTAATTCATCCTGTATGTAGATCACTTTTTATTTATTTGTTTGAATATTGTCTACTTCATTAGATTGTTAACTCTTTGAGGGCAGAGACTGTCTTTTGCTTCTTTTTGTGTCCCCAGTGCTTAGCATAGTACTTGGCACAGAGTAGGTGCTTAATAAATGTTGACTGATTGATTGATTAATCTGAAATCCAGAAAGAACTGATGGCAGAAAATTGAGGGAAGAAAAAAAGAAATTTATGTAATAATTTTGTTGTATATTTGACAGGAATAGCAAGTTGAGCAGAATAGATTTGCAGTTTCATGTACAATCATCTTTTTTTATTGTACTATGTTACAGAAATGTTTATTTTATTCCATAAATTAAAGATAAAATAAAGGAATTGATGGAAAAGACCACAATTTCACCTGGTCAGCAAGAAAAGTGGGATTCAGATAACTGGAAAGAAAGGGAGAGAGCATTAGAGGCAGAGGGAACCTCCACAACATGGAGGCAGAGGCAGGAATATACATGATTCATTCAATCAGAGATTAAACATTTTCCAAGCACTCATAGTAGGCCGGGGCTCTGGGTGGGGGGGAAAGCAAAGATGAGAAATGACAGTTCTCAGAGCTTGGTAAAGGCAAATTAGGGAAAGGGAAAACAATGTATAACTAAGCTTTGCTGAAGAATGGAGCTGGTTGGAGTGTAGTCTGAGATGAGGCTGGAAAGTTCTAGTTGGGGGCAATTTTAGCATGACTTGGAATCACAGGTTGAGGATTTGTCCATAGGAACTTTGGAATTTTATTTCTGTTTTTCCCTGGATCCCATACTTTTCTCTTTGAACTTTTACTGGAGAAATTGAATACCCTCAAATCCCCAAAATGCATATCAGCTTGCCTTGCATCATTTCAGTGGACAAAGCAAGAGAGAAACCAGAAGACCAATCTCAATGAGTGTGAATGTATGCATGGCTATGTCAATGAATGAGGAAATAAGGATCTGAGAAGTTTATCTTTGCTGATTGAATACTATGATTGAACCCTGAGGAATATCTAGAAGGCAGTTCCCTAATAAATGTGGTTAAGCAAGGATCTAGAGAACAAAGTGAACGTGCCCTAGAGCAAAATGAGATAAACTTTTACACACAAGGCATTTAGCAAACTACTGAGTGCTAAAGAAATGTTAGCTATTATTATTGCTGTTTAATTGACCCTTGTTAGACTACCAGAAGATGGCTGAGAGGCTCTTAGTTAAAGGGAATGAATGTACAAGTTTAGAGCCATACCCACCAAACTACCAGAGGTATACTTTACATAAGTAGACAAAATAATAGCAACATTCATTTGGAAGAACAAAAGATCTAAAATATTAAGGGAAAAAAAAATTTAAATGGAGGAATGGAGGAGGAATCACATGTCCAGACATCAAAAGGTATTACAAAAGCTATCTCTGGTATTGGTTTAAAGGTATTTCTGGTAATGGTTCAACAATAGAAAAATAGATCACTTGAGCAGACTAGATAAAAAAGAATCAGAAATATTAGAATTCAATAAGCCAATGTTCAATAAACGTCCAAATCCCCCTAGATTATGCAGGGGGAAAAGTCCACTTTTGACAACTGCTGAGAGAACTAGAAATCAGTCTGATAGAAATTAGGTGTAAATTAGCATCTTTTAGCATATTCCACAATGATATCAAAATAAATATGGGACCTAAAATAAAATAAAAATAGAAGAGGAAGAGAGAATATACATTTCACAGCTGTGAAAAGGGGATGAATTTTTAACTAAGCAAGAGAGAAAGGTGACTACAAAAGATAAAATGGACAAGTTTTTTTATTATATGAAATTGAAAGGCTTTTGCAGAAACAAAATTAATGCAATTCGATAAAGAAAGCAAGAGAGGTAGAGTGGGAGAGAAATCTTTGTATCAGATAACTAATTCCAAGTTTCTAGTACCTTAGCTATATAGACAACTAACAAAAATATATAAGATAAAAAACCATTCCTCAATAAACAAGCGCCCAAATTACATGAACAAACCCTTCTCAAAAGAGCAATTGTTAACAATTTGGTCATGAAAAATGTTCCAAATTGCTAATAATAAGAGAAATCCTAATCTAATCAAATTTGAGCATGTAATTCAAACTCAAGAAATTGGCAAAGATGACAAGAGATAAGAATAATATATGTTTCTAGAGTTGTGGAAGGATAGGCACATTAATGCTTTGTTAGAGGAGTCCTGAGTTGGTCAGGCTATTTTGTAAAGCAATTTGGAATTATGCATAGAAAGTGACTCAAATGTCTATATGCCCTGTGACCCAGAGATTCCACCACTAGATATATTCCCTAAGAAGGTTAGTGACAAAAACAAAGGCCCCATTTATAGAAAAATACTTATAGCAGTGCTTTTTGTGGTAGCAAAATTCTGGAAACAATATATTGTTGAGTTATTTCAGTCATGTTGGACCCTTTATGACCCCATTTGTATTTATTTTTTGGCAAGGATACTGGAGTGGCTTACCATTTCCTTCTCCAGCTCATTTTACATATGAGGAACTGAGGCAAACAGGGTAAAGAGACTTGACTAGGGTCACACAGCTAATGTCTGGGTCCTAATTTGAGCTGATAAAGATAAGTCTTCCTGATTCCAAGCCCAGTGCTCTCTCCACAGTGCCACCTAGCTGACCCTGGAAACAATATAGATATCCACTTATTGGAGAATTGTTAAATAAATTTTTCTATATGAATGTAATGGAATATTACTGTGATATAAGAAAAAATATATATAATTAATATCGAGAAGCATGAAAAGATAAACTGATGTAAAGTGAAGCAAGCAAAACCAGGAAAACATACACAAGGAATCTAACAGTATTAATGCAAAGAATAAGAACAGAACAGAATAATTCCAATTGATTGTTGTGAATTTATGATGACTAAGTTTGGCACCAAGGAAGAGATATGGGAAGGCATCAACCCCCACTTCTTTGTATAGTTGGGGGATTCTGGGTTTGAAATACTTTATAAAACATCAGACTTTTTTTTTTTTTGATAAGTTGCTTAGTTTTGCCAAACTT
Organism: Vombatus ursinus; assembly: GCF_900497805.2. Classification (NCBI taxonomy): domain Eukaryota; kingdom Metazoa; phylum Chordata; class Mammalia; order Diprotodontia; family Vombatidae; genus Vombatus; species Vombatus ursinus. The sequence continues at coordinate 4,861,202 of NW_020954641.1, read as the reverse complement.
TTTTTTTCTTCCTCTTCAATATTCTTTGTTTTAAGAGATGACTGTGAAGGAAGAAGATAGGTAGGATACATTGGGAAATGGGGGGGGGTGTGATGTAAAAACAAAGGGTTTTAATAAAACTTTATTTAAAAAGAAGAGGGCAATGAATTTGAAATCTTATAACCACCACCCCATTTGCCATAGGATTTGGTATGGGTGATTAATCCACTGAAACAGATGTCTGTCAAAACTCCATAGTGTAACAAGTAAAAAAAAAAAAATCACCAGTTCTAGAGCCAGAGGACCTAGGTTAAGATTCTGTCTCTGAACTACCTGTGTCATCTCAGTCAAATAATTTAAATGCAATGACTCAATTTCCTCTTTTGTAAAAAGAGTGTCTCCTTTCTTCTGTCCTGCTCTGCTCTCCTCTACCCTCCCATGCCATATTTACCTTTGTATCTCTCCTAATTCTGAGAACAGAACATTGTACCTAACACTCACTTAAAAGGTACATGAATGAACAAACGAATGTCAGTCAATTGCAGACTGTTGCAGTGGTCTCACTCTATGTATCCCCATCTCTGTTTTGTTCCCCCAATTCTACTTCGTCCTGCTAGCAGAATGATCATCTTTATACATAGATTTTGTTGTGCCATTTTCCTGTTACAAAGTCTTCAGTTGCTTATCCAACCAAGATTAAACTGTTTTGTTCAAATTCTGGCATATTCAAACCTTTCCAGCATTTTTTCCCTTCATATAGCCTTTTATGCACTTACCCTACAGCCAAACTAGATGCCTCTCATATCCTGAACACACAGAAATCTCTTACTTCTGGGCTTTTGCTAATTCCATTCCATTTTATTTGCTAATTCTGTTGACCAGGAATGCCCTCCTTCCCCCTCTTGCCCTGATGAATTCCTCCCTATCTTTTAAAGTACATTTCAAGTGCAACCTGCTTACAGCCTTCCCTGAATCATCCTCTTGCTAATACCCTTTCCCCTCTGACCTCATTTAAACTTTGATTTGTACTTTTCTAACACATTTATCATGTAACATGGTCTAACAGAGAACTGGAGATCTAAGTTCAATTTCTGGCTCCATATTCCACTCGCATCTAGGAGGCTCAGTGGATAGAACATTGAGCCTGGAGTCATGAAGACCTGAGTTCAAATCTGGCCTCAGACACTTACTACCTGTGTGACCCTGGGCAAGTCACTTAACCTCTGTTTCCCTTAATCCGTTATAGAACAAAACGGCAAACCACTGTAGTGTCTTTGCCAAGAAAACCTTATAAACAGCATTGGTGTGATATGCGCCATGGGGTCACAAAGAGTCAGACATGACTGAACAGCAGTATTAACTACACTACCAACACAAGCAAAAAAGGTGGCATAATACACAGAATGGGCCTAGAGTCAGGAAGACTCATCTTCCTGAGTTCAAATCTGGCCTCAGACATTTACTAGCTGTGTGATCCTAGACAGAGCCTTGTACTGAGGAGATAACAATCGGACAGAACCCTAGCACCTAACCACTCCCTCAAGGAGTCTACAATCTCAAGGGGAACCAGGAAAAATACAAAAACCCATAACACAAAAACCTCTAGATGTGCTCAATACTCTTTAAGCATGTACAGAACTGTGTATACAAGTCCTGGAGAACAGACAGAGCCGGTTTGGAGTTATTTTCAGCCTTTTCCTGGGCTGAAAGAAATTCTTTGTTTTACCAACCTGCCTGGGTTTCTGCTCACCCCCATGGGGAAGGAGAAGCTTCTGTGCTTTTTTTAAACCTGGACTTGTGATTTCATCCACATAGGGAACTCCAGGTGAGGAAACTCCCTCCATCAAAGTAGATTAGCACCTGTAATTTATTTGTTCAGTCATTTTTCAGTCATGTCCTACCCTTTGTGGCCCTATTTGGGATTTTCTTGGGTAAGATACTGGAGTGGTTTGCCATTTCCTTCTCCAGCTCATTTTACAGATGAGGAAACTGAGGCAAGCAAGGCTAAATGGCTTGCCCAGGGTTATATAGCTACTGCAATTTAGATTCTTAGACAATTGCCTCTCTAGGGTTTAGTGACTTGCCCACAGTCACACACAGTCAGTACTTAACAGAGATGGGCCTTGAACCCAGACTGACCCAAGGTCAGCTCTCTTGCCACCTCACCAAATCTCTCCATAGGGAGATTACTTATGAAAATTCATGCCCTTAGGTACACACCAATGTGCAGTAAATCACTGGAAACAAGTTTTCTTGGGAGTAATCTTTCCCAAGACTTCCTTCCTCTAGTTAGGTTAGACATACAGGTTTCTTTATGCTCAGAGTAAGAGGTCTGCTCTTTGTGTTTCAAGTGCACATTACAGCTATTCATTAGTTAATCCTCACCACAGTCCTATGCATTGTTTGATCCATTTGGCTGTCCCTACTTCTATGCCTGAGAAAATGAAGTATTGTGTCGGGGCCAAGAGCTTCCAATTCCCTCTGTTTCCCTGATGCTTGTCTCTTCTACCTGGGGATGTTTGCTGGCCGTTTTGGAGACCACAGGATGGAAAGGAAAAACTTTGTCTCTGGAGAGAATGGAGACTTGGGGTTGCAGCCAGGTTCTGTTGTTAATGCATAACTTTATCTTTATGACCTTAGGCGAGTCACTCCTCTTCTCTGGGTTTCCTCAGTTGCCTGATCAGTGAAATGAGGGGATCAGTCCAGATGATCTCTGAGAGCCCCATACAGACTGATCAGATCAACACTTTTACCCTGAGTGACAAGAGGGACAATAACTACAATAGCTAACATTTATGTAGTGCTTTAAGGTTTGCAGAGTGACTGTTAAATGTGTGTTTGTGCAACCCTTTGGACTCCAAAGGAATTTTGCCACCCCCTGGGCTTAGCCTTATCTAGCCCAGGCACAGTTAATATTTGTTGAACAGATGTTCCCATTTTTTTTTTGTCTGTCTCAATATAGAAACTACTCAGCCTTTAGAGTCTGTGGGCCCTTGACTGTTGGGCTGTGTCTGGGTAGTCTATCGGGGGTGGGGAACCTTTGGCCTCGAGGCCACATGTGGCTCTCTAGGTCGTTGGGTGCGGCCTTTTGCCTGAGTCCAAGTTTTACAAAACAAATCCTTTTATTAAGGGGATCTGTTCTGTAAAATATGGATTCAGTCAAAGGGCCACACTTGAGGACCTAGAGGGCTGCATGTGGCCTCAAGGCCACAGGTTCTCCACCCCTGGTTCAAGTTCTTGGAAACAGTTTTCTGAGCAGCTTCATTTCTCCAGGACAGAAAATGATGAGGACTCTGTGATTGACATATGACAATATTGACATATCTCTTCTTGAGCTTTTTCCATGTGAATGAAGGTACCTATGAAGTTTACATATTGTTCAATAAGTAAGAATAGCAGACATTGACATAGGACTTTAAGGTTTGCAAAGAACTTTGTATACACTATCTAAATTGGTGCTCATCAGGACCCAATGAGGTAAAGGCTGTAGTTATGGTTACCATTTTATAGATGAGGGAACAGATTAAAATGATTTCCCAGAGTAACACAGCTGGTAATTGTCTGGAGAAGAATTAGAACCCAGGTCTTTCTGAGTCTATCTAGTTCTTTATCCATTACATCATATATTTAGATTAAATTGGTGTGAGACTTTGTCTATACCCTTGAAATCCTAAACCCAAGCATCATTGGTCCCTTTCAAGCCTTGCATCCTGTGAGTACTCCAACCAAATGGTTGGCAAAACAGGGCACTTGCTTGCTTTGAATTTCTGGGGATCTGTATATATGGTGCATTTGCCTGTGAATATGTTGAATTTTCACAAACAAGATGCTGGTCAGGTGCCCCTTGGATCTGGAGATGTCTTTGAATTAAAGCAGAAGGTATTTCAGTAGTGCAGAATCGAGTTGTGGAATGATAGAGCTAGAAGGAATCCTAGAAGTTGTACCCCCTTTTTATAGATGAAGAAACTGAGATTCAGAGGAAACAAATAATCTGTTAAAGGTAACACAGCAAGTTAATAAGAAAGTGATGACTAAAACTCAGGGCTCAGAACTCCCAGTTTTAGTCTCTCTTCTTCAAGCCTCTCTCCTTCCTTGATCACAGAATCCCAGAATGACAGAGATAGAAAGAGCTTTATAGAGTATAGGATCCTAGAACTCGGGCTGGAAGGGACTTTAGAATTTATCTGTCTCTTCCTTTGATGAATGAGGAAACTGAGGCTTGGGTGAGGGGAAAGTGACTGTAATGTCTTTTAGGTAGTAAGATGTGGAGTTTAGATTGAAATTCTTCTTTGACTCCAAGTCCAGTTTATCTGATAGTTCTGAGGGAAAGCCACAGATGAAAACAAGAAACAGCAGGGTTCCAAGTGAATCTAGGGTAAAAATGTATAGGACGAATATTCTGGAATTGTGATGGAAGCTGGAAGATCCCTGAGTCCCTGAGTAGTGTAGCGGAAAGAGAGCTAAGGCCATAGTCAAACTCTGCATCATCCTACTTTCTACCCACCCATGAGATCCTGTGCAAGTGACTTAACCTCCTTGGGCCTCAGTTTCCTTATTGCTAAAATGATGGGATTTAGACTGAATAATTTCTAAGGTCCTTTTCTGTGTTAAATCTTATGATGTTAAAAATATCTACATGGTTTCATTATCCTCCTTTCCTTTATATTTTTTTCAGGATAGTAACCTTGAGGTGAAAGCCAGTCACGAAAGCAAAATCACTTCATAGAAGCCAGAGAAATGGTAATAATCACCTAAATAATTATTTAGTTTTAATCCTTGCCACCTTGCACCAGACATTGGGTTGGGGTTGTAGATAGTTTGGTCAATGTCCATCAACAACTGGCCCATGTAGCCCTTTATGTATGGATATGAAGAATACCATTGCAAACTCCTCAGGTTCCCTCAGCCCAGCACCCAGGAATTAATGAACACAGAACAAAAAGATGACAGGCTTAAAGATATGACTGAATAATCTTGTTAGATGAGCATGACTTTGGGAAACCTAATGTGTTCAGTGATGACAGTACCATCTCCCTAACTTGAGTAAGGATTTCCTTCCTTTTTAGCCTCACATGGGGTCAGGATATTTCTTTATTCTCCTCTCACATCTCCTCCCCTTCCCTCTTCTCCCTCCTTCCTCCCCTCTTTCCATCTGTCTGTCTGTTCTCTCTCTCTCTCTCTCTTTCTGTTGTCTGTCTCTCTCTCTCTGTTGCCTGTCTCCCTCTCTCTCTGTGTCTGTCTGCCTATCTGTCTGTCTGTCTTTCTGTCTGACTGTCAGCAACCTATTTTTTTTTAAATGGAGAAAGAATTTGAGGAGGGTAGATTCAAGAGTGCCATTCAATCTGTAGACCAACATCTTCATTTCTTCACAGCCCCTCCAAAGTGTTGAGACTTCAGAGGCCTCTAGGTCAACCTATGAGTCACCTCTACAACATCCCTAACAAGGGGCCATCCAGTCTCCAATGAAGGCGACTCATTCCACATTGAAGCTGTGCTAATGGTTAGTAAACTTGTTCTTACGTCAGATTGAATCTGTCATTCTGCCTCATTGCTCCCAGTTTTGCCTTCTTAATACACACGTAACAAGTCATACTATTTTTTCATATGACAATCTTTCACATACTTGGAAGCAGTTATTGTGTAATTAAGGTAGTAGGGTAGAGTGAAAAGAGCCTTGGCTTTGGAACTCAGAGGACCTGGGTTCAAATCTTGCCCTTGTCACTTACCTGTGTGACCTGGAAAGTCACATAAACTGTCGGGTCCTCAATTTCCTTATCTATAAAATTAGTTTTCTGGGCTGTTGTTCACCATTCAGTCGTTTCTGTTGTGTTTGACTCTGAACCCATTTGGGGTTTTCTTGACAAAGATACTAGAGGCTCTAACTACTATGATATCTAGCTGCTTCAGTCTACATGACTGTGGAACTAAGATAAGGACTTTCAGTAGGAGAAAAAAAAACAGTAATACTAAAGTAGACACAACAAGGTACAGTTCGGTGACTCGGTGGATAGAGCATTCTGCCTGAAGTCAGGAAGACCTGAGTTCAAATCTTGCCTCAGATACTTACTGTCTGTGTGACTCTGGGCAAGTCATTTAATCCTGTTTGCCTCAGTTTCCTCATCTGTAAAATGATCTGGAGAAGAAATGGCTAATCACTGCAGTAACTCTGCCAAGAAATCCCCCTAAGAGGTCAGGAAAAGTCAGACATAACTGAAAAGGACTCAACAACAACAACAACAACAAGATGGGCATAGTCCTTACCATTCAGGGCTTGCCGTAGATAAAACAAAAACAATAATACTGTAGTGGACACAGCAAAAGATAAAGACCCAAAGAAAGCAATAAACAAAATCAGAACCTCCCCCCCCACCTTTTTTTAAACTGATTTTCTATGTTGATTTTCCTATTAAAAGGAACTACTATGCATAGAAACCAATGTATGAAATACACATGTAACTGTGCAAAGTAAAAGCATGTTTAAGTCAATATTAAGACTGCTGGGATTAAATGAACTATACCCCAGGTCCTGAAAGAACTGGCCAATGCGATCCCTGAGTGAATGTCCATTCACTGAGAAGGGAAGCAATACCTCAGAGAGGAAAGGGAGGAGGGGGAAGGGAACAACCATTTATCCTGCCCTCAAGGAGCTTACATTCTTTACCTAGAATATCATACTTAGAAGGGATCTTAAAGAATATGAGAAGTGGGTGATGCCTTAGAATTTGGAACATAGGATACACAAATGTTAGGGAGTCTGATGCAAAAAGGTCAAAAGAGGCAGCTAGGCATACTGGATAGAGTCATAGACCAATTCCAGTCTGAAAGAGATATGTTCCTATCCGACCTCTGTCACCAACCAGCTTTGTGATGCAGAAAATGTCATTCCCTGAAATATCCTCATCTGAACAATAAGATGCTCATATAAAGCAGTTTGCCCAAGATCACACAGCTACTTAATGAAAGAGCTAAGGACAGAGACTTTTGAATCCTCTTTCACTGTCTGTTTCCACCTGACCAAACTAGCAAGGCCTTTAAAGGCTAGATGTCTTCAGAAGAATTTTGATAGAAGGGATATGATATACATTTTTCTTTACCTGCCTGTCAGAAAATGGCTCAAAAAAATGGAAGACCTAGAAACAGAATGCTTTAATGGTTAGAGAGCCAAACTTATGCTTCAGAGAGACTTGGATTCAAGTTCTAATTCTGACACATAGTAGCTGTGTGATTCGGGACATGTCACTTAACCTCTGGTATCCAAAGGAACTCTCCAAGGTGGTAGAGGAGATGCCATTCTGAATCAAGAGAGTGAGTTTCCTTGCTGGAAATTCTTAATAATACAAAAATAGGAAAAAAGAAGGACTTTTTTGTTGTTGTTATAGAAGTTGTCCTATACAATAAGAATGGTAAAAAGGATTCATTTTATATGAAGAAGTCTTCAAGAGGTTCTACTTTGGAGATTATATTATATTGATTGCAGCAACCTTACAACATTACAAAACCCCTTTTATAATTACTTAAAAGAGATCTGCCTAACAATTCACACAGGAAAAACTGAAGAGGTGAAAAATCATGTAGATTATAATATGCAGCTTAATGGCAGGTCCAAATGAGTTAATATATGAGTATATATATCTGGGACAGAAGTTGCAAATAAACAATTAATTGGCCACTGAACTGAGAGGAAAAAATGTGCTGTATTGAATTTGGGAAATAGTGTAATACTTTTATTTAATTATTTTTTAAATTAATTTATTTTTAGTTTTTAACAATCACTTTCATATGTTTCTGAGTTTTAAACTTTTCTTCCCCTCCCTCCCCACCTCCCTCCCTAAGAAGGCATACAATTTGATATAGGCTGTACATATACATTCCTATTAAACATATTTTCATATTAGTCATATTGTAAAGAAGAATTAGAACCAATTGGAGGAACCACAAGAAAGAAGAAACAAAACAAAAACAGGAGGAAAAAAAAGAGCAAATAGTATGCTTTGATCTGCATTCAAACTCTATAGTTCTTTCTCTGGATGTGGATAACATTTTCCATCATGAGACCTTTGGAGATGTCTTAGGCCCTTGCATTGCTGAGAAGAGCTAAGTCTATCAAAGTTAGTCATCACACAATGTGACTGTTACTGTGTACAACATTCTCCTGGTTCTACTCACTTCACTCAGCATCAGTTCATATAAGTCTTTCCAGGTTTTTCTGAGGTCTATCTGCTCATCATTTCTTATATCACAGTAGTATTCCATTACATTCATATACCGTAGCTTGTTTAGCCATCCCCCAATTGATGGGCATCCCTTCAATTTCCTTTTCTTTGCCACCACCGAAAGAGCTGCTATAAATATTTTTATACATGTGAGTCCTTTTCCCATTTTTATGATCTCTTTGGGATACAGACCTAGAAGCTGTATTGCTGTGTCAAAGGGTATGCACATTTTTATAGGCTTTTGGGCATAGTTTCAAATTGCTCTACAAAATGTTTGAATCAGTTCACAACTCCACCAACAATGTATTAGTGTTCCAATTTTCCCATATCTTCTCCAACATTTATCATTTGCCTGTTTTGTCATGTTAGTCAATCTGATAGGTGTGATGTAATACCTCAGAGTTGTTTTGATTTGCATTTCAATAGTGATTTAGAGCATTTTTTCATATGACTATAAAAAGCTTTAATTTATTCTTCTTAAAATTGCCTCTTCATATCCTTTGATTATTTATCAATTGGGGAATGACTTGTATTCTTATGAATTTGACTTAGTCCTCTATATATTTTAGAAATGAGGCCCTTGTCAGAGACACTGCTTATAAAAATTCTTTCCTAGTTTTCTGCTTCCCTCCTAATCTTGGTTGCATTGGCTTTGTTTGTTGTGCAGTACTTTTAAAGACAGAACTGTTACTCATCACCAAAAAAAATATATCTTTTGATGATGATGTACCAGTGTGAATTTGGAACTTCATAATATCTGAAGAATCAAAGTTGTAGGGGGAACCTAAAGGGCAGAGCAGAAGCAAGATGGACATAAGTAGCTACACAGTATTTCCAGAAATGAACTATGTACAAAAAGTGAAGTAAGGGATATAAACTTCAACACTTTGGTGGTTCTGTGATCTCCATCAATGTGTGTGTTCTGCCCAATGATACAGATTGCAAACAGCTCATTCCCTTTCATCCATGCGAGTTAAAAACATGTATTTGTTGTTGCACAGTTGTTCTCAGGCGTGTCCAACTCTTCATGACCTTTTCTTAGCAACAATATTGGAGTAGCTTGCCATTTTCTTCTCAAGTTCATTTTACATATGAAGAAACTGAAGCAAACAGGGTTAAGAGACTTGCCCAGAGTCACACAGCTAGTGTCTGAAGTCAGATTTGAATCCCTGCCACTACCCTCCCAGTCTCTCAGGCTCACAACCTAGGAGTCGTCCCGGATTTTTCACTGTCTCTTAGCCCCTTCCCTCCACATCCAAGCTGTTGCCAATTTCACCTTTGCAACATCTCCCCAGTATTCCCCTTTCTCTCCTCCAACACTGCCACCATTGGAGAGCAGGCCCTTATCACCTTATGCTTCCATGACTGCAATAGCCTGCTGTTGGATCTGCCTGCCTCAAGTCTCTCCCCATTCCAATCCATTCTATACTCAGCCACCAAAGTGATATTTCTGAAGCACAGATCTGATCCTATTCAATAAACTCCAGTGGCTCCCTATTGCTTCCAGGAGCAAATACAAAATGCTCTGGCCTTCAAAGCCCTTCATGCCCTAGCCTTCTTCTACCTTCCCAGTCTTCTTACACTTCACTCCCCAACACATCTTCTTTGATCCAGTGACACTGGCCTTCTGGCTGTTCAATAAACAAGACACTCTATCTCTCGACTCTGGGCATTTTCTCTGTCTGTCTCTCATGTCTGGAATGCTTTCTTTCCTTAACTCCAACAACTAACCTGGTTTACCATGAGTCCCAGCTAAAGTTTTACCATCTACGGGAGTCCTTCCTCAACTTCTCTTAATACTATTACTTTCCATCTTTTAATTATTTTCTACTTAAGCTGTATAGAGAGCTTGCTTTGTAAATATTTGTCTATATATTCTCTCTCCCATTAGACTGTAAGCTCCTTGAGGGCAAGGATTGTCTGTTGTTTCTTTTTGTATCCCCAGCACTTACTGAAGTGTCTGACACATAGTAGGTACTTTTTTATTTATTGTACTGTATTTTATTCTATTTTTTGTGACTTGCCCAGGGTCACACAGCTATTAAGTGTCAAGTGTCTGAGGTTAGATTTGAACTCAAGTCCCTCTAACTCCAAGACCAGACCTCTATCCACTGCACCACCTAGTTGTCCCAACATAGTAGGTACTTATAAATGTTTATTAAATTGAATAGAACTGAATAGGAGAAGACAACACATAAAAAGGAGCTGAAAGGGGAAGAGAGAGAGTACTAAGTCTTGCAGCTAGGTGGAAAATGACATAGTGTCTACTTTGGCCCTCTTGTTAAATAGAAGATCTGGGAGGAACTTTCTGTGATGTTCACCCTCTACTCCAATTAAAGGGAGGAAGGGGAGGGAGGGGCAGGGCTTACTGAGGAGTGTGAGTTTCAGAATTGATTTGATCTTGCATAAAGATGAGTTTCTGTAGAAAATGGTGAAGGACAAGTGAGAAGCCAGGTGTAAAGTACTGTTTATTGACTGACTCTATATGCAACTGTTTCAAAAATAATTTTTATTTATATCTTTTGTTTTTACACTACCTATATTCTCCAATGTATCTCCTCCCTGCTTGCCAGACAGCCACTGATTATAACGAAAACTAAAGAAGAGGAAGAAAAGAAAAAAAATTACCCTACAATCAATAAAGCTAACCAATATAGCAAAAAAGCCAGATGCTATATGCAGAATTCCACACATGTAGCCCTTCACTCCCTGCAACGAAGTAGGGTATTGGTGAATTTTCATATCTCTTCTTTGGTGCCACACTTGGTGATCATAAATTCACAGCAATCAGATGATTGTTCTTCTTTCTTTATTGTCATCCTTTTTCTCTTCTTTTGGAATTTTTTAAAATACTGAACTGTAACACCAAAAATAACCCCAAATAAACCAAACCATTCCCATTACACAACACAAAAAAGACAATTCTATATGACACCATGAATCTTCTTTTCCATTTGCGTTGTTGTAGTCTCTGTGTATACTGTTTTCCTGGTTCTACTTACTTCACTTGGCAACTGTTCACAGAAATCTTTCTATACTTCTTTCTGTTCATTATATGCCTCATTCTGTTATATCCACGTTCCACAAACTTGTTCAACAATTCCAAATAGAAAAATAAAAATTTTTAAAAATTTAAAAAAATAGAATCAAACAATTCCAAATCAATGGATACCTATTTTGTTTCCAATTCCTTGTTACCACAGAAATTGTTGCCATAAACTTTTTGGTGTATATATGGGTCCTATGTCTTTGTCATTAACTTGGCTGGGGCATATGCCTAGTAGTAGAAGTTTTGAGTCAAGGGATATGGACATTTTAGTCCCTTTATTTACGTGATTCCAAATTTTTTTCCAGAGTGGTTGGACCAGTTCACAGTTCACTGACAGTGTATCACTACATCTATCTTTTCAGAAGCCCTACAACAATTATCATTCCCATATTATGTCATTTTCATAAGTTTGGAGGATTATTGTCATTTCAATTTATCTTACTATTAGTGATATAAGCATTCTGTCCTGTGCAACTTTTGTTCAGATGAGAAGCCCAAGTGAAACACTGGTAGCCATAAACTATTAAAAGACTTTGATGAGGGCCTTTTCTGTGCATCCCCTAAGGAAGATACCTCCTCTGAAAGCCTGGTGGGGGACTTGAATAAGAGTGTCATGAAGACTGAGAGAAGAAAGGTGGCTATTGATCTATGCTGGTGATGTGAAGGGATCTCAGATCCAATAAAGTATGGTAATGCAGAGTCAGGCAGCCTGCATATTTGAGATAGCTGTTTATTTAACCAAGGGCTGAGCACAGCATGCACAGAGCTGCCCTTCTTGATTCCGTTGACCACATATACTGGCTCAGCACTCAGGCTCTTTGGCGATGACAAGTGCCAGGCTGCGTCCAGCTGTGTGTGACTCAGCACTGAAAGGCTTTAGCCTTGAGACGATGAAACAATTACCTTATTGGCCACTGGGCAGAAGAAGCTGATGATTCTGTTGACTTTTAAAAAGAGGGTGATTCTGCCCTTGGCATTCTCTTTTCTTAGTTGTGGAGCATATAACTGCCATTTGATGGAGGGCTGGGGTGGGGAGAGTGTCTTTCCCCAACTCTGACATTATAGCAACTGTTCCCATGTGTCAGATAAAGCAGGAGAATTTAACTAGGCGAGATTGGTTTAGGTTGTGCATGTGTGTGTGTGTATGTGTGTGTTAGCTTTCCTGAGTAAATGACCAAACATTTCTCTCAAGGTGAAAGTGTCTAAATTTGGAGGTGATTTCATGAATTTCAGAGGACCAGAGGTCCTGACTTATTTTAGTGGAGCTGATTGGTAATAGAGAATGTTTCTGCATCATAAATGAAGACCACTAACAAGAAAAGGAGCCTAAACCCTGGTTTGATGAATCCATACTTATGAATTTTTTGTTGTATATAATATTTTATTTTTTCCAATTATATGTAAAGATAGTTTTTTATTTTTATAAGATTTTATGGCAATTCATTTTTTATAAGATTTTTTGTTCCCAATTTTTTCTTCTTCCCTCTCTCCCATCCCCCCTCCCCAAGACAGCAAGCGATCTGATTTAGGTTAAACATGTGCAATCATGTAAATATATCTCCACACTAGTCATGTTGTGAAAGGAGAAAGAGAAAAAAAGGGAAAAGCCACACTAAAGCAAAAAAAAGTGAAAATAATATGCTTCCATCTGCATTCAGACTCCATCAGTTCTTTCTCTGGATATGGATAGCATTTTCTGTCATGAGTCTTTTAGAATTGTCTTGGATCATTGTATTGCTGAGAAGACCTAAGTCTATCAAAGTTGATCATTGCACAATCTTGCTGTTAACTGTGTACAATGTTCTACTAGTTCTGCTCGTTTCACTCAGCATCAGTTCATGTAAGTCTTTCCAGGTTTTTCTGAAATCTGCCTGCTCATCATTTCTTATAGCACAATAGTAGTCCATTCCATTCATATATCACAGCTTGTTCAGTCATTCCCCAACTGATGGGCATCCCTTCAATTTCCCATTCTTTGCAACCACAAAAAGAGTAGCTATGAATTTAAGAGGATAGTTCAGAGTCAAGGTAAGATATAAAAATTCCCATTTTATAGTCAAAAATTGCTTTATTTTCTGAAGAGGTTTATGTATTGACCTCCTGGGAGAGTATAATTGTGGTTATAAGTTAAGTTAATGAATCCTGTTTTAAGTCTTACTGTCAATGTGTGCTTATTTTGTGCTTAGCATTTCTTTTGTGCATAGGAAATAAATATATGTCCCGTGTCTGATTGCTATTATACACTGAGTGCCTTTCTATATCTCTTTTGGGAAGATCTTAGCCATGATTCACAACCTGTTCTGTAAGCTAATCATCCCTAGGGCACTGGGCTAGGGGTTTAAGGATCCAAAGAGTATGAGAAAAGGGAGCCTGGCATTTCTCATTAGAGTTCAGATTCCCCCAGGACTGAACTCAGTCTGCACCAAGTACCAAAGTCCTTGACATAAGGGCCCCTTTGTGAAATTGGCATGGTGCCCCATCTTAGGCCCAGCAGTGAATTTTTTATTATTATTAAATATATATGTCCCAAACTTGTCTGCTGCATTCAATACCTGACAAAAGAAATGGCTTTTCCTATCCAAGGAGAAAATTCCTCAAATGAATCCCTCTTTGACGCTTACTCTTATATGACTTGTGGGTCTTAGTTGCCATAACTATAAAATGGAAGGGCAATGGGAAATGAAGTCTCTGATTCCTTACAGCTTTGACAGTTAATGATCCTGTGACAGCAGGATCTAATTTAATTCAAGGTCAGGGATCTTGGCTGGCCTTCTAGTCAATAGTGTTCTCCTCATCCACAAATGATTGCGTATAATATCATCTCTTTACAAGCTGTGTGCCATCCCATCTCCATCCCTCCCACCTCTCCATCCCCCCTGCCTCACATATAGAAGAAAGGAAGCTCTTTGAGGGCACAGGCTATTTTTCATTTTGTCTTTATATTTAAGCACAGCACAATGTCTGACACATTTGTTGTTGTTGTTGAGTCATCTCAGTCATGTCTAACTCTTCATGACCCCATTTGGGGTTTTCTTGGCAAAGATACTACAGTGGTTTGCCATTTCCTTCTGTAACATGTTTTACAGTTGAGGAAACTGAGCAAACAGAATTAAGTGACCCGCCCAGGGTCACACAGCTAGTTAGTATCTGAGGTCAAACTTGAACTCGGGATAGTGAGTCTTCCTGACTCCAGGCTGGCAGTCTATCCACTGCACCACATAGCAGCTGCCTGACACATAGCAGAGTTAAGCTTCTGTTGAAATGAAACAACAGTATTTAATTGGATTGGAAAAATCCTTCTAAAGAATCTAAAAACACCTGTAAAGTCTAGTATTTTTATAGGATTTAGACTTGGAAGGGGTCTTCAAAATCACAGAATTGAACCTCATCATTTTCAGAGGAAAAAACCCAGACAGGGTAAGAGACCTACCCAAGGTCACACAGCTAGTCAGCAGAAGACTCCAGGTGTGAAGACAGTGCCTCCAACTGTCAACAACTTGTCAACTTGCTAAGGATCTGCTATTTCCCTGGCTTAGCAGCTTCCTCTCCCACCACACTAAAACCTGCCTATCCTCAACTGTGTAAGTCCTAGAGAGATGTCTTTGGCTTAGATTGGTTAAGCAACTTGCCTATATTCACACAGTTAGTGAATGTCAGAAATGGGATTTCAGCCAAGGCCTTCCTGACCCTGAATCTAGCCCTCTTCGTCTATTTTCTTACATGACCTCCTTCTGATTAAATCTGATAAGTCATTATTTGATAGTGCAAAGGGGACAGTTATGGGTCTTGTCCTTTCTACTTCTTACTGGCCATCAGGAAAAAGCAGCACAATATCGTGGAAATAGCTGGAGTCCTGAGCCCTGGTCTTGCTTCTGACAACCAGTTGCTGTGTGAGTAGAACTCTATTGCTACGAGGGCTATCTCTGGATGAGTACAGGCTTCCTTCTCCCATAAGGTCCAGAGACCCCTCACAGGAGACACAGCACAGGGCAAAGCCTATTCCCTTCAAGTTGTGCCTTTCTCTTCCTTCAGCAGAGGGCGCTATGGGCTTATTCAAAGAAAAAAAAAACCATTTCTTGTATGCTTACTTGCCTAGTTCTATCTTAATCCTTCTTAGGTGAGGTTTCATGGAGCAGGATTCTCTCTGTCTCTGTCTGTCTGTCTGTCTGTCTGTCTGTCTCTCCCTATCTCTCTCTCTGTTTAGGGGCAGGGTGAATAACACATCTTGTATCACTTTAAACATGTCATTCTTGTTCTTAGCAGTTCAGGAGTACTCAAGGAAGGTAGTACTGAGTGTGATACCTGCCAGCTCCTCACTGGGGACCTGATGTAATTTCAAATGATGACCCAGGGTTTCACAGCATCACAATATTTGGAATTTTGAAAAGGGACTTAGAATTCAACCATCTTATTTTCCAGATAGGGGACCCAAGACCAAGAAGGGGTTAATGATTGCCTTAAAGTCAGCATTTAAACCTCAAATTTTCTATCTCCAAAGTATTTTTTCTACTACAACTCTGGTGCTTAGTTTTTTTTGAGCAGCTCATTCCCAGTGTTTAATACAAGACCATGAAGAGGTTGGCTATGGGAAATACAACTGTTTGGCTGTCCTGGGTGGAAAGTATCAACTCCTTTCACCAGAGGTCATTTAGGTATTTGAGAACACGCAGATTTATTCTAATTTCAAAGCTAAAGTCAAGGGCATTGCAAATTATTTACAACACACTTAGGAGCAATTTAAGTCAATTTGATTTGACAAACATATGTTTAGCAAGAACTATGTTCAAACCCCTCTACTTCGTGAGGGATGGGACTGGGCCTTTGATTTCATTGGTCTAGGGATAGCTCCATGAGGAAATCCCCTCCACCAATTCAGATCAGCACCCACTTTGCAATTTAGTGTCTTACAGAATTGTCTGGGGCACTAAGAGGTGAAGAGACTTACCCAGGGTCATCTAGCCAGTATGCATCAGAGGCAAGACTGGAAGCTAAGTTTTAATGTCATTTAGGCCAGCTGACTCCACCATGCTACCCCATGAGGATATGGAAATGAAAAGGAAAATGCAGTCCATTAATTCAAGCCATTTGCAATCTAACAGGGCAACAAATGCATATGATACAAGATGGAGAGTGACAACGGTAGAAGAAAGTCATGTAGACAAAGTGCTCTGGGACAATTCTTTCCAACTAAATTCAACAAATGTTGTGGATAGAGCACCAGTCCTGGGGTTAGGAGGGTCTGAGTTTAAATCTGGCCTTGGACACTTACTAGCTGTGTGACCTGGACAAGTCACTTAACCCCAATTGTTTCAAAAAACAACCAGCCAAATGAAAACAACCAAACAAATGAAACAATCCAACATTCATCAATTAATCCTCTACTCTGGGCAAGACACTGTATTAGCCTAGTAATGCATTGACAAAGACTGCTGGAATTCTGCGAATGCTCTGAACTAGATTATTTCCACTGGTATAGGATTGGTCAAAGAACTTCGAATCAGATGATGTCCTGGCTGGAAGAAATTTAAGAACATAACACATAAAACTGTCAGAGAAAGCTTGGAGGGATCTTAGAATATTGATTAAAATGTAAGAATAGTGAGGACCCTTTGAAAACAGAACACAGAATGTCAGAAATGGAACAGACTCATCTACTCCATTCCTTTGTTTTATAGAGGAAGAAATTGAGGCCCCAAGGGTAAACAATGTGATCGATATCTCACAGCTGTATTTCCAAAACTCACATACATACATGTATTATTATGTGTATATCAATAATCATGCGTAAGTAGACATATACACATACACATATATACATACATGCATATATATATATATATACACATAACATAAACATATATATTATTGTTGTTCAATTGTTTGAGTCATGTCTAACACTTCATGACTCTTTTGGAGTTTTCTTGCCAAAGATACTGGAGTGATTTGCCATTTCCTTCTCCAGCTCATTTTACAGATGAAGAAACTGGGGCAAAAAGGGTTAAGTGACTTGTCCAGGGACACAAAACTAGTAAATGTCTGAAGACAGATTTGAAATATATACACACACAAATCTATATACACATATGAATATACATATACAATACATTAATATTTACTGTGTATGCATGTATATATATACATATACATAATGTATGTATTTATGTAGAGCTACAAGTTTACTGGCAGAGATAACGTCCTCCAATGATGGAAGTCAGCAAAGATTCTGTATATTATAGATTTAGAAAGTTGTTTGAGGCACTGAGAAATGAAGGAGTTTAACCATCTTTACCCAGCTACTATGTATACAAATCAGGAGTAGAACCCAGGTCTTCCCTCCTCCAAGGCCAGACCTCTACCTACTGTACTAAGTTGATTCTCAAATAGCTAACTAGATAAACAGATTTTTTGTGTGCACATATATGTATATGAAATATGCACACATATATGAATTTTTTGAATCATCATTACCTCTAAAATAGTCTACAATCTTTATTTATTATCTAGACTTTGGAAAGTAATGGAGAAAATGTTTATGATAATAATAATAATAATCCCTATGCTGGGAAAAGGCATGGAAGAAATGTAATGATGACTTACAAGTTAAAATTTAAGTTTAAGGAACAGAAGACTATTTCCTAACTAGGATTTTAGAAGCCATGCTATTAACTAAGGGAGGGGAATACCCATTATTTGTTGTCATGGAGGAGTCAAGGTTTCCTTGTATTGAAGGACTGGTCAATTTTATCATCTCTTTTTTCAGGTTTGAACCCTTCCAATAAAACATTTATGGTATATACATTGGTGTGCTGGTAAACTCACTCTCTGAAAAAAAAAAGTTCACTCAACACACTTTTCAGTTTAATAGGTATTATTAACACTTTCTCCATGACTTTCTTAAGTTTAGGTAATCAAAGGAAGCCCCAACATGTTGCCTTTACTGATTTCTGAGGTGTAAATGCTCACCCTGAAAATTTAACAATCAGCTCATCTGAGCCGGTGCACACTCAGCCCAACACAATCCTGCAGTACAAGCATGTTTTCTCCTCTGTCAGAAAGTAAAGTCTTTGAGAGCAGTGACTATTTCATTTTTGTCTTTGTATCTCCAAAATCAAACATGTGTATGGCACATGGTAGACTCTCAATAAATTAGTCTAAGTTGATTGGTTGATTAGCTCCATTTGATTGTCAAGATGGTTGAAATACTTGGACAGTGACTAGTGGTCTGATTATTTTGAGTATACCATCTATCAAATAGAAATCAACTTAGATCACAGAATCTTACAAATAATTTTACATAGTTAATTAAATATTGAACTAAAAACTTGACCCCAGCTCTTCTCACTCTTCTCACTCTTAAGTTAATATTCTTTCCACTACAGCATGCACAGAAAACTAATGAAAATGTTTCACAGAGGAAAGTTCTTTGGCACCTCTTGCCTTCTTAAATAAAATTAAGCTATGCATAGCTTATGTTTCCAACATATAGCCAATTGTTCATTTTTTTTTGTTTAATAATTGAATTCTGGCCATTTTCAACTAAGCATCAATCTACTAGTTCATCAAAATCCAAGTAATGGGTTGTCTCACCAAATTGTCAATTAGATAAATGACCTTAGGAAAGTTTTTTTTTCCTTTCTAGACTTCAGTTTCTTCCACCATAGAATGGGGTAGTTGACCCAGATCATCTCTTCTAGCTCTCTTCTAGTCTAGTTCTTTTCTAAGTCTACTCTAGTCCTATTCTTCTGCAAAACCAGGTACATGGATGATTTCACTGTCACCACTGACCGTAACAATCAATCAATCAACAAATATTTATTACATGCCAGGCACTGTGCTAGGCATTAAGTATAACATGACAAATGAACCAATATACTCTTTCAGCTGTAGTTTTGACAATTTCACCATGGGAAACTATGAAAAACCATTTTGCAGAGAGGTAAACTGAATTCCCACATTACCATTACTATAATCATAATTTTAGAATTAGAAGGTACCTGAAAGATCCCCCACAAGGGTAGGGACTATGTTTTAATCCCTCCTGATCCCTCCCCACTAATACTATTTAAAAGAGTGCTTTGTATAGTAGTTGCTCAGTAGATGGTTTATGAAACTAATTGAGAAGTCAGGAACTTTAGATGAAAATGGTCAATGTTTAATTAAAGTATCTGAGGAAAAAATTGTGATTGGCAGAAGTCTATCCTCATATCTCACCAAGACATCAAATTCTAGTTCTCCAGGTCTACATCAGGAGAACATAAGCTTTGGCATAACCTCCCTAGTTAGGAAAACAAACAAACAAACTTTTGGGTAGGAATCTGGTGACAGACTACATAGCATGTTTATTGCCTTGGAATCAGCCGTTGTGCATTGAGGCTCATTACCAGAAAGCTGATCAGCAGAAGTCCATGATTTTTGGCCACACTAACTCTGAACTTTAATTACTAAAGTTCAGAACAGGTTCCCTTAACCTAGTGTCCATGAACTTTTAAAAAAAATTTATGAGTGTATTTCAACATAATTAGTCTCCTTTGTAATTCTGTGTCTTATGCTATGCACTTAGAAATATTACTCAGAATTAACCAAAAAGCTTACCAGACTTCCAAATGGGTATATGAGACAGAAAAGGTTAAAATGCCTGGTGTGGAGGCTATAGAGTTTGTTTCAATGTAGGGAGTGCTCACACAGGGGAAAACATGGATGCTTGATTTATTGAAGTGAGTGAAGCAGTGTTATTAAAACCAGTCTTGATAATCAGTCTTGATTCAAAAGAATGAATATATATATATATATATATATATATATATATATATATATATATATATATATATATATATATATTCTAACATTCCTGTAACCAACACTGAGCCTCAAAAGTGAAGGATTAGGCAATATTGCTGGGATTTCCCATTTTCCCTTCTCTTGCTGATAAACAAGCTATTTAAAGTATGAGAATGATGCTATAAAAAGAGAGTAGGAATGGATGAAAGGTGGTGAGATCTGAGATACACCTTTAGAACTTCTGTATCCAGTAGTGACTGAGTGCTGTGCAAAAGTCTAGAGACACAGCAGTTTCATTTTTAGAGGTGTGTAATAGAGAGAATACTGGATCTGGAGTCAAAGGACCTGGGTAGGAACCCTGGATTGAAATTCTGATCTGTGCTTTCCTGGCAGCGTGGTATCAGGCAATTCCTTTAGCTTTTGCAGGCCTGCTTTTCATTGGCAATGGAAGGGAAAGAGAATCAGTGAAGAAATTAATGTAATGAACAGTTTTAATAAAACAGCATGACACCAAAAAAATCACAAAAAAGACTAACAGAAACACTGAGGGAAAAAAAGAAACACGTAATTTGCATTCAAAACGACTATAAAATACTTAAATATCATGCTATTAACATTCATAGAATCATAGATCTAAAGCTAGGAAAAGAAACCTTTGTGATCACTGAGTCACTCATTTTACAGATGAGGAAAGAGGGCCAGAGAAGTGACATGATTTGTTCAGGGTCACGCCTTGTAGCTGAAATAGTGTTTTTTTAACTCTAAGTCTGGCCCCTATTCATTAGCCCACACTGCCTCTTGGACTGTCACTCATTACTCATATAAATAAAGTTCCAAAATACTTCACAGAAATAATGAAGGATAAATAATTGGAGAGATATTCACTATTCATGATCAGGCCTTAAAATATAGTAAAAATGACAATACTTGTTAAATTAATTCACAAATTTATTTAGAGAAACAGTCTACAACTTAAAGGAAAATATCGTAAAACAAAGTAGGAATGAAAGGGGATTTTGAATGTTAGATTTCAAACTTTATTATAAAGGAATAATTACCAAAACTATTTGTACTAATTGAAAAGTGGATAAGTGGAAAAGCCTACATAAGTGGTATAATATTAAATAAGTAAATTAACTTAGTTATTATTATCATTATTATATTGGCATCACCCAACTGTATGCCATTACTATTTCCAAATGTATTTAGTTATGGTTTTATTTCTTTTCTTTTCCTTCTTTCTTTCCTTTTTTTTTTTTTTTTACTTTTTTTGGTGAGGCAATCAGGGTTAAGTGACTTGCCAAGGGTCACACGGCTAGTAAGTGTCAAGTGTCTAAGTCTGGATTTGAACTCAATCCTCCTGACTCCAAGGTCAGAGCTCTCTCTACTGGGCCACCTAGCTGCCCCTATACATTTATTTCTTAGAGGAATAGCTGGTGGTATAGTGGATAGAGTGCTTGGTCTGAGGTCAGGAGGACCTGAGTTAAGATATGGTCTCAAATACTTACTAGCTATGTTACCGTGGTCAAGTCACTTAACCGCTGTTTGCCTCAGTTTCCTCAACTGTAAAATGGGGATAATAATACCACCAACCTCCCAGGATGGTCGTGAGGATCAAATAAGATAATATTTGTAAAAAGCATTTAGCACAGTGTTTGGCACATAGTAGGTACTATATAAATGTTTATTCTCTTCCCCTTCCCTTTCCTATTGTATAATTATATTAATATAGTTCCTGTGTATGTCTTGATAGGTAGAATCTTAAGTATATTTATACTTTCTGTAGTTATTTTTAATGGAATTTTACTTTCTATATTGTAATATGTAGAAAGACAGATGATTTGTATATGTTTATTTTATATCTTACTATAAACAGCATTGTAAATAAAAATACCTTTAAAATACTTAACTGATCAATGTCATAACCAACCATAAATACAGAGGGTCAATGATGAAAACAAAAAACAAAAAAACAATAAAAGTACTACTTACTCAAGGTGCTGAGTTTGGCAAATGTGTAAATATGTTTTTCTTAACTCTATGTATTCCAAAGATTTGTGTTGCTTTTTTTTTTTTAATTTAGGAAGGAGGTTGAATAGGGAGGGTATAGAGAAAATAGTAAAATTATTTCCAAAATGAAAAGAAAGAAAATGAAGTGATTAAAACATTTTTAAATGCACAGAAGAGAACAGATGAAATTCAGGAAGAAAAACAGACAAGAAGGAAAGTTTTGAAGGTAACATTTTAAATTTTGTGCTTTTTAAAAAAGCAAGTTATATGTAATAAGATTGATGCTTTCAAATATAATCTTTATTTCGTTCTACTACATAGGTAGAAATATTATTTCTTGTTGGGAGTGGTGTTCATTAAATTCAAGGAAAAACATATTAAGAAAAAACTATAGAATCAAGACCAATACAGAATTGAACATAAGTAGATTAGTTTTCAGTTTAGACCCAAGAACACAAAGTCTCATTAATAAGGGATACTTATTCAATGAAAACTGCTGCTACAGATCCAATCAAATCACAATGTACAATCTTTTGATATATTTCTGGGACCTCTTTGCTAATATTTAATTTGAAATTTTTGCATTTATATTTATTAATGAAATTGTTCTATAGTGTTTTTTTTTCTTTAGTTTGTTTCTATCTGGTTAGGTCTCAAGGGCATATTTGTATCATAAAAGGAATTTATTCAAATCTCTCCTTCCTATTTTGGAAAAAAGATTTATGAAATAATGCAATTCATTGTTCTTTGAATATCTGATAGAATTGAATTCTAAATTCATTTAGTCCTATATTGTCTCCTCCTAACCCACATCTTTTGTGAATTCATTGATTATTTGTTCAGTTGCTTTTTCTGAGAATGAGTTATTTAAATTCTCTATCTGCTTCTGTTAATCAGAGTATAATTTTTTTTGTAGATATTCATCCATTTTATTTAAATTGTCAATTTTGTTGGTATGTAATTGGGTAAAATAGTTTATAATTTTTTTTTATTTCTTCAGAACTTGGCATAGTACTTTTAAATGTTTATTGAATTGAATTAAATTCTTTATTTCTTGTGATTTCTCCTTTTTTCCTTTTCAAAACTGACAATTTCATTCTACTTTTTTTTTAAAAAAATCAGATTAGCTAATGGTTTATCTATTCTCCCTCCTCCCTCCAAAAAAAAAAAAAAAACAACTTCCAATTTTAGTTAACAATTGACAGTATTTTTTGCTTTCAATTTTCCCATCACATCTGTGATTTTCAGAATTTCTATTTTGGAATTTAAACTTTTTAGTTATTGGTTTTCTAGTGTGTTTTTCAAAGTTATATACCCAAATAATTAATCAGTTCATTTTCTTTTTGTTGATGAAATTGTTTAGTGATATAAATTTTATAGTAAAGACTGTTTTGATTATCTCCCAAAGGTTTTGGTACACTATCTCATTTGAGAGAAATGATTATTTCTCTCTTGTATTAATAACTAATTATTGAATCAGGACCAAGGATTTTCCCCTTTTCTACTTCCTCATGCAGAAATCAATCAGTGTAGGAAATCTTTCTCAAAGACTTACCCAGTCAGGATGGCTGAGATCTAATCAAAGACAGTAAAAGAAATTCTAATTTTAACCTAATGGGTGGACTCCTGTTCATTGTGTTTACTCAGACAGGTCTAGGAAAATGTGGATTCCTCCTGTTGTCTGACAGGTGATATGGAAATTGGTAAGTCTCTTTGACCAAGACTTGGTTAATCCAAGTCACATACCTCAAGACCCTCATTTTAATACAGCCCAGCCTCTTATTATAATATTCATTTTCTCATTAATTGTTAACCACTCAGAGTTCATTGCCACTCTCAAAAACACCTGTTCTTCCAAGAGAATACAGACTGTGAGCTTATTGCTATGAAGGGTCTTTGGCATTTGACCGAACCTCTGATCTCTCTTAACTAATACACTGTTGTTTTTTCTTTGAGGAAATTTTCTATTTTTTTATTTCTTCTTTTATCCACAACTTTTTTTTAGGTTTAAGTTATTTAATCTCCAATTAATTCAATTAATTTTAGTCCTTTTTTAAAAAGCTCTTTAAAAATATAAATTTAATGAGTAGCTGTTGGAAAAGGATATGTTTAGCAACTCTGTTTTTCTGCATTTATTTCTGTCTAAATTTTTATACCCTAATACCTGGGCAATTTTTGGATACATACCATTCAAACATGGGAAATATGTACAGTCTTTTTTGTTCCCATTCAGTAACTGCCAGAGATCTATCACATCTAATTTTGTTTTCAAATGCTATTTGGTTTCTTGATTCCTTTTTTTTATTAATATATTTATCTAGGATTGAGAGGGGCATATTGAGATCCACAATAATTAATTTTTTTCCCCTTGTAAATCAATAAGTATTCCCTTTAAGTATTTAGATGCTATACTATTCTGCACGCACACACACACACACATTAATTGATATTAAATAATTGACAATAGTGTCTTTAAATATAATGTAGCTTCCAAGTTTATCTTTTATTCAAATCTATTTTTACTGCTGCCTTGTGTGAGATCACAATTTATACTCTTAATTTTTTTAGTTTATTTGAAGCATAATAGATTCTGCTCCAACTTCTTATTTTAACTGTTTGAATCTTTCTGTTTCAATTATGTTTACTACCAACAACATATTATTGAATTCTATTTTATAATCTATTCTGCTTGTTGTTGTTGAGTTGTTTCAGTCATGTCTAACTCTTTGTGATTCCTTTTGGAGTTTTCTCGGCAAAGACACTGGAGTGGTTTGCCGTTTCCTTCTCCAGCTCATTTTGCAAATAAGAAACTGAGGCAAACAGAGTTAAGTGACCTGCCCAGAGTTAAGTTACATAGCCAGTAAATGTCTAAGGTTAGCTTTGAACTCATGAAGAGGAGTCTTCCTGACTCCAGGCTCAGCTGTCTATCTACTGTGCCACCTGACAATCTACTCTCCTAGATTGCTTCTTTTTATGGGTATGCTCATGCCATTCACATTCATGATTATGATTGTTGTGTACAGTTATCCCTTCCACATCGCAACTTTCCCCATCATGGTTTCAATAAGTTGGCATAAGAAATCAAATGGGAATTTTCTTGGAGTTTTATGGAAGCAGCAAATGACACATGAAGGCCAGCAGAAGACACAGAAAAAAAGTTCAGAAACTCAGACATGCATGAAATATATGCATAGTATTGTATAATATCAACATATTTTGTTTCTTAATACCATAATAATCCAGATTTCTCTGGTATGAAGGGAGTGCCAAAAAATTTTATGTAGATTTTCCAGATCATGGGGGTGCCATACCACTAACCCCCATGAGGTGGAAGTGATAACTGTATTTCCTTCTATCTTATCCTTTCGATTTTTTTCTTCTCTTTCTCAAATATCTTTCTTTATAATTTAGAGAGGACTACGCTCATTATTAATGTTCTCTATTTAACACAATCTGCTTCTGTTCAACTACTTCTCTTCCCAATATCCATTCCCCTGTCATAGATTCTTACCCTTTCTTTTTTTACCTTTTTTTCCTCCCACTTCACTCTCTAATATTCAAATATAGAATTTGTTTTCCTTTTGACTAAGCCTTCCCTAAATCAGCTTACACTAGTGATCCTCTACTCCACTATCTTCTTTCTCTTCCCCAATCTTGAGCTTAATATATTCTACACCATAGTGCCTTTGTGTGTATATATGTGTATGCGTATGTGCATGTGTGTACCTATGCAATCTTTATCTCTTTGATTCAAAGACATGTGAAGTACATGTGCAATTTATTCCTCTTACCCCTTCTTCCATGTTTATATAGTCTTATTATCACACAATTATATGAGATTATAAAAATATAGCAATACCGATTCCATGACCTCTGCCTTACTTACTCCCTTTGTGCCTCATCAAGACATTGGGATTTGGAATAGATATTTAGCTTTTCTTTCCTGTTTTTGGATACAAACAATGGAACATGATATAGTTCTTTCAAATTCCTTAAATGTATTTCCTTTCTTTGTTTCTCTTAAATTATGTGTTTAAGTTTCAAAATATCTCTTCTGTCAGCAAAACCAAGATGGTGGAGTAAAGAAAGTACTCAACTGAGCTCTCTCAACATTCCCCTCCAAACAACTTTGAAATAATGCCTTAAATTGAATTCTGGAATGACAGAGTCAACAAAAGGTCAAAATGAGACATCCTTCCAGCCCAAGACAACCTAGGAGGTCAGAGAGAGATATGTAGAACAGGGTGAGGAGGCTGGTCTGGATCCCATGTGGATGAAACACCAGTGGTGCGACTAGGTGATAGCAGCAGAAATAGCAGCAGCTTTGGGAGTTCTCAAGCCAGAGATGGTAAGACATCCTGGAAACTGGTCAGAAAAAGATTATAAGGGACTTCTTTGCTAGCACTGGGCAAGGACCAGATGCTGTTTAGATACTCTAGGGTCTATACCCTCTTCTGGGTCAGAGTTCAAAAGCAGGGAAGAGTACATTTTGTTAAGAAGGAAGGGAAGACCTGAACTATCAATTATATAGTTATTATTATATTATTATAGCCCCAAGGGACCCTGAGGAACAGTAATGTTTGCAATTCCAAAGAATCAGGGACCCTTTCTGGGTAAGGACCAGAATTCAAAATAAGAGAGCAGTGCTCATACCTCTACTCAGACCATACCACCTTGGAAGCATCCAAAACTCCCAAACGCCCAGAAAAAAGTTCTGAAAAAAGTAGTGAAAAAAAGCCTGAAGTGTAAGACAGTATCTCCCACTCCTACCCCCATGCCAGCAACAAAGCCCAACATTTATATAAAGTTATAAATCAAGAATTAGAGTGGAAAATTAGGAAACAACAGAAAAGAACTGATCATAAAGAACTATAGCGGTGACAGAGGAGAGCAAGACACAAACTCAGAAGACAATGAAGTCAAAACAGCTACAAGCAAAGCCTCAAAGAAAAAAAATGTGAATTGGATAGAAGCCCAAAATTTTTTTAAAAAAAGCTAAAAATGATTTTCAAAATCAGAGTGATAGAGAAAAATTAGGTAAAGAAATGAAAACAAAGGAAGAAAATTATGAAAAGATAATTAACAGCTTGGAAAAGCAACACAAAAATACTGAGGAAAATAACACATTAAAAAACAGAAGTGAACAAATTGAAAAATGGGTACAAAAATCTGCTGATGAAAAAAACTTCTTAAACAACAGAATTGGCCAATAGAAAAAGAGGTACAAAAGCTCACTGAAGAAAAAAAATTCCTTAAAAATTAAAATTAGTCACATGAAAGCTAATCACTTTATGAGATACCAAACAACAATAAAACAATCAAAAGAATGAAAAAAAATGTAGAAATGTGAAATTTCTAACTAGCAAAACAACTGACCAAGAAAATAATTCAAGGAGAGATAATTTAAGAATTATTGGATGACCTGAAAGTCATGATTAAAAAAAAAGATCCTGACATCATATTTCAAGAAATTGTTAAGGAAAACTGCCCTTATATCCTAGAATCAGACAGTAAAATAGACATTGAAAGAATCTACCAATTACCACTTGAAAGAGATCCAAAAATGAAAACTCTCAGGAATATTCTAGTCAAATTCCAGAGCTCCCAGGTGAAAAAAAAAATACTTCAAATAGCTAGAAAGAAACATTTCAAATATTTGTGGAGCCATGGTCAGGATCACACAAGATTTAGCACCTACCACATTAAAAAAACAGAGGGCTTGGAATGTGATATTCTGTAAAGCAAAGGATTTAAGATTACAACCAAGAGTAACCCACCCAGGAAAACCGAGTATAATTTTTCAAGGGAAAAACATCTTCTCATCATTTCTTGTACAATAAAAGTATGCCCTTATACTGATGAACAAAAATTATTTCACCCAATTAAAAGACAATTTGATTGTTTGTAGCTCTTTGTTACAGCAAATTACTGTTATGAACTTTTTGGTGTTTGTGGAACCTTGTTTCTTTTTTCCTGACCTTGACCTACTTGAGAGGTATCTAGCAAAGAGATCTGTGGGTCAAAGGGTATATATGCTTCAGTTATTATTTTTAGCATAATTCCAAATAATTTTTCAGAATAATTAGAAAAATCTCCAGCTCTAAAAACAGCATATTAGTGTGCCTGTTCTTCTTCAACTCCTCCATTAATGAATATTCCCATCTTTTACCACCTTTGTTAATTTCCTGAGTGTGAAGTGAAACTGCAAAATGTTTTTGATTTTCTTTCTTTTTTGTTTTTTTTTAAATTTATGGAATAAAATGAACATTTCCATAACATAGTATAAAAAAAGATGATTGCACAGGAAAGTGCAAATCTATTATGTACAACTTGCTATTCCTTTTAAATATATAATAAAGTTATCATGTAAATTTCTTTTTTCTTTTCCCCCCACCCTGGAGATGGCTACCATTAGACACAAATAGGTATTATACATATACACACATACATATGTGTATATATATATATATATATATACATATATGTGTGTGAGTGTAAAATTATTCTGTACATACTTATTTTA
Organism: Vombatus ursinus; assembly: GCF_900497805.2. NCBI lineage: Eukaryota > Metazoa > Chordata > Mammalia > Diprotodontia > Vombatidae > Vombatus > Vombatus ursinus. The sequence goes on along the minus strand of NW_020954641.1, from coordinate 4,832,650 downwards.
TTATTAGTGATTTCAGAGAAACTTTTATATGATAACATGTTTAATTGTTTTCCTAATATTGTTTGATCCTTGCATTTTGGCATTAAATCTGAATTTGCTATAGTGAATATATTTTAAAATACATTTCTATAGTCTATTTGCTAGGATTTTGCTTAAATTTTTTGAATCAATATTCATTAATTACATTAGTATATAGTTCTCTTTTATTTCACATTTCCTTATTTTTAGATATCAGGATATATTTATATCATAAAAATAATTTAATAGTGTGTTTTCTTTCTCAGTTTTGGAAAATAACTTTGCATATTATTTTTAAGTATTTCACAATAACCAATTGTAGTTCTGTTACATTCAGTTAATTTTTTTCCTGGGATAGGATTGTTTAAGATGTTTGTTTCATAGTCAGTTATTTTTCCTTGCTGTTTATAATCAACTTCTTTATGTATAAAATGAGGGATTTGGAATAGATTACTTATGTCCCTTCCAGTTCTTGGGCTATAATCCTGTATTTATTTTAAATTCTCAATTTCACTGTAATATAATTCTGATAAGTATTTTAAAATTTTCTTATCTATTAGTTGTTTGTCTTGTTCAGTTTTTATTTTGGTAATTTAATTTTCTTCTCTCATCAGTTTCATAAAATTAACTAAACACTAGTTTTTGTTATTCTTTTTTTTTTAAAAAATCCTTTTTTGTTAACCAGATCTGTATTTTTTTTGTTTTCTATTTTTTTCTTTCTCCTTTAGTTTTCAAGATATACTTTTCTGTGCTCCTTTTGGTTTATTTGTTGGTTTTCTAGTTTTTTTTAAATTCAATTCTTTAATCCTATTCTTTTCTACTGATAATATGTTTTACAACACATAATTTTGCTTTTGAAGGTTACTTTGAGTATAGCCCAGAAATGTTATATTGTTTCAAAGTTATAAATTATTTTTCTATAATGTTATAGTAGTTATTTTTCCTAAGACTTATTCTTTGACTCATTCATTCAAGATGACATCATTGTCTCCATTCAGATCTATTCCTTTGCTTGTGTTTCTTTTATTAATTACTATTTTAAAATATATTATAGTATGGAACAGATGGTTTATTATTGCTACTTTTCTTCTATTTATGTATTTTTCTTTGCCTTAGCACATGGTCTATTTTTGTAATGGTACCATGTGGTGCTAATAAACAAGTATATTCTCTAATGTTTGCATTAAATATATACAAGAGTGCCTAGTTTTTGTTTGTTTGTTTTTTTCTCCAACTGATTGTTCAGTTCTGTATTTCTTTTTTGTTTCGCTTTTAGGTCTGAGAGATTTGTCTAGTCCTGAGATAGGAACACTAAAGTCTACCATAATTACTGTATTATCAATTCCCAACTTATTTAAACTTTCTTTTTTGAATTTAGATAATATACCATTGATAAATACATGTATATGAGTATTTATCTACAGAAAATGCAAACAATGTTTATATTTAGTATATACACATGGATATGTGTATATTTCTTATGCACCTGTATATGTATATATTTGCATATACACGTGTGTCTATATCTACATATCTATGTCTATCTAATTTACTGGTTTGTGCATATGGTTACTCTAAGCACAATGTAATTAGCTCTTTCTACTATCACAGAAAGTTAATAATATTAAAATACTGAGATAACAATACTCAACAGGGCTTGAAAAATTAATCACTATTATGTATTCAAAATCGCATTTTTCTATGAAGCAAGGATTCAATTAATGAGCTGGTTTGAATTGAGTGCACAGACTTCCTCCTTGTAGGGCTCTTGTTCTCTCAGTGTATCCCTACCCATGGTGACAGTGAGAAAGGCTGGAATATACTGGAGGAAACTTGGACAACCAGCCTCAAAATTTCATCACAGACATTGGTAATTCTTCTATGTTGAAAGGGGCAAAGTCTCCAGAGTAAGTGAGGTGGTCATCTTGTCATGTTCTGCCATGGCTGAACTAAATCTGGACTATTATGTTCAGTTCTTGGTACCACATTATAGAAAGCATGTTGGCAACCTAGAGTATGTCTAAAGAAAAGTGGGTATGGTAAAGAGTGGCCTAGTCAATTTGCCAGGAAAGAATTTATCAAAGAGGCAGGCAGTGTGTTGCAGTGGAAATAGCCCTGGACTTGGCATCAAGAGAGATCTAAATTGTAATCCTGTTCCTAAAACTTACACACTGTGTGAATATGGTCAAGTCATGTGACCTTTCTAAAACCTTAGTTTCCTTATCTGTCAAAGGAAACTAACAAACTCTTGGAATGCCTATTTCACATGATTTCTGTGAGAATTAAAGCAAATAGTGTATGTAATTTTTTAAAAACTGAAAGAGTTAAGTAGATTCCTACTGTTATTTTGTAATTATCATTGAAGGAACTGGGGGTGTTTAAGAGAAATGAAAACTTGGGAGGGGAGACTTGAGCACTGCTTTTTACATAACTTCAGAGCTAGCATACGAATAAGGAATTGGATTTTCCTGTTTCATCTACAGAGGACAAAATGAGAAGTAATCAATGGAAGTTGCAATAGATTTCAGTTCTATATAAAGAAAATGTTACAGGCAACCGAAAGTGGAATGGGTTCCATTATAATATCTTTGGGATGGCGAGGACTTCCTACTTTCAGATGAACAAGAACCTCTTCTACAACTTGCCCAACAAGTGGTCATCCCACTTTTGCTTGAAGGTGAGGAAGTGGGTTTTCCCTTCATTAGATGGGAGATACATTAGGTGGTCACTGGACAATCACTTATCTGTTATATTATGGAGGGGATTCCTGTCAGTTTGTGGGTTGGGTAAAATGGCTTCTGAAGTCCCTTCTCACTTAGAAATTAGTGTTTCTTCTGCTCAGTTTTCCAGTACTGGAGTTGACCAGACTTATAGACATATTTATGAAAGACCTAACTCAGCAGAGAAAGTAATTCAAAATCCCTTGTTGGGAGCACAGGAGGGAACGATCTGAGAAGAGAGCTACAAAGCATGTGGTCAAAGGTCACATAAATTCTGAAACCCAGCAGTTTCTCCAAAGCTTCTTTTGTTCTGGTTTGTTCTTCATGTGTAAGGGCACTTCTGCTGGAAGAAAAGCAGTTTGGTCTGTAGAAAGGTCCCCAGAGCCTCTGCCACGAATGGATTGTAGAATGCAGTTGATGTCACAAGCAAGTGGTTGCTATGACAAGCAAATACAATCTGGGGAATCAATCACCAGGCAGCCTGGCTGGGAACAAGGTTACAGGGAAGATGCATTCTGGCTAATCATATCAGTTTCAAGCCAACACTTTACAGACTTCAGGTCTGGAGTTGATCTTTTCAATTCCACCAGCCTCCCTGTGCCTTTAAAAAGTTATTGTGGAAAGTTGACCAAAAAAGAAAATGACAAATGTTGGAGGAGCTGTGGGAAAACAGGCACACTAATGCAATGTTGGTGGAGCTGTGGATAGCTCAAGCCATTTTGGAAAGCAATTTGGAACTATGCCCTCAAAACTACTAAACTCTGCATACATTTTGACTCAGTGAAGGAGATCAAAGAAAATGGACCAGGTCTATATGTACAAAAATATGTGTAGCAGGTCTTTTTGTGGCAACAAAGAAATGAAAACTAAGGGGGTATCCATCCACTGGGGATTGACTGAAAAAAAATTATGGTGTTTGAATGTAATGGGATACTATTGTTCTATAAGAAACGAAGAAAGAGACAGTTTCAGAGAAACCTGGGGACACTTTTATTAACTGATGCAGAGTGAAATAAGTGGAACCAGAAGAATAATTTATACTATAAGACAAACTGTAAAAACAAAAATAAAAACCCTCAAAATATTTAAGAACTGAGCTCAATAGAGCGATCAACCATGACTCCAAAAGACAGATGATGAAGAATGTAAATCATCTCCTGACAGAGATGATGGACTAAATATGCAGAACGGAATATATGTACATATATATACATGCATATATGTATATATGTGTGTATATGTATTTGACGTAGCTAATCTAAAGATTTGTTTGCTTGACTATATTTATTACAAACCTTTTGTTTCATTTTCAGGGGAAGGGGTATTGGAGAGGGAAAAAGAAAAAATAAATACTTCATTAATTAAAAAAATAATTTTTAACAAAAGTTATTATGCATCTCTACGTAGATAATAGGACAGCTAGGTGGCACAGTAGATAGAGCGCTGAGCCTGGAGTCAGGAAGTCTCATCTTCCTGGGTTCAAATCGGACCTCAAACAGTTACTAGCTGTGTGACCTTGGCCAAGTCATTTAACCTCATTTGCCTTGGTCTCCTTGTCTGTAAATGAGCTGGAGAAGGAAATGGCAAACCACTCTATTATCTTCACCAAGAAAACTCCAAATGGGGTTATGAAGAGTTAGATATGACTGAAAAACAATTGAACAGTCACACAGATAATAGGATAATAGATTTAGAGCTGGACAGAATTCAAGTCCAACTCCTTCATTTACATTTGGGGAAACTGAAGTTTAGAGAAGTTAAATGAGTCATCCAGTATCACATAGCTAGTGAGTATCAGATGTAGAATTTGTATCTAAGTCTTCTTGACTCCAAGTTCAGCCTACTATTTATTATGATAGGTTTCATGTTCTATCAGATTCTGTTATTAATAAGCTGTATGAACTTGAACAAGTCACGTCTTCCTTGGCCTCAGTTTCCCCATCTGTAGATGTTGGGCTAGTATCAAAGTATTTTTGTCCTATCAGGGACCATAGAAAGATCATCTAGTCCACTCTCACCTCATTTTACATGTAAGGAAACTGAGGCTTAGAGAGGATAAGTGGAGTGCCCAAAGTGTATAGCTTTATATATAAGTAGGACAAAAACTTTGATCTCCTAATTCCCAGAATAGAGCTCTTTTCAATACAGCATGCTACTTTGCACAGAATGTTGGGGCTAGAAGGGATCTTAAATCCTAGAACATTGAACACTAGAGGTAGAAAGTATCTTAGAACATAGAATGACAGAGCTAGAAGAAGCCTTCAAGATAATGGCCAGGAGAAAGGGTCCTAGATTTGGAGTCACAAAACCTGGATTCAGATTCCACTTCAGACACTCACTATGTGTGAGACCCTGAGCAAGCTCCTTTATTCTCAGAGATTTGGTGTCTTTTATCTGTAATGAGAGTTATTATAAAGCTTACATTACTAACATCTTGGGTTCCTAGACTGATAGGATTTACCAGACCTTAAAGCACTATGAGAATTAAAAATATTTTGAGATGAATCCCCTGATTTTGTATATGAGGACATTGCAGTCCAAGGAAAGAGGGATATGTCTAAACCATCTGGGAAAAAGAGAATCCCTTGAAGAGAGAGATCCTGGTTTTGGAACTGGAAGGTACTTCAGAGGAAATTCAGTCCTATGAAAGGGGTGACTTACTTGTGGTCCTGTAAGGTAGTAAACTGTTAGAGGCATTGTTGGACCCAGGTCCCCTGACTCCTGAAACAGTATTCTTTCCTATACAGGATGTTACCTCCCAACAAAAAGTAAATTCGAAACAGAAACTTCCTGAAATAGCTCTCTTCACCTGACTTCCCGATAACTCTCCTGCCTGCTCCACCTCCACACCAGCTGCCTTACCCACCTTACCAAGGCCCTCTTAATACCCCTCCCACCATATACAGCTTTCCAGAGCTTAGCACAGTGCCTGGCACATAGTAAGTGGCCTAATAAATGTTTTTTAATCTATCTATCCATCTATCTAACTATTATCCCTATTCACACTCAGGCATACGCTCAGAAGGATTTTATGTAATGTTAGTATCTATGCACCAAATACAACATTGGGTTATTATTACTTATCCCATTGAGCCTGGGATGTTATTTTTAAAGTCTATGAATGGAAGGTAGCTTGGTGGATCACTGGAGAGAGTGCTGGGTCTGGAGTCAGGAGGACCTGAGTTAAAATCCAGCCTCAGACACTGGTGACCCTGGGCAAGTCACAACTCCACTTGCCTCCAAAAACAAACAAAATCCAATAAATTAAAACCTCTCAAGGCCCTTAAAAAAAAAAAAAAGTCTATGATGGGCTCCCAGCTCAGTGCATGCATTGCTTTGCTTGTGTTCTCTTCTGTCCATAGTTTGAATCAGAGGATGATCACGAAGTACAAACTGAGCAGGACAGGGAGAACAAACTGCTTCCCCCCATCCCCCCACCCCCACCCCCACCCCTTACTGATTCAATCCCACCCATTTTTCAGGCACATTCCCACTCCCTGACTCCAGAGGCCAGGCCTAAGATAAGGATGGCCACTCTTGCTAGCGCTTCACTCTGTCTCCCTAACTGTTGTGGGAAAGCTGGCTTATGTTGTCCTGCATTTCTCTATTTACCTGGACTGGAGAAGGGAAAATAAGAGGGAGGGAGGGGCCGAGGGAGGGGAAACTGAGGGAGGGTCGAAGGGTGGAAGGGTGAGCATGGGGGGAGGGCTGGCCAGCCCGAGGCCCTCTCATTTGTGCAAACTTCCAGCCACAGGGGGTATTTAACTTTCTGCCCTGCTTGCTGTAATTCTCTCCGGCATTGGATATACAGTTAAGATCAGGTTGCTATTGCTGTGATGACAGGCATTCAGCAGGCACTATAATTGCAGAGTTAAAACAGCTCATTTTCTTACTGGCAAGCTGTAGTTAGAGAGGTGCTAGGAGGCAGCCTGACTGTCTACAGAGAAACTGATCAAAGCCGAAAAAGGCATCTGGCTTGTCTCTGTTTTCTTTCACCACCCCCGGCCTCCCCCCTCACTTGAAAAAAAATGGTTAAAAAGTAATTTATGAAAATGAATACCTGTCCCTCTCCTGAGGCTAAAAGGCGGCCACATATTAGAGATATTAAATGCAAGCCCTTTTTTTTTTTTTACACTTTAGATTTTTTTCTAATGAGAAAATTGGAGTGAGAGAATGCTCACTTAGATGTCCTTTTAGATTAGCTCCATGAAGCCGGATTTTCTGTAATATTGGAGAGGACTTTTCTTACTCGAAGGATTTCCTGAGATTAAACCTTCCCCAACTTCCACTCTCACTTACAGTGTGGCTAGATTTTCATTGCCCCACATGTTGTCTGCTTTCTTTTTCTTGAACACAGGGCAGTAGGATAATGGAAGGACATTGGCTGGGCATCTCTGCTGAAGGCTCATTGCGCATTTCCATTTCTTAGTGAATTTGAAGCTTTTTACATAGGAAGCATGATTGTTCAGATGCAGCCAAGTACATAAAGGAATTTTTTTTTAAGTTTAAAAACTAACAAGTATTTTACTTTTATTTGTTATATTATATTGTTATGTCATAATTTTTAATTTTTGTTTGTTGTTTTTTTAATACTAAAAAAAGCAGTGAACCCAGAGTCAAAAAGCCTGGGTTCAAATCCCACCTCTGACCTCTTATTATTTGTACTACCTTAAACAAGTCATTTAATCTTCCTAGGCCTCTGTTTATAAAGATATAGGGTTGGATAAGAGTGTCTCCCAGCTCTCTCAAAGTGATTAGGCACTAGAGAAAAGTATGTGAGGCAGGGAATTTGGTGAGAGTTCTGTGAGCAAAGAAAAAACTTAAAAGCAAACACAATTACTACTAGTCCAGAGGAAAAACACAGCATGGAGAAAGGAAAAGAAAATGTCATTTAAAATGTCATTTTAAAAAGTAAAATTCCTTGAGGTATGTACAAGATAAATGGAGAGAAAGAAGCACTAATGATACACAAATAAGTCCCAGGGAATAGTTACCAGCTTTCTCTCATGGTTTCTTGCCTTGGCTTTTGCTTTTCAGCTAGATTTGGGCTTTGACTAGGCCACCTTTTGAGGACAGGGATTGTGAGGGATTATGTTTATGCTTTTTTGTATTACTAGAATCTGGAACAGGGCAGGGCCACAGTAAGTACTCAATAAATGCTCATTGATTTTTCTGTGTAGCTTGTGTCAAAGGCTCTGGAATCTCATGGAGAACATGAGGAGAAAACTGCAAGGAATTGCCAATAAAGAATGACTCAGAAGAAGCAGTAAGAAGAAGCGATATATGCCTGGAAAAGGAGGTGGGTCAGCCCCATAGTGAAGGCAAAGGCTAAGTGAAGACGGCTAGGGGGCGCCATTAGAATCTATGTTCTTTGAGGAGATCTAGAGGGTGGCCCCCAGCATATTGGATGGCCTTCCTATAGAGGATTAGTGGGAGGACATGAATAGGAGTCATACAGGATGAGAAGGCATGGAAGGGCCAGGAAAAAATACCTACATTCATGACATCAAAGATCCTTTGAAGTGAGGAGTTTCGACCTTATGGATGTGGTCTTTTGGGGGAGGATTTTGGTACGTGCAGGATGTATCGATTACAATAAGAAGCCAAAGGAAGAGGAAGCAGAAAGAAGCAAGGAAGAGAAAAAGAGAAGAGGGAGGAGGAAGGAAGAAGGAAAAGAAAGAGAAAGCTCACATTTACATAGTACCTTCAGTTTCCCAAAGCACATCACATACATTGTCTCATTTGGGTCTCAAAACAACCCTGTAGTGTAAATCTTAGGGATAAAGACTGTAAAACAAAGGCAAAAACCAAAAACTAAAACCAAAACCAACCAAACAAACAAACAAACAAAACCCCTGCCTTTTTTCCAATGCAGATTGACCTCTTTTCTGCCACTTACACTTTTAGAAAGTTGACTAAGCATTGAGACATTAAGTGACTTACCCAGGACCAGGGTACTTGTCAGCAGAGGAACTTAAATTCAGGTCTTCCAAGGTCCAAGATCAACTCTCTAAGTCTAGCTCTCTTTACTATACCATGGTTCCTCTCAAGGTAGAGAATGAAAGTGCAATTTATCACCATGTTGTAGATGGGAAAATTGAGGTACAGAAAAATAAAATTAAAATTAAATTCATACAGCTAGCAAAATGGTAGAGCCAGGGCTGGAATCCAGATTCTTTAACTCCACACCCAGTATACCTACCAACACCCTATAGTACCTGGCATCATGACCAGGAATCACACAGCTACCTGGGAGAGCTCTCAAGAAAAGGGCTCCTCACTTATATATAAGTAAGTTGTTATTATCTCTCATGGATAAGGGGACGAGTGAGTTGTGGTCCAGCTCAATATTTCTGATTCCTTCTCAGAGCTCAATTCCATCAAGCCTCCTTTGGATGGCTTAAGGTGACTTGTGGCAGCAGGAGAATGTGTCTCAGGTCCCAAGCTGTACCATTCTCCTCTGTCTCTTGGAAGGAATTATTTAGATTAACATTTCCCGAAGTGTGGAACCTGGTGTCTCACTCAATGTGAAAAAGGTTTCCAAGAGAGAATTTCCATGCCAGTGATATGTTCCTCTCTAAAAATATTGGCCATGAAATTATGAGTTGAAAATATTTATTAGTCTAGCAATTTTTCAATAACTTCAATGGCATGACAAGGTTTTGTGATTAAGAGCTGGTCAAGAAAACTTGAGTTCAAGTCCTTCCTCTGATATTTACTGATTAAAGAAGTCACAATCTTTCAATGCTCCATACAATTCTCTAAGACACTAAGTTACAAAAAATATGCCAACCTCCATTGGTAGAAGGAGTTCCCCAAAACAACAAAATCATGAGTCTGGTATTAATAAAATTTATATATATATATATATATATAATTAATATATATATATATATAAAATTAATAAAAAGTATTAATAAAAGCTCGCATTTATGTGGAACACCGAGGTTTGCAAAACATTTTCCTTAGCAGGGTTTTTACCCTGCTAGGTAACTAGTATAAGTATCATTATTCCCATTTTACAAATGAAGCTCTGAGAAATTTATTGATTTGCTTATAGTCACACAACTTTTGTTAAACTGTCTGATATAGGATTTAAACTCAAATCTCTTGACTCAAAGGCCAGGACTTTATCCATTATGCTCCACTAGAAATGGTCTTAATGTCATCTATTTTTCTTCAAAATTTCTTGGTTAATTCTCTCTTACATGGCTATCCCATGCCTTTGGGTCCCCAGAAGTGTCACATCTGCGGCCCACGAGTGGGGAGGGCCTAGCCAAATTCCCTAGGGCTTCCAGAACCAGATTAAAATGTCATTGGAAAATGTTTAACAAAATAAATAAACATAAAATATAAGAACTATTATTTTTTAATTTTCTAAGTTAATATGCCATCTATGGGGATCCATTTCTATTTGAGTCTTAAACTAATGTGTAGACTAGCATTCTGAGGTTCTATCAATATATTTCAAGCAAAAGGTGGTAGGCCAGAACAGTGGACAGGGCACTGGGTCTTGCAGGCCTGGGTTTAAATCTAGCTTATGCCCTTATTAGTTCTGTGACTCTGGCTCTTTAGGCCTCAGTGTTCTCATCTGTCAAGAAAGAAGGTTGCATTCACCAGATGATCTCTTTGGTTTCTTCTACCCTAAATACCATGACCTATAACTCTTTCACAGTCACAAAAGAGCTTCAGGAGCTGTTTGTGAGGCTCCCCACAGAGCATCAAAGATTTCTGAAATTTGTGTTGCAGGATAATCTGCTAATTTCTAATAACAAATCAACAAATGAAACATTTGTATATCAAATATCTCTTTTAAACACACACACACACATACACACACACACACACACACACACACACACACACATACACACACAGATCCTCTGTATGGTTAAAGAAATAAATTCGAAAGGTAAACTACGAAAAAGGAGAGAGGAGTGAAAAGAATGTTAGCCACAGCCTGAGTGGTCCTATGTCTGAGTCCTAGTTCTGACACTCACCTCTCTGGGGTTGTTTCAATCTAAGTGAAATGGTGGCAATAATACTTAGAGTCCATATCTTTTTTTCTTTAATTTAATTTAATTTTTTTAATTTTTAGGCAATTGGGGTTAAGTGACTTGCCCAGGGTCACACAGCTAGTAAGTGACAAGTGTTTGGTCTGAGACTGGATTTGACCTCAAATCCAAGTAGATTTGATCTCAAATCTACTGAGCCACCTAACTGCCCTCAGACTCTATATCTTACAAGGTGGTTAAAGGAAAATTCCTTTGCAAATCTTGCAGTGATATGTAAATATAGGAAGTGATTGGCTTTTACATCCCTTGTGAAGGATTTCAATGAGTTATCCATTGGCTTGAGATCCATCTTTTCCCATTCATCTTTTGACATGCTTCAAATAATTTGAGGGATCTATGACCTCAGTGTGAGTTCTCTTTCCATCAGGGAAGATCATTAACCATCTGCTCCTACTGACATTCTTGTACATGTTATTCTGTAAATTCTCTAGAAAAGCTAAAGGTCTTCCTCACTCTGTAAGTCATTAAACATTTATTATGCATCTAGTATGTGATAGGCAGTGTGCTAAGTACTGGGGATACAAAAAGAGGCAAAAGATAGTCTCTCAAGGAGCTCACAATCTAATTGGGGAGACAACAAGAAAACAAATTGGTACGAGCAAGTTATACACAGGCTAAGTAGGAAATAGTTAACAGAGAGAAGTCATTAGAATTAAGAAGCCTCAAGAAAAGTGTCCTGTAGAAGAAAAGATTTTAGTTAAGACTTATGGGAAAGCAAGGAAGTCAGTAGGCAGAGATGATGAGGGAGAACATTCCAGGCATGGGAGATAGCCAGAGAAAATGTCTGGAGCCATGAAATAGCATGTCTTGTTCATGGAGCAGCCAGGAGGCCAGTGTCACAGAATCTAAGAGTATATGGCCAGGAGTAAGGTGTAAGAAGACTGGAAAGGTAGGAGGGGACTAGGTTAAGAAGGGTTTTGAACACCAAATAGGATTTTGTATTTGGTCCTGGAGACAATAAGGAGACACTGGTGTATATTGAATAAAGGGGCAATATAGTCAGAACTGTACTTTCAAAAAAAGAATTTAGTGGTTGAGTGGAGGATGAACTGGAGTGTGGAAAGACTTGAGGCAGGCAGACCCATTAGAAGGCTATTGCAGTAATTGAGGCATGAGGTGATGAAGGCCTGAACTGTGGTGGAGGCAGTGTCAAAGTAGAGAAAGGGAAACATTCAAGAGATGTCACAAAGGTGAAATAGGCCAGCCTTGGCAACAGCTTGGATGTGGGAGGTGAGAGACACTGAGGAGCCAAGGATGATATTTAGGTTTCCGGGCTGAGAAACTCAGAGGATGATGTTGCTATTCCCTGTGATATGGAAGTGGGGAAGGGTGCTGTAGGGGGAAAGATGAGGAGTTCTGTTTTGGATATGTTGAGTTTAAAATGGCTCATTGGATATCCCGTTCAAGATGTCAGAAAGGCAATTAGAGATGTGAGACTGGAAGTCAGCAGAGAGGTTAGGAGAAGATAAGTAGATTTGAGAAACATTAGCATAGAGATGATAATTAAATCCAAAGTTGCTGATGAGATCATCAACAAAAGAACCCAGTGGGACACCACCTCTAACTAGAGGGTATAATCTGGATGAGGATCCAGCAAAGGATACTGAGGAGTGGTCAGCTAGGTTGAAGGAGAAACAGGAGAGTGGTGTTTCAACAACCTAGAGAGAAGAGAGTGTCAAGGGAAACAGTGTGATTGACCAGGTTAAAGGCTTCAGAGGGGTCAAAGAAAATGAGGACTGAGAAAAGGCCAGTGGACTAGGTTTTTAAGAGATCCTTGGTAAAATTGGAGAGATCAGTTTTCATTGAATGATGAGGTTAGAAGCCAGATTGTAAAGGATTAAGAAGAGAGTGATAGAAGAGAAAATAGAGGCAACTCTTATAGATGGCCTTCTCAAGGAGATTAACCTCAAAGGACAATGGGCTATGGGACGATAGTGATAGTGGAAGGATCAAGTAAGAGTATTTTAAAGATGAAGGAGACAGTTTGTAGGTAGTAGGAAAGCAGAGTAGATAGGGAGAGATTGAAAATAAGTGATTGTTGTTGTTCATCCTTTATTCTTGAAGAGAACCAACCAATGACATCAGGAGGGTGATGTCTTGACTTCCAAATGAATTGGATTTAAGTGGGGCAGAGCTGTGCAAAGTCATCAGCCTCACTCTCTCCCCCAGAGTCATCAAAGTCTAGTGGCAAGACAGGAGTCAACATGAATGGCAATGGTCCAGGATGCAGTGGATGACCTTGGCCTTTCTAGATTAAGATCTTTCCCAGGTCTTAGTTTGTCTGAGACTGAGCTCATTCAATGACTAAGGGTTAGGTAAGAAGTGAGACAAAGGATGGCCCAATTTACCATCACATAGATATCCATCTGGGAGGGGAGGACCCTCTGAGTCTCTGGTCAGATCAGAAAACAATTTTTATTTACACTCATTTTAAGCCATCAAAATCTAAACAATGAGCCACACAGGTTTGGGCTGAGGGCTAATATTGCCCATTCATTGAAAGCCAAAATGATTTGGTTTTAAAGAGTAGTCAAGTTCCATTTGAAACATAATTTTTTTTAATCTTGTTTTTCCAGAGCTGTATTTCAAGAAATCATAAGTAAAAACTGCACAGGACAAAAAGTAAGTTGTCTCAGCTTTTTGACAAACAAACAAACAAACAAATAAATAAATATAGACTGGGAATGAAAAAAGGGGAACATTTGTTGGAGGAGACAGATTAGAGGGGGATTGCTTGTTCAGGTAGAGGGGTTAGTAACAAGCAACTCCACTTCTTGTGAGACAGGGGTGAAGGAAGAAATAGTGGCAGAAGGCATATGAGTAATATGAGATGAAGAAAGGAGGTTCTTTTAATATTTTATACATACCCAAACAATATTTGGGTTGTCCATCACTCATTCTCATGACATGAATGACCTGTCTCATTTTTTGATCATATGTGTCTTCTGTGTTGATTTTCTATACAAGGTAAATCATCTTTGAAAATGCACTCTGTTCTGCTTACAATCACCATACACTTCTTCAGTATCCTCTGGGTCACTTGCAGATAGGATCTAGATAAGGTCCTGGTTTACTGTTATATAATTATATAAAAGTATACATATAATATGTGAATATATTATATGTAACATTAATTATATAACTGATTTACAGTTATATAGTATCAATGAGAGAATTTTAGACCTTAAAAAATGGACTTTGGTGGCAGGGAGTAGTTTGAGATCATTGAAAGTGCAGTTTCCAAGGTGTAGCCTGGCTTACTGCACATCTATTAAACTCTGCTGGGCCTGGCTTTCAATGACAGGAGATGATTCAACAAGGTGAATCTACCATCTATCTCCCCCTACAGGATCCAGCATAGTGCAATACATACACACAAAGCTTGGCCCGGTCAATCCTTGTTGGTCAATTTGTTAAAGGAACACAGATTCCTAGACCTCAGAATGTCAGAGCTCAAATGAACCATATAAACCAATCCTTTTGTTTTATTGATTAGGACACTGAGGTTCAGAGGGGAAGAAGTGACTTTCTCAAGATCCCATATCAAGTTGGAGATAGATCAGGTAGTTTCTTGCTTTCCAATCTGGCATTCTTTCCATTACACTATGCTTAGTAAGGGCACTGCAGGTCTAAGTCAGGCTGACAAAAGTTTTCTTTTGTTGCAGACCCCCTCACATACAAGCCCTAGCACTCTAGATCTCACTCCCTTTGAACCCTCCAGGTGCTGTCTTTTCCTGAGTGGAAACTACTGGGGGCTCAGAATGTATCATTCAGATAGAGCATCTGTCAGGGTCCTGTCATCATTTTCTGGAATGCTCCATGGTGAGGACACTAGGACCTAGCATGACCTCAATCTTACTGGCTAACTATAGGCTGCAGGTAACTGTCTCAATATATGCTCTGATTTTAATTCTCCATGTTCCACCTACAAATTGCTTGATATATAAACCTAGACACACTTGCAACATACTCCATGACTCATATTTTCTCAGTCCCTTCTCCACAGTCTCATCCCTTCTTAACTATTATCTCTGGATGACTCATACTACTCACTGCTCCAATCATACACTGACCCTAGGTTCATATTCTATCTATTCTCCGTGCACTGAGCCCCCAAGCATCGGTAACCTCACCATGCCTCCTCCACTGATTACCAGTATCAGAATATCTTTACTGATCCTTGATACTCTGGGGACTGATGAATTACTTTCAGATCACTATAAGCTACAAGACCTCCTTGCTCTGTAACTTGAAGAAATACCCATCCTCTCTTGGAGCTTTTTATTTTTATTTTTAGCCCTTTGATGACAAATTAATAACATCCTCCTTCAGGTCCTGATTGAGGCAACATGTTAAAGTAGAGAAAGAATTAGCTAAGCCTCCCAAACCCTTTCCCACTTTGCAGCCCGTTCATAGAACTTCATATATCTTAGGTATTCAGTACTTTTTTGTTGTCCTAAGGTCTCTATCATGATACTAGATCAGGACCAGAATGATTTAGCCTATCTAAAACCAGATCTAGACAATGCTACTGGTTCTAACCTACTCAAATGTGTTCTTCCCAAATTAGTTGGTTTTAATCTATTTAGGCTAGTTATGCCTATCTATTTCTGATTACATATATAATATATGTATGTATGTATGTACGTATATGTATATATGTATGTGTATATTTGTATGTGTGTATATATGTATATGTGTATGTATACATACATACATGTATATATATATATATATATATATATACACATAGATAGATAGATAGATCGATAGATAGATATGTTACTAGGGGTAGCTAGATGGTACAGTACATAGAGCACTAGGCCTGGAGTCGGGAAGACCTCAGGTCACATCAAGTGTCTGACATTTACTAGCTCTGTGACCGTAGCAAAGGTACTTAACCTCTGTTTGCTTTAGTTTCCTCATCTGTAAAATGGGAATCATAATAGCACCTTCTTCCCAAGATTATTGCGGAGACCAAATGCAACAATAATTATAAAGTGTCTGGCACAAGGTAGCTACTATATAAATGTTTATTATTATTACTATTATTATTATATTAAAAGTTGCCTGTCTGAATGAACTTATTTTCCTTTAATAACCTAGATGACCTTTCTTTTATTTTTATAGTTGAGGAAAGAGAAACAGTGGTTCAGGTTGAGTTGACACTACCAACGAATGCAAAATATGTCAATACTTCAAGTATCCATTATTTCAACAAGTTAAGTACTCCCAGGGTTACTTGGTTGGCAATATGGTGGTAAAAGTTGTATTCAGTATGATTCCCTCATCCCATGAACTCAAAACAACAATTAATGCACCAAATACCAAGTGAGTAAGAATGCAACAATTAAAGAACATAGTAAACTTCTGTATGCAATGTTGAATCTGCTTAAAAAAAAGTCAAAACTACCTGACACTCCTACTCTAATTATGCCTTAGCTTGTCCATTTTCTACATGCCCAGTGCAAACTAGCCAAGAGATTTTTGTTATAATGTCAGCTATGACAGTCTCTATCTGTCCCCTTATGATAGTGATTCGATCTGAATCCTTAGGCCCATTAACAGGTGAAAAATAGTGAACTTGGAATAACCAGGAGAGAAAGGGCATGCAACTATATGGGGAAAGGAGGAAGGAAATAAGCATTTATATAGTGCCTACTATATACCAGGCACTGTGCTAAGCACTTTTTCTAACAAATATTTTTCCTCATTTGATCCTCACAACAACCCAGCAAGGTAAGTGCTATTATTATCTCCAGTGTGTGTGTATGTGTGTGTGTGTGTGTGTGTGTATAAAACCCTGGAAGTACAAAGGAAGTTTGGAGGACAAGGGGCTTCTGGGCCCAAGCATAAGTGGGATACAAATTAGGCTTTGGTCCTCCCCCAGTGGAGTTTTCATATGGCAGTGACACGACCAAACCTCCTTATGTCTCAATGCAAGAAGCCTGAAACCACCCAGCCCCAGGGATCTTCAGGAAAATATGTGTCACAATGGAAGAGGGACAGGGCAAACATGGAAGAGATCTGATATAAGATACTAAAACAGAAGAAAGAGGATCTGCCTAGCCCTGAAGCAGAAGTAGATAAAACAAAAACAAGGAAGGGGGAAAAAATTAGCAAACAACCTAGAAAAAGCCCAAAATATAACCAATGGATATTATACCCAATTGAATGTAAACCAAAATCCAAGAGAAAATGAAAGCAAGGCTATAAATTCTATAGGAAAACAAGATATAATGGAACGACATTTTAAAAAAAAAGTCTTTGGAATGGTTCAAGATAAAAAAAAAATGTTAAAAGAGGAAATTAAACCAGCCAAGAAACAAATCTACAAGGTAAACAACTTAGACAATTTAGAACACAAGATGGAAAAAAAAAAAAAAACAGAGGTTCTGAAAACAAGAGAATAACAGATTTGGACCTCAAAGGTATAGAAGAGCAAGAAAATGTATATTAATGCTATATGTGTAAAAACAACTGGCTTTGAAGACAGAATTCACAAAGATAATGTAGAGAGAATAGGTCTCCCAGAAAAACAAATCAACAAACAATATGATGAAGTTAAAAGATTGAATGCCATACTGCAGTAAATAATGTAAGAAAAATGCCCAGAAGAGAAGAAAACAGAGGGCAAAGTATTATCAATGGAGTTTACAGATCTCTGACAGAAACCAACTTCAAGCTTATAATGGGCAAATTTCTGAATTTCAGAGAGAGCATTTCCATTGATGTAGATAGGAACTGATGGACAGTCTTCTGTTGGTCAGCCTCTCTACTTTGTATGGTCTTTGAATGACAGCTCCAGATTTCAGTATTGTATCTATGCTTGAAAATCTAACTTGGTAACTTTCCAGAATTTCATAGCTACAATATGAGAAGGCATCAGAATAGGACTTCAGAAGAAGGTCTACAAATAATTATAATTGTGACAGTGTAGACCTGGTTTGAACCTCTCTTTTAAAAAATCTATTTCTTATGGAGTGGTGGATCAGTGGAATAGGTTAGGTGCGCAAGACACAGTAATCAATGACTATAGTAATCTACTATATGATAAACCCAAAGACCCCAGCTTCTGGGACAAGAACCCACTCTTTGACAAAAACTGCTGGGAAAACTGGAAAAGAGTATGGTAGAAACTAGGCATAGACCAAAATCTTATACCATATACCAAAATAAAGTCAAAATGGGTTCATGATTTTGATATAAAGGGTGATACTATAAGCAAACTGGGAGAGTAAGGAGTTCAACCGTCAGATTTATGGAGAACAGAAGAATTTATGACCAAACAGAAGGTAGAGAACATTATGAAATGCAAAATGGATAATTTGATTATATTAAATTGAAATGGCTTTGTACAAACAAGGCCAATGCAACCAAGATTAGGAGGGAAGCAGAAAACTGGGAAAGAATTTTTACAACCAGTGTCTCTGATAAGGGCCTCATTTCTAAAATATATATGTAGAACTAAATCAAATTTATAAGAATACAAGTCATTCCCCAATTGATAAATGGTCAAAGGATATGAACAGTCAGTTTTCAGATGAAGAAATTAAAGCCATCCATAATCATATGAAAAAAATGCTGTAGATCACTATTGATTAGAGAAATACAAATCAAAACAACTTTGAGGTTCCACATCACAACTAACAGATTGGCCAACATGACAAAACAGGAAAACGAAAAATGTTGGAGTAGGTGGAGGAAAATTGGAACACTAATGCACTGTTGGTGGAGTTGTGAAGTAATCCAACCATTTTGGAGAGCAATTTGGAACTATGCCCAAAGGGCTATAAAAATGTGCATTCCCTTTGACCCAGCAATAGCACTTCTAGGGCTGTATTCCAAAGAGATCATAAAAATGGGAAAAGGACCCACATGTACAAAAATATTTATAGCAGCTCTTTCTGTGGTGGCAAAGAATTGGAAATTGAGGGGATGCCCATCAATTGGGAAATGACTGAACAAGTTGTGGTATATGAATATAAAGGAATACTATTGTGCTATAAGAAATGATGAGCAGATGGACTTCAGAAAAACCTGGAAAGACTCGTATCGACTGATGCCAAGTGAAATGAGCAGAACCAGGAGAACATTGTACACAGTAACAGCCACCTTGTGAGATGACTAACTTTGATAGATTTAGCTCTTGTCAGCAATGCAAGGATCTAAGACATCTCCAAAAGTCTCATGATGGAAAACACTATCCACATCCAGAGAAAGAACTATGGAGTTTGAATGCAGATCGAAGCATACTATTTGCATTTTTTTTCTTTTGTTTTGTTGTTTCTTCTTCCTTGTGGTTCCTCCTGTTGGTTCTAATTATTCCTCACCACACGACTAATGTGAAAATATGTTTAATAGGAATGTATATGTAGAGCCTATATCAGATTGCATGCCATCTTGGGGAGGGAGGTAGGGAGGGAGGGGAAGAAAATTTTAAAACTCAAAAACGTATGAAAGTGATTGCTAAAAATTAAATAAAGAAAAAAAATTTAAAGATCAATTTCTTCAACTACAAAATGGTGAAAAATTACAATAACCTCATAGGCTATGAAAAATCAAAGGAATAAATGTAAAAAGACTGTAAATCATCTTTGAAGTATTTAGAATTAGCATCAAAGGAAGTCCTCCTAAAATTTAAAATAATTTGACATTTTTATTCTGTAACTTCTGGCCCATATGGAGACAGAATAAACGATTATCCATCCCCATGTCCCTGCATTGTCTTTGTCATGTTGCTCACTTATTTTTTTAAATGTAAGCTTCTTGAGAGCAGGTACAAATTTTGCCTTTGTCTCCCCAGCCTCTTTGCACAGTGCTTGACACATAATAATCACTCAGTAAGTGAATGCTGATTGAGTGATAGAAAGTATCCTTGAACTTCAGCCTAATGGTCAAACTGAAGGTCAGTAAAGCTAATCTAACCATCTCCTCAAAGATCATTTGCATGGAAGTCTCCTCATTGGTGGAGATTGAAGATTCAATGTGAAGGAGCCATCACCTTGATCATGTTGGCCTTTTCCCAGTCTTTCTCTCACTTCAGGGACCTGAAAGGAGCCTGGAATTGTATGCTTCTCTCTAGAAGCTGGAAATCAGAAGATCAGGATCTCTCTTCTCTCCCAATCTTTCACAGTTCTGGCTCTCATCATACAGGATGAATAATCAGTCTCCTCCAATAAGGAGAGTTCCATGCAAATGGACTTTGAGGCATAGATTACACCATAAAAAGATTAATAAAAATGAAGCAAGTTAAATAACAAAAGAAATGATTCATATAGAGCTAGTGTGTTCAGCATTCATTTTGAGAAGGCTGCCACTTTCCTGCACACCCATCCCCAAAGCAACCAGAAAGGTCCAAGACTATTCCAATGGACTCATAATGAAAAGTGCTATCCCCTTGCAGAGAGAGAACTGATGGAGTCTGAATGCAGATTAAAGCATAATTTTTTTTTTTACTTTCTTCTTTTGTACTTGCCTTTATTTTTGCAACATGACTAATATGGAAATATATTTTGCATGACTACATATATGTAATTGATATCATTTCTTATCTTCTCAATGGGTGGGAGAGGGATGTAAGAGGGAGAGAACTCAGAACTCAAATTAAAAAAAAGAATGTTAAAAAAATAAATAGTATATTGAAAAAAGAAACTTCTCTTTTCTCTCTCTCTTTTTTTTGGGGGGGGGAGGGCCTGGGTAATGGGGTTAAGTGACTTGCTCAGGGTCACACAACTAGTAATTATCAAGTGTCTGAGGCCAGATTTGAACTCAGGTCCTCCTGATTCCAGGGCCAGTGCTCTATCCACTGCATCATGTAGCTGCCCCCCAAAAGGAACTTCTTTAAGACTTTAATGTATCTCTCATCTAATGAATGTAGGCAGCATAATGGATAGTGCATTAGATCTGGAGTCAGGAAGACCTGAATTCACATTCAGCCTCAGACACTTACTAGCCATATGATACTGGACAAATCATTTAACCTCTACCTCAGTTTCCTTGTCTATAATTATTAGCATCTATTTCCCAGGGTATTTGTGAGAAGAAAATGAGATAATATTTGTAAAGTGCTTTGCAAACCTTAAAGTGCTATATAAGTGCTAGCTAACATTATCATCATTATCACTACTGCAGATATTGACTCATCTTTATTTTTTCAACCCATACAACTTTTGTCCATATCTTCAAATAAATCATGCTTGAAACCATTCCCCAGATGTCCGGACATTGCATGGATAAAAAAGGAACATGTGGACTATATATCCACTGTACTTCACCTCTTGCTTCACTATTAGCCCATGTTCTCTTTTGGTCATACTCTTTTTTGATAACATCTTTTATGCTATTTCTCCTGTATAATTCGTCATTAGATATATGTCAAAGTCTTCTCATATTCAACAAGAATCTCTCCATTGCCCCTTGAGTGACCCTCAACTTTAAAGTACTGTATAAAAAGTTAATCACCATTATTATTGCTGTTCTTATTATTAATAAAACTGTAATATTTTCATCCCTGAGCTCCCTGGTTGTTCTAGCATTGTAGAGTTTCAGCCAAATTTTCACTATTCCACACTGAAAGCTGACTATTTAATTCCCTACCCCTCCATTTTCTTGGAGGTGAACAAAGTGAAGCATTCCAGCAGATCTAAGTTATAATTCAAATTTGCAAAACTGGACAGTTTGCATTTCATTACCCACCTGGATAGTCCAATCAGCAGATACCTGTCTAGTCCTGAATGTAGGGGTTTTTGTGTTTTTCCACCTTTGGTCTGTTTATTTTTTGGCTTAAGACCATAGGATCATGAGATTTTACTGTTAGAAAAATTTTTTTAAAGAAATTAACCCTTAGGAGAGGTAGGTGGCCCAGTGGATAAGCTCTGGCCTTGGAGTCAGGAGGACCTAAGTTCAAATCCAGCCTCAGACACACGACACTTACTAGCTGTATGGCCCTGGGCAAGTCCCTTAGCCTCAATTGCCTCATCAAAAGGTCAAAAAAAGAAAGAAAGAAAGAAATTAACCCCTATTAAAATGTTAGCTCTGAGGACAGGGATTTTTTGATTTTTGTCTTTGTATCATCAGCACTTACCTCAGTGCTTTGCATATATTAACACTTTTTTCCTGCTTAATCTTGATTTCATTTTCCTTCTTAATCCCTGGGGAGTTTTGTCCTTAGGCTTGGTGTCCTGGGTTGATCTGGACTCCCAAACTAGCTTCTTCCATCCTGAGGGATTGTGGGAAGAAGATTTGAGAAGCTGGGTAGGAAGCCACAGAGATTTTGCCTCCATGGTGGAGTACGGTAGAGGTCTCCACGCAGGTCAGGGCAGGGCTGGTATTGCTGAAACTCTATTGGGTAGAGATGAGGCCCAATGAACTTCTTTTTTATTTCTTCTCTTTCCTTTCTCTTCCCTTCTCCCAAGAGGAGAAAGCTTATATTTGATGTCTTCTTGGTAGATGAGGACATTTTACCTTTGTTTCTTAAAAAATTTTATTCACCTTTCTGTGTTTAAATCTTAGGTTTGTCTTGGAAGCTGTCAAATGTGATGAAAAGTTGCTAGCCATTCGCAATACTAACTGTGTGCATTACTGTTCTAATACAGTTGGGGGAGGGTGGATGTGTAAGAGGGGGAAGGTGTTTGGAAGACCTGGGAGAGGAGAGAGACATTTAAATTAAAAAAAAAAAAATTTTGTCAGAGAAAGATCCCTGCCTAGGGGATAAAGTTAACAAAGAAAGTTGTTTCATTTTTATGATTTCCCAGGGCAGAGAGAAAACTTAAAAAAACAACAACAGGATTCCACTTGGCAAACAAGTGAGAAATAGTTGCAATGGCTAAGTAACCAGGCAGGCTGGCATTGATATGGACATCTGCCATTTACCCTGCATCTTTTCACAGGTTTGACTTGAGGAAACCCTTCAAAAGTGGTGGGAGAGTAAGTTATATCTAGAAAGGGAGGAACACTGGTGTCTCAAAATAGGATGGGGTGGAGAAAGGAGATTTTAGTGGATATGGAACAGTAAAGCCACATCCTTCTCCAACTTTTGTATTATGCTTGAGATCTGAGAGCAAATTCCAATATGGAGCAAAGTAGAGGAATGTTGAAGGTAGATATTGTATTGCAGACAAGTCCCAGGATTGGCTATCAGCTGGAGGGTGGGATGAGACTCATCTTCTGACACTCTGGTTCCTCACAAAACCCTTGGGGTAAGGCCACATCCCCTTAGGTACTCTAGCTTCCACTTTTTGAGACCAGTGACCTAAAGAATAAACCCCTGACTCCGGTATTCCATAGTATCAACCTACCTTTCCTGTTTTGTTTTTATTTATTTACTTTACTTTATTATGCCATTCCCACTAACCTTGATCACTTTCTATCTTCCATTCTTAGTGCCTTAGCTCCAACTATTTTCCACCCTACCCCACCCTCCTGCTTATGACACCCTCTGCTTGGTGCATTTCCATCAGTTAAAGTCCCTATCTTCCTTCACAGGAAGTCTCTCTGCACTCCTTGCCTCTCCCATACTCCAGGGGAGGCTGTCTCTCCCTCCTCTAATTTTTTCCAGTACTTTGCCTAAACTGGTCCCATGCCATTATCTCATTCATCTTCTATCATTATTATTTGTGTACTTGTACCCTCCCCTACTTGCATTAGATTGTAGGTTCTTTAGAACCAAGAGCTATGCAATATCCACATTACCCAGCACCTGTGTGCAGTAAGCACTTAATTCATGTGTCCTTCACATTGCCCTGGTGCTGCTTTGGTTTGGTTTGGGTTGGTTTTCAGAGAGACATGCCCTTTAAAGTTTTTGCTTTTGGAGGCTGGGGAGTAGACTTTAATTTCCTTGGAGAAAAGCTATGAGGAGGGAGAGCATAGTCTCCCATCAAGCTTTGGAAGGTGTCATGCAGAGCTGGAAGGTGGAGAATCTGGCAGAATCTAGTCCAAAAGTCAAGAAAATATATGGAAAAATGAGCTGTGTTAGATACATAAACACATCTACAACTTAATTTCCTCACCTTCTAGCTGCCAATAATCCAGTTAGACAGCTCCTGCTTAAATTATGTCTTATTTGTTAATATTCTGAGTTTCTAGGCATGTTAGTGTGTCTCCTCTTCTAACTGGTGTTTTCTTTATTTCTTTCTTCCTTTTTCCTTCCTTCCTTTCTCTCTTTTCCTTCCTTCCCTCCCTCTCTCCTTTTCTTTCTTTTCTTTCTTTCTTTCCTCCCTCCCTTCTTTCTTTCCTTCCTTCCTTCCTTCCTTCTTTCTTTTCTTCCTTCCTTTTTTCTTTCTCTTCCTTCCTTCCTTTCTTTCTTTCTTTCTTTCTTTCTTTCTTTCTTTCTTTCTTTCTT